>NW_028186427.1:0-81199 GCF_003343005.1 Rhea americana | reverse complement strand
GAAAAAAGTCCACCATGGGACTAATTGTTCCTGGATTTACTTGGTTTGGTACCACAGCTGCAGAAGAACAGCTACAAAGTGTCATTCAGCCCCAAAGAACTCATGATTAAGAAAACTATGAGTAGGATAATTATTCAAGTAACAGTGAAACCAGAAATTCAAAGGTAGGAAGCATACATCTGCATAGGCAGGCAAACATTCATTCACTTTGCCCACACTCTAAGCCAATTTAGACATGAGATAGCTGTGGAGTGCTGACTGGCAGGGTGTATTAGCTCAGTCTCAGTACTGAGCTTATCATTGAGCTTGGTATGGTGCTCAGTTGGCTTGGGATGTGGGCAAAGACCAGGCAGACATTAAAAAATGTTCTGAAGGTAATGGTTAGAGACTTTAAATAGCATGCTGTTCAGATGTGCTGTTAAGTACAGAAGTTAACTGTCCATGTTGTCAGCACGAAGACACTAACCATATCCTGCAAACATGGAGGATGAGACAGTCACTATCCTCAAGTGAACTGCATTTGTGTTTGATGGTAAGACATTGCAAGCAGTCAGCTCTGCAGAGGAAAACAATAAAACTTGCACAAAGAAACAGAAAACAAACAAGCTTCTCTGAACACCGARCATTTTAGAGGAGCTCCATGCAGAGATTTCTAAGTGCTCTAGTGGGTATGTATGCCAAATATTTATAGATATTCACATTGTTTGGTTTTCATACAAGCTTTTCCCCTTCTCCTCCTCACTCCCATGGCCACCGCTCCCTGTACATGAACAGAAATACTAGTAGTCTGATACTGGCTCATCACTAGCTCATGTGCCTGCCCCATAAGATGTTTTGCCCCTGCACAAGTGAGGTATTTCCTATCTCTTTAAATTATTCACGAACTGAACCCACACTGATGACCTGACAATACTTTTATTGCAGATATCAGATTCATCAGTATACCATGATGAAGTTTTCTCCTTCTCCCTTTTTGAAACTACTCTTATATTATCTGGATTATTAAATACTAACTGTGCATGAAACTGTATGAAGTAGAATTCAGTAGAGACAGTGAAGGATTTATTCTACTATATTGACTATGATATAGTTAGAGTCTTCTGGCAACTTTGATTTTTCTGGTTCAAGTGTATAATTGTAAAGTAACCTGTCCCTGGATAATATGGATAATAATAATTAATGGATAATAATGATATAATTAATGGATAATATAAGGGAGTATTTATGAGAATATATATATCTAAGCCTGAG
This sequence comes from Rhea americana, assembly GCF_003343005.1. Taxonomy (NCBI): domain Eukaryota; kingdom Metazoa; phylum Chordata; class Aves; order Rheiformes; family Rheidae; genus Rhea; species Rhea americana. Next base: position 79,948 of record NW_028186427.1, on the reverse strand, counting down.
ATACATCCGAGCCTTTTAGGAAGGCTCAGGTGGTTCTCGCATATTAACTTAATCAGTGACTGCTGTAATCACCTCTTGCTTCTGCTAACATTTTTTTAAACTCTAGTCCTGCTTAGGAAAGTTCTAGAAAATGCTTGTTGTTGTTGTATTAGTCAGTTAAGCATTAAGAACATGTTGCATGTAGTCTTAAAAATCACTTTACAAACAAACTGGTACTAATTTAGAAAATGTGGCATTTTCTAGTAGTCAATATGAACAGAGGTTTCTTTAAACACAATCAGCAGAATCATCAGAGAACTAGTACACTGTAATTTCCAGACATTTCCATAGGAACTGTTCATGATAACTCTTCCTTAGTTATACTACACCATAGGGCACTGTGTATTTATGTAGTTTTTCTTGCATAACAGTGCTATATTCATGACTGAGCTATTGTTTTTCAACATGTAAAGGCTTACCTATTCTGAAGAATAATACTGTAAAGAAAAATATATAAATTAAGACAGACCTAATCACTCAAAATAGATAAGGATGACATTTACAACATTATATATTGTTACCATACATTCCACTTCATAATGGAATAAATCACAACCAGCTGATTTAAAATGAAATGAAATGATTACTCCTTGTGCTACATGCTAAACTTCACCTTATTCTTTCAGCTGGTAAATTGACGCAAGAGCCTTGCAAAGTAATAACAAATAAAAACTTGAACATTTTAATGATGTTTATCTTATGTTATGTTAATGTTATGTTAATCTCTCTATTACAACATGCATCTCTAATTGCTATCTCCTGCAGGGCACTTGTAAACCTTGTCTTTGAGAATAAAGAAATGAAAGAATAAGGGCAACTTTACTTTATAAATTTCATCAAGCTCAGAATTCAACATTTGCAACATACAATCTTTGCCACAAGCAGAATGTACTCCAAGCATTTTTTATGGTAATAGGTTCTAGGGTGCCATTTGTTTCTAACAAGCTATTTCAGAATTTCAGTGATAAATATTTTCTCTTCCCAGCCTATCTTAAAAGTATATGGCATAAAATGACTTAGGACTTATTTTAGTTTCATATGAATTGACTTAGTCAGCCTAAAACTTCCATCAACTGACATGAAGAAGGGAGTCAAAACTCTATGGTATGCTGCTGATTTGGATGACATACTCCTTTTTGGATTTTATCTAGCAAAACTATTTAGAAAACTTGTGTTAAAATATTCAAGTTATCTCACTACCTTCTAGTTACTTACTCTTCACTCTTGCTAATACATTAATTCCTTTAAGCAATTCTGACTTCATATTAATCATGTTCACTACAGCATATAAACTTAGAGGTTATCAAAACAAAATACTCCCTTTTGCAGGCTGATTGAAATCTCAGAAAAAAACCTCAAGAAAGAAGAGTGAAATATATAACAATAAGAAAAGATAAGGATTTTTTATTTATATATAAATACTAGAATTAATATCTGAATTTAATGGAATTCAGTAGCATCTAATTTATAATATGATTTCAGTCATGAAACTTAGATTTTTAAGGAATTTTAGAGGAACTAGGCACATGTCTGTCATTGAAATTCAGAAGAAATCCAGCTCTTATCTTGCTTAGAGTGCTTAGAAAATCCTACTCCCAAAGCAACACTGCTTATCACAATATGGTAGTGAACACTTTAACTGTTTTATACCTTTCAGTGCTCTGTTCTAGATCCTGGGGTGCAGGGCACAATGTATTTACTTCTGGTAAACACTGCCTGAGAACATGTAGAAATGGCCTTAGCAGTATCACCTTCTGAACAGTATACTCTCACTTGGCAGAAGGACAAATCAATTTTAAAAAGCTACACAAWGTCACAGCAGTCTGGTTAATTGGTAGAAGAAAACAGCTGAGTCACTAATGCACATAATTGGAAATTAATTCTTTTAAAGGACAGTATTTGGGTGATCCAGATCTGATACAGTATATTCAAATGGTCTCCCTCAAATGCAGCTTTACTAGATTAAATAGGCAAACCTCTTCAGGTCTCCTCTCATAAAAGAGACTCTTCAGTGTTGGATGTCCTAACAGTCCTTCTTAATGATAGCAAAACTGAACTGTATTGGTGATATAAAGGAAATCTGCTAGAAACATCACTCAGAATATCTTAGGGCTGAATTTTCCTTCCCACAGCTGCATGATCGAAGCTTTTCATCAGTCTATGAGGATCTGCTCAGATACTTCCACCTGATGAATTTTCAGCAGATAGCTATGGTCTGCTACAAGTCTCCACAGATTCTCATTTTACTAACTGTTTTCAGCCTACCTATATAGCTCAAGTTTGCAAGGTCATTTAGTATTTCATATACCAGTTTTGTTCAACTTATTCATCAATGACATGGATGAAGGGACAGAGTGCACCCTCTGCAAGTTTGCTGCTGATACAAACCTGGGAGGTACAGCTGATACACTCTTATCAATGTCTACAAATACCTTAAGGGGAAGTGTCAAGAGGATGGGGCTGAACTCTTTTCAGTGGTGCCATGTGACAGGACAAGAGGCAAGGGACACAAACTGAAACAGAGGAAGTTCCACTTGACTATGAGGAGGAATTTCTTTACTGTGAGAATGAYGGAGCACTGGAACCATCAGAGAGATTGTGGAGTCTCCTTCTCTGCAGATATTAAAGGCCTGCCTGGATGCAACCCTGTCTAACATGCTCCAGGTGACCTTGCTTGAGAAGRGGGGTTGGACTAGATGATCTCCAGAGGTCCCTTCCAACCTCAGCTATTTTGTAATTCTGTGATATATGATATTTCAATCTTGCTCTGTATTGACAGTGCTCCCATTTGTGTGTCATAGGCAAGTTTAACTGGAATTTTCTTTCATTATGTGCCAAGACTGTTAATAAGTGTTAAAGAAAACTGGTATCATGATTGTTCCCTGAGGAACTACACTGCCAACTTGACATTTTACCTTCTAATTATTTGCCTCCCTACCACACAGCTTTTCTACTAACCACATCTCCAGCTTCATCATTTTGTTTTCAGCATTGTATGAAATCATTTGGTAAGGACCTGACAAATGAGCTGTGCCATAACTCCTTTGTCTATTGGGTTTGTCCGATAATCTTTCTGGTAATCTTTCTACATTCTTTCAAAAATGTTCTAGATTCTCACATATTGTAAAGGTTAGACTAAGGGGTCTGCAGATTAATGTTTTTATCCTTTTAAAACCTACACACTCTACCTCCCGTTTTTTATAATGTTGTACCATCCTGTCTTAACAGACTTAAAATATACTTGATTTCATACATGCAGTTTCACAAGGCACCATTTTCAGAAGTCTTAGAGATTATCTGGTTCTTCCGCTCTTGTTTTCATTCAAATGCATCAAGTTCTTTAAATTTTGTCTTTAGTAAGGCCATAGTACTTTCCATTCTGACATCCCTGTTGCCATGACCAGTCATGACTTTACTCTGTATTCAGAACTCCCTTCTTATTGAAAACTAAGGAAAAGTACTCACTTATTACCCTCAGTCCCTCTCCCATTCTCATTGGAAAGCAATCCCTTTTCAGTTTGTTGTTATTGTTCTGTCCTTATGTATATATTTAGAGAATCTTCTGCTATGTAGCATTTTTGCATGGTCTAGTGCAGTTCAAATTTTGGAAATTCTCAATTCATTCTTTTATATTTCTTAGCCTCTGAGTTTCATTTAATGAACTGTCCATTTTTCCATTTCTTGAATATTCATGGTTACTCCTGAAGTCCTTATGAAGTAGTTATTTCTGTAAGTCCTGCAGATTCTCCTCCAAGATTTTCCTCAACACATGATGTGACTTCCAGACAGTTTCAGCATCCTTTACATAAAAAATCCTCAGACTTCCTTTATATTCAACTCTTAAAGTTTCTTGTGCTAGTCAGCTTCTCTAAGTTGTTACTTTTATTTATTAGCACCAGCCTTTCAAAAATTGAAAGGCTTAATCACAAACTTGATTTTGTTTATACTTCATTAATTTCAAATAGAATCACTCACTAATTACTTATGATCAAATAATTTTTTTTAATACCAGCCTATGACATCTTCATCACTTGCCAAAATCAAGTGCCAAGTAGCATTGCCATATATTTGGTCAGTTGATGAAGAAATGTGCTGGATATCACATCCAAGAATATCTGGGCTTTCTTATGCATTTATTCTCCAATCTCTGTCCAGAAAATTAAAGCCTTTCAATAACAAAACTCAAAATGATGTTTATTTCATAAGTAAATATGATCCAAGGGGGTTCATATCATAACTTCTTCATTCCTTCTTAAAATAAAATCCACGGCTATTTTATTTTGTTTACATCATCTGATCTTATTTTTCTATGCTCTATTACGTTCCCAATGCACAATGATATCCTCTAGCTTTACCTGTATTTTATCTTTCCAAAATACTGAATATCCCCAAAACATATGCATCTATTCCATCATAATCCTGTTATTGGTAGAGTACTGTCACACGTGGTGGGGGAGTATTATCTCTGGGTTTATTGCAAACAAGTTTACTGAAGATGGCAATACAGTGTAGTCATAGCAAGTGAATCTTACTGTGCATTTGTTATTGCCCGAGTCTCAGTTTCTTACATCTCCAACGGTTTCTTGTCAGAGGTTCTCTTAGCTCCTGGAGAGTAACCTTGAGAGGCATCTCAGCTCAAGGGGAGGTTCACTGCCATGCAGCCCGCCGCTGTGCAGGAGAGCTCAATAGGCCCTAGGCTGCAGTGCTACTTATGGGCACAGAGTTTGACTCATGGTCATGTGATATTTGGTGTGGAGATACACCTTTTTTGCTGACCTCATTCACTGTTGGGGAAAATATACCTATTTTTGTTGATCCTATGCCAGTTTCTGACCTCATCAGTTGCAACCATTGTCACCTAGTTCCTCCTGGTCAGCACTGGGCGGTGTCAGTTATTTGTGGTCAGGAGGGGCTGAGATAAGGGGTGGGGGAGTAGTTGTGCTCTGACAAAGTTCTCAATTCGAAAGTTGCACTAGCTCAAATCACTTGCTTTTGTAACGTAGGCATTGGGATTGGGATAAAAACCTTTCAATTGTTTCATACAAACTTTACTCGGTGTTCTAGAGAACATGGCTAAGGAACCCAGCATCTTAGCATCAGCTAAGATGTGCCCATCTTAGCACATTTTCTCTCTGCTCTCTATTCTTTYGTCCACTGACATGGATTTATCCCTCGTCTGATACTCAGTTTACCTGGTATTCTTCTCCTTAGATATTAGAAGCTGCTTCAGAATTACATATTTTCTCTGAATCTTTTCCCTCAATTTCTATTTCTGCCTCCCAAAAAACTGAAGCGAGCACTTTGTATTAATTTTATAGAAGATTGTTTTGTTATTAATAACATTCACATTTAACTGTAGGCTAAGATAAGAATAATTATATTTTATGGTACACAGTTATTTAATAGCTTGCAAAGTTCTTGAAGAATTTTTTTCTCTAAATAACTATGGAACTTGTTTTTAATTAAGTGTTCTGGAATTTTTCTACCTGCCACAGATATATCAGCGTGTATTAGTACACAAGACTGTAAGACTTGATAGACACAGAATGGCATTCAGTCATCCATATGCAGGCATCTAGGGATGTTGTAGGCACGTGAAGGTATCCTGCCTTGGTTCCAACCACTACTGTATAAGGTCATTAATCTCTTAGATATACTGTGTCATTTCTCTCAGCCTGATAAGATGCCTTGAGATATTATACACAGTCTAAAATGACCTTTGGTGCATGTGGTTAGGTACTTGAATTGCTCCTGTAATCTATCTTCCTATGACCCCCCCCCTTTTTTTTCAGGAATTTAGGGGAAAAAAATCGATGCAGTTAACAGCCAAAGGAATAAATAAAATATGCAAGGTGAAATTCATTCTGTATACCTCACAAACTTAGAACATTTAATAACTCACATTCTCTTGAGGTCTCTTTTTTACAACATTACTCAATATTGTCTGTAATTTAGAGGACCACATCTCTTGTGATTAATACAATAACTTAAGCTTCCTGTGCTCTATCCTTTCACTTCTATGAAGAATTTTTGTTATTATTATACAGGCCCACTTCACCAGTGCTTTGAATATGTACACTAAGAAAGGGAAAAGTACATTAAAAAAACCTTAGGAAAGCATAATATTCATTCTCATGGAAAAGAAGAATGTTCTTTGGAGAAACATCCTCACACAGARCAAGCGCGACTAAGCTTTGAGTCTAGGGCAGAGGATCTCTCGGACCCCCCGTACAGAGGCAGAGATGAATTCCATTCTCTTGCACAATCCTTAGAAATACTACTGTTGGCATGATACCTCCTACTTTATCATTCAGCATGTTCTGTAGTGTCAGATAATTTTAGATGCCCTTAATCCTCCTGTCTTTATTTTTCCAACCTAAACTGATAATTGTTTCCTGGAACACGAACACGAACTTTCAAACATTATTTTAATGACCTTAAGACTAAGGTAACATATTTGTAGTTATTTTAATACCAATATCTAGAAGCCACAGATATTTTAAAACATTTTTATAGACTTTTTAACCTTATCTAATAACTTCAAATTCTCCCTTTTTCTTCTGACCAGACAAGCCTAGTTTAGTATGTTCTTAATTCTTTTTCCTGAATTAGACTCTTAAAGAAAAATGTAGTGTTTTCTCTTAAGCACACTATTTCTTCTACAGCTCTATTACTGCTCAATCCAGAAATTGCTTTCCTTCTTTATAAATTCTTAGGGGTACCTAAGGCCCTTCTTTATAAATCCTTAAGGCCTTCTTTATAAATTCTTAGGGAGTACCTTTTTTCAAAGGCAAAAATGGCAGATAAGGAATCATCAAGCAGAATTATTGACTGCTAGGTCCCAAATGGCAAGGCCTTTGAAAATTTCCAGGTACTTACACTTGCATGAGGGCTGCAGTTAAACCAAGCAATCATGGGATAAGAGAGAAAGTTCTTGCATGGAAAAGCAACCAGTTAAGAGTTACAAGACTCAGCTGTCAGTTCTCACAATGGAGGAAGTTCACTAGCAAAGTCCTGAAGAACTCTGTGATGAGGCCTATCCTGTCTCAGGTATAACTGTGGATAAGGAGGTAGTTAGCAGTAATGTGAGAAAGTTGGCTGATATTACAAAGCTTTTCAGGGTAGTATGGAATATGAGTGATTGGGCAATAAAATGACAGGTAAAAATTAGCATAGGTAAACGTAAAGTAGTGTACGTGAAGAAAAGTAATCCTGACTCACAATCAGCACTAGTTATATTATTACTGCTCAGAAATGAACTCTTGAGGATATGATACATGTTTTCCCAGAACTATGAGCTTAATACGCAGTTAAAAAAGTAAATCAAATGCAAGGAATTCTCAGGAGAGGAACAGAGAACAAAATCAAGAACAAGTTACACCACTGTACAAACCTACAGTTCACCCATACTTTGAAATCTATGTGCAGTCCTGGCTCACTTTAACAAATAATATATTAGAATTAGGAAACTTTCAAAGAGCAACAAGGATGATAAAAGTTATAGTACACCTTCTGTTCAGTGAACGAACAAGAGGGCTAGGGCTCTTCAGCCCTGGAAAAGAGATGATTTAGAGCAGATATGCTACTTTAGAAAAATATACTTCMGTGTAAGAAGTAATAGTAAGAACTAACTGATCCCTTCCAGTGCAAAAACTTTGAGTGCCACCAAATTAAACCAGTAGGATTCCAGTTCAAAACCAACAGAAGAGGTAGTTCTTTGCACAAAAAAATAATAAATCTTTTCAATTTCAAGGATATCAGGGATATTATGGAGACAAAAACTTACAGTTTCAGGAGGAAACAGAACAACATTTGGAAGAGCAGCTCTTAGAGACTTAAAATACAAGTAARCTGCATCAAGATTAGAAAATTCATAGATGAAAATACGAGGAAAATACTTGGAAAAAATATCATCGTATGCTTGTCCTGTTCTTAATCTCCCATTTCTGCCACTGTACACCACTGTTTTTTTTTTTAAAGCAAAATTTACCATCAGCAAAATGGGTAAGGTTACAGAGTCAGTATGTTCCAAAGACATCTATATAAAACACACTTGGACATGTCCCACTCATGAAATAAAAGTTTAATCTGTGAATCAGCTGCTTCTTCCTATATTTACTCTTCTCCTCCCCAAAGGAGAACACAGAAATTCTACTGCGAGAGCATGTTTCTGAGGAGACAGCTGCAGCATGTTTAGAGATCAGATATTTGGCTAAATGGACCCTTGATCTGAACCAGTATGGCCATTCTTATGCTCAGAAATTAAAAGCTAGTGCAGACTGAGAAAGGCACWAATTTGTTTGGCAGAGGAGAATAACTATGGGGATTGCTGCCTCAGAGGCACTTGCAGTAATGGCCTGGAAATGCATGTAGCTATATCCAGCCCCAAGCAGAATACAAAGACAGAATAATAGACACTGATTACTAGTTGCTATGTGTCCTTATTGATAGCTGAGTGAAGAAGAAGGAGGTGCAATTAGTTCTTCAGAAACTGTTGTTTTCCCAAGCAAGGGAAAGGGTAAGCACTACTAACAGGCAGTGCTGCTTCAGATGCTGAAACTTCTAGTTCYAAGTCCTGTGCTTAAGCCTCTAGGCCACAAGGACAATATAATGAAGCTAGTCCCTTTTGCCTTAATTTTCCCATTTGTTTAAGTAGGTAGTACGTGGCCTGCRATTAAAATTTCTGTAAGAAAAAGGCTATAGAACTTTGAAAATCTTGCATTTTGCATGTTGTTCAGAACTGTGTGTGGCTGCAAAATGATATTTCTGTTATGAAAGAAATGCTAACTAACTGAAATTAAAATGTCATTTTTAACATAATGACTCATCTTTGGCTTGTATGAATTTGTTGTAAAATCCTAGTAAAAGTACTATAAACAGTTCCTGACATTGTTATCTTAAAATTATACTTAATGAGAAACTTTTTAAAATTGGCAGAACACCCAAATAATTTATTCTGTGCTTTCTTCACATAATAACAGCGTTTTAATTTACTCCTTTTTATTACAAAATCTGCATGATTTGAACAACTCTGACTGTTAAAAAACACTATACAGAACATAGATGAAATGCATTAACCCTTCAGTATATGAATGAACAGAATGCAATTTGCACACGTATATGCCAGACTATTTTTCTGTGTGAGTGACTTTAGCCAGGAAAAAAAAAAAAAGGGGGAAAAAGAAGAAACATATTCTCTTCTTCTGAGTCTCGGATTTTCCATCATCAGCTCTCAACATCCATTTAAAATCCTCTTGTGGCTGCATTTTGTTGCAAGGACTTGTTAGTTCTTTTATATGCAGGGAGGGGTGGGAGCTGTCTGTTTTTAATAGGAATGCAACAATGTGATGTCAAAAAGATCTGGAGAAAGCTAGATTTCCCTTTTGCCTAGTTAATGTCCAGTCAGACTATACTCTTAGATATGGGTTCTGATTAGAAAATGTTAATCTTGTGAGAATAACYTCTATTTTACCAGAGTTACATTTCAGATTTCTACAATGATAGACATACTTTTCTTTTCTGTATAGGTAGAAACAAAATCTATTTTATAAAGATTAAGTCTGTGAAGATTTCTTGGTCTCCATATCCACTAGTACAATGAAAAAAAAAGTGATGAACCCTTTTGCTCTTTAAAAACAGTTCAGATGGGCTATTATTCTCATTATCAAGTATTGAAGACAGTCAGGAGTGGGCCTGTAGAGAGGAATATTTGATGCTGACATTCATGCTATGCATTTTTCAAGATGTTTTTATTCCAGGCTAGGTAAGTCTGTTACCATCTGTTTGCAGTTGGAGTGTGCCTTCCAGTTGAGTTCCATCCCAAAACAGTGCTACATGCTATAAACCTAAGCAATGTAAAATGAGGATATTCAATAGACTCAATTCAAAAATGTATTCCCATTATGAACAAAAGCACAATGTAGATGAATTCCTAGAGTACATTGCTGTATTTGGTCCTCACAGAGCTTTTCAGTGTTCTTCTATCTTTTCATTGATATAATCCCCATCATGTCATTTTACAGCATGAAGGGATAGCAGAAAATGTCTGAAGAGGTCTGGTGTGAGGTTTACAGATGAGAATTTCTTCGCGAAATTACATAATGTGCACTACTACTCAAGGGGCCCTCTACCTCCATGCAATATAAATCACACAATAATCTCTTGATAACTAGTCTTTCTGCAGTACAATTCAACTTCTTATTCTTTTAACAAAAAATATTTTCTCAACCCAAAGATCAGCTCTTGTTTGCTTGACCTATGCATTTATAGCCATTCCTTTATACAATCTTTTCCTCCTGTTCCTGGTAAAGTTGATGTGGTTAGAATAAAATTGGAATGAAATATATCTGCATTGAAGGTCACTGGTTATTATACCTAGCAAATATATTCTCATCTTACTTGCTTTAAATTAATACTTTCAGAGTTTTTTTTAATGAGATTAGGACTAAATCAAAAGTCTGGAAAAATCTTTGACCAACCTGCACCAAATAGCCATGGGATAGCATATGCCACAGATCATTCTCAACAGCCACTGTGGAGAAAACTGCTACGTTTGGTTTCCTCTCCACTGCATAACCGTSGAGAGGCTTTCATGACACACCCAAATCATAAAACACATACTTTTTGTTCCATTCTGTGGAAGCAGCGCTCTGAAGCAGTATGAGGGACATGTTGCCCTCTAGGAGCAGAAAACAGCCTCTATCTTTATTTCATTTAGCAATACAGACATAATCAAAAAGAAAAACAAAACAAAACAAAACAAAACAAACAAACAAAAAAAACACCTGGCTCCTCCAGGCCAGCTCTTTAGTCACAGACATCCACAAAAGTGGTGGCCAGCCCAGAAGAGTCCACAGAACATCTGCTTCTTAAACCATGAGCCATAAAACACTCCACAATACATATGTAAGAACTAATAGATAAACATCAAAGCAAGAACTATAATGTTCCACAGGAAGGGAGCAGAGAGAATTTTAAAATGTTCTTCCAATTTACTTCATATATCACATTACAGACCCAGATAATCCTAGGAAATTAGTACATTCTATACTACAGAGAAGCTGAAAACTTAACTGCTAATCTTTGTGGATCTACCCATTGCAGTCATTATGAGAGACTGATACACTTACCTTACTGGTGAAAAATAAACTAACAAGAAATTTATGTACGCTACTCCATGATAACTTTGGCTCATTCTCAACCTTATTCAACTTGAAAAGCCTATACTGTTCCCTGTAGTGTCACAGATTTTGTTTTTTCATTCTATTTTTTCATTATGAAAGGAAAAYATAGCTTTGTTTATTCTTTCTTAATCAACTTGGCACTTTTCTGTTTCACATACTTTTACTTTCAGCTTTCACCTAAACCTTCCTCCCCTTAAAAWCTTTTATTTCCTTCCACCCATTCTCCATTTCATGTGAGTATTTTACTCATATTTTCTCTTGATATTATCTTTGTACTCTGTATGCACCAGGTATGCAGGGCCTTATTCTCCTGTCATCTAGACAGGTACAAGCTAAGAGGTGCAAATCAAGGCCAGCACACCTAGCCCACACTGTAATTGGTACACCAACTGCAGACAGAGCCTGTGGCATAGTTAGAGAAACATGTGAGAAGTAACTTTCTTCCACTGCAAAATAAGACCTCTTCAAACTCGGCAGAGTTGCAAACTCCTTAGAGATATACAGAGGTATATTTATTACACCCGTTTAAGTATAAAATGGCTTTCAGTTTCCAATATGTTCTCCCTTCTTTATCTCCCAAGAAATAAATACACACTTTTCCTTTTCAAATCAAATAAACAGAAATGTTGTATTCACTGAAAAATTTGGTGTGAAATCATTTTCTAACAATTACAGTCTATGTATATTCCCTATGTTCATATTTATATCAGTCTGTATTAAGAGCACATTTTTTTCTGAGCTAAGTTTTGCTTCCATGAAACTAAATGACAGTTGTCAAATTGTTCAGAAAACAATGGGTTTCACTCTTTCTATATGAAATGATGTTTATTTCATCAAAAATGGCCAAGTTAATGTTCTAAGAAGCCTATCTCTAAAAATATTATAATTTAGGTGAAAGAAATAATTGTATACTTTGAGAATAGTAAAGCCTTCAGCCTTACTCACTAATGTGGCTAAGACTGTTTCAGTGAAAGCAGTGGGAGCAGTGAATCAAGCCCTGTTCAATTCCATATAATTTCTTTCTTTTTTTTTTTTCAATAGACTGGTGTTGGTCTGTTTCATTTACTGGATTATTAATTAAAAGTACTTTATTCAAGGGATTTATCTCCAATTAAAATCAAGGAATTTTTTAATAGAAGGTGGCATATTTAGTAGTTCATCATGTCACAACTTTTATTTCATTTCCTCTGTTCTCCAGCCTTATAATTTCAAAGTAATCTCTCCTTTAATAGATCAATTAAAAGATTAACAATAAAATACTATTCTATTTCCAAAAACTGAGAAAGAATTGAAAAATAGTGTAGTTTCATGAGCAGCCATATATTATATATGCACAGAATTTAACAATTAGCTTTAATTTTCATTGATGAGAAAGATGGCAACTTCATAGTGTGATTTTTATGGTATTACTCACAACTTTTCATAATTAATTGCATGTGGTAAAAATTTTAACTGCTTTTCCTCTGCAAACACATTTTCCTGTGCCTGATTGCAACACGTCTGACAGTCAACAGTTGGCTGATACCATTCTGAGCTATGTGCTGAGCAAAGTATTAACATCAGATATATAAATGTCAGCTGCTGAGTAGCTTCAGTTTCTTCTAAAAAATTCTTCTGGAAGAACAATTTAGGACAATCATGACATCGCATAATATTATTTAAAAACATCTTCTTGGCCCCTTCAYTACTTTCCTGTTAACCTGAAATCAGTTTGCCTGTCAAAGGTTATTTCTTATTTGCTCTTAAGACATAAGCATTTTGAAATCAATCTCAGGAAGGCAGATCTTAGCTAGACCTGATTTTATTTAATAGTACAGCCTTTGCCCATGAAATGCTCCTTTGAAAATGCTGCCTGTGTGAAGTACTGCCATTTCTATTTAATTTCTATTTACTCTCTGAATCTCGTCCTGATCAACAAGAGTTCTGCTGAGCTAGGGATAAACTAACATCACCTGAAACAATCTAAATGGATTAGATTCCTTCTGTCCTTGAAAGACAACTTTGATGTTTATAAAGTTTCTGTTCTAAATAAGATAGAATGGTAAATCAAATAAAAATATCAGGAAARATGGGAGAAAGATGGATGAGCTCAAACAAGAGCAACAAAATGGTTAGGTCAATAAAGGATACCATGTGAGGATTGCAGACCTGTAGTGCAGCAGCAATGTAATTTATTTTCCTTAAGATCAACAAATAWCTATGTAGCTTTCTGCAGCCATGCTGCAGAATATAAGTGATATTCACAGAGATGCTTATGTATTTATTCACCTAGGATTTATTGTTTTTCTAATTTTGTCATTACTGACTTGTGGAGCTACAAGTCCACAAGTGGACCTCCACAGTTGAAGCTACAACTTCAACTGTACTGTTAGTTTTGCTTCAGTACTTGCTAKGCATGCAGAATACAACAATGAAAAGGTAAATATTCCTAAAATAAGGAAAAGGGAGATGTTGTAAACACATTCTCCAGGAAAACATTTACACTACCTCAAGTATTTGAGCAAGCCACAGTGCAAAAACTAGAGTAAGAGAAATTTACTGCTGGTGATAGTCRTACTTAATATGGTTCTACAATCTCTAAAGCAACAGAGTGGTTTAAATTGGCTAAWTTTTCTTCCCTTTCACAGTGGTATAAAACAGAGAGCAAATCCAATGGATTATATGGAGCTATCCACAGTAGTGTAAAAACTGTTAAAATGGTATGACTAACCAAAAAGCTCTACCACTGAAGAAGKCTCAGAGGAGATGGGCAAGGGTGAGGTGCTCTTGAAGCTCAGGAATGAAGGCAGGGAGTGACTGACCATGGCTGTTGCACAGAATATTACACTTTATCTCAACACAAAGGGGACCCAAGCGTGGCCTTTTAGATAAATARACAATATTTCTGTTGAGTGGATCAATTAGTTTCTCCTTGAGTTTACCAAAAGAATGTGAATGTCTCTGAGTTGGCAAGACCAACATGGTGAAGGGACTCAGCGCAACACAGAGTATAACATCTGAACAAGCTAGCAAAAGAATTTTGAAGACAGCAATGGGCTTGAGCTGGTTTCCAGCCACATATTCCTTCTTGGTGACTGGGGACACCCAGTATCATCACAGTGAGCATGTAACAAAGACTGAAAATGAGGATCATATTTGTAAGGAGACTGAGTTGTCAACACTTTGAACAAAGTGATTCAAGTGAATAGGGAAGGCGGCTTGGCTCCGCTATCCTGGCTGCCGAGGCAGCTACTGGAACCAGTGTCCAGAAATGTCAGCCACTGTAAATGAGAAGTATACCACAACATTTAAGGGYGATACAGGAGTGCAGGTTTCAATAATAGATCAGCATACCTATGAAAGTAAAGCTTCTTTAACAAAAAAAGTAGTTTCAGTAGTAGGCATTAATGGTGCAGTAACACTCAATTGTACAGGCCAAATTAATATTGTCCAAAGTATGCATTTATTGTTATCTGAAACAATGAATATTCTGAGAATGAATATTCTGAAGGGATTGTCTTGGATAAATAGCTGGGGTAAATGGGAAATTGGTAGTCCTCCAGTTACAGGAAAAACTAATCTCTATATGATTAGGCCTATAAATCTGCTACAAATATCCCTACTCCTGCTTAGTAGCAAACCAGTTAACATTCCTCAGTATAAGCTACCTGCTTCTGCCATAAAACCTGTGACAGAATTAGTCAAACAATAGAGCAGTGGGGTATAGAAGAAAAAAATCACCATATAACAGCCCAATATGGCCTGTTATAAGGCCAGATGACACATGGAGCATGACTATTGACTACAGGGCTTTAAATAAAGCAACTGGCCCTTTAATAGCTGCTGTTCCTAACATGGTAGATACAGTTAATACAATAAAGGAATGTGTTTTTCTAAAATATGTCCTTTATGATCGCAATACAAGAACAAGACGAGCCAAAGCTTGCTTTTATTGGGGTGCAATACAGTACACCTTTAATCACCTACCTCAAGGCTTTAAACACAACCCCACCATTGCCCACGCTATGTTAGCTAAAGAACTAGAATCAGTTATCCTCCCACCTGAAATAACAATTTTACTAGATGAATTTAAATGACATTCTCATTGGAGGACCAGATGAGGTTTTCCAAAGTATGAACCTATTTACAAGAATTAAATATTAACATTTCCAACACAAAATGGCAATATCCAAGCCAAGAGGTTACATTTTTAGGTATCCAATGGATAGGAGGATGGAAAACTATGCCAGAATCTATATTAGCAGAGATAAAAACTATTCCAGCACCTTCCGATATTATGGACTTCCTGGTTTTGGAGGTCACATATTCCTAGATTCAGGATCCTAGTAAGACATACAGATGTATGGTTTGCTGAAGAGAAACGCAGTATAGAACTGTGAATAGAAACATCATGAAACATTAACTGCCTTAAAAGATGAACTTCTTACTTACCAGTCTATGGTACTAATCCACCCTACACACCCATTTACACTACATATAGGCATAGGTGATAAGGGATATCAGTGGGGATTACAAAAACAAAATGTGTAAGCTATAAAGGATTACCCTATTACCTTTGGCTCTAAATCCTGGCAAGGCTCTCCAGAGAACTACACTCTGTGCTATTAGCAGCATATGAAGAGCTACTAACCAAGCTATTAACCCAAGAAAGGGAAATCAAGTTATGTGTGCCTAATGCTTATTTTAAAACCAATTTTAACTGGTAAACTGTGACCTCTCAGGGTACAGGGTAACAGCACTTAGGGAAACAATAGAGGCCAAGGTGCAGCTGCATAAGCTTAGAGTTGAGAGAAGCTTTCCCTGAAGAAATCAATGGCTGGATCCAGCTAGCAGAGCTCCAARTGGTGGAAATGAGCCTGGAGCAAGGAGCCACTTGTGTCTGTGCRGACTCATATGCTGTATGGGCTGATGTTACCCAGTGGCTACTGAACTGGATGAAAAATAATTGGTAAGTAAATGGTAGAGGTATATGGGGAAAAACACACTGGGAAAAGATTTGTGATATAGCTCAATCTAAAAACATATCTATAGGCCATTTATCTGCCCACCAAAAACCCTGAGGTAAAGTGGACTCAGATGGCTGATCATTTGGCTAGAACAAATGTATTACAAAATTTGGAGGCAGAACAGCTAGGTACATGGTGACAYGAATAGCTAGGATGCATGGGGAGTTATGATTTATTTTAACAAGCTGCAAGGAGAGGCTAGCCTACGACAAAAGCTCTGGCAAAGCAAAGTATAGACACATGCCATTTCTGCCAAACAGTTGTACAGCACATGGCAAAAGGACATGTTTGCCAGTCTATAGGCAGGTAAACTGCTCTGGGAAATCTGGCAAGTAGATTATATTGACCCCTTAAAGTGAACACCTGAAGACTGGAAATACACCCTTGCAGGAGCAGAAATAATTAGCAATATAGGGAATATGCACCTCACCTGAGCTGCAATTGGTCTAGCTAGGGTAGCTGGTTCAAACAGGTGGTTTGCTACTTTTCCCTTGCCCTGAGAAATACAATYAGATAATGGATAACATTTTAAGAATAAAGAAGTAGAAACTTGGTATGCTTCAAATGGAATACAATGGACTCAGTCATCAACCTCCAAGTAATGGGATAGTAGGAAGGTGGAATGGACCACTAAAACAGCAGCTACACAAGACTGAATCTGTGAATACCTCTAAATGGGGATCTCATTTGTAGGAAGTTGTAAGCTGGCTCAATAAGCAACAAGCTCCCATGGGAAGTCCCATAGATAAGGTGTTCATGCCAGTACACAGTTCACATTGCCCAGGGGACGACTTGGGTATTGAAGAGAAGCCACATCCCATCTATAGAATTGCAGCTACTGCAGCCGACTGTACCAGCACGGCAAGGACTGAGAGCAGGCACGGATGTTACACTAACCCCAAGTAATCTAAATGTAACTATTTCCGATAACCTCGGATGGGAAGCCACCGCGCACAGTTTTGACAAGAGTGAAACAGGCACCTACAGTGACAGAAGATCGTTTGCACTCAACTGCTAATGACTCTTATGAAATTCATAACCATTGCACCTATGGAGTGGGTGGAAGTTAGGAGACAAGGCTGGTGKTTCAATCTGTCGGCCAGGAGCACAGTGGTGGGGGCAACAAGCTGGGAGTGGGCTTGCGGTCATGTTCAGAAGAGCCTGCAGGCAAAGTCCTGTCTAAGAACAGGTGGCCTCTCCCTACAGTGGAGGCGCCTTTGCAAGCCTGGCGAGGGTCAGCGCATGGTCTGTCACTCCGCTGCCAACGCCCTTCCCGGCATCTTCTGAAATTTGTTTCCAGTTCCTGAACCCTCATGCCCATGGGAGGAAGCTAGAGATGACTTGGCTCGTGCTCCCTGTAGACTCAGGAATAAGCATTACTGTCATACAGTAAAAGCTTAGTTAATCTCATTTTTTCCATAAGTGATCCTGATAATATGCATATTACACTAACTTACGAGGGACCAACAATTAGTTAACTGATTGACTTTACAGCAGTTTGTATCTCTATATACATATCTCCAGTTATGTGTTCARGTGGACATGTATTACCTAGAGATATACCTAGAGAAAGTGTTTTTAAGGAGTGTGTTCATGATGGGATTGTCACGCTTGTATATATTGTTACATGAATAGTACAAGAGAGACATGGAGCTACTGAAGAGAGCCCAGTGCAGGGCTATGAAGATGATCAGAGGGCTGGAGCACCTGCCCTATGAGGAACGGCTGTGAGAGCTGGGCCTSTTYAGSCTGGAGAAGACTGAGGGAGGATCTTATCAATATGTATAAGTACCTGAAGGGAGGGTGTCAAGGGGACAGGGACAAACTGTTGTCAGTTGTCCCATGTGACAGGACAAGAGGCAATGGGCAGAAACTGAATCACAGGAAGTTCCGCCTGAACGTGAGGGGGAATGTCTTCACTGTGAGAGTGACAGAGCRCTGGAMCAGGTTGCCCAGAGAGGTTGAGGAGTCTCCTTCTCTGGAGATTAAATTAAAGGCCTGCCTGGATGCAACCCTGTCTAACATGCTCTGGATGACCCTGCTGAGCAGGGGGGTTGGACTAGATGATCTCTGGAGGTCTCTTCCAACCTTACTGATTCTGTGATTCTATGATTCTATGATCTGTATTGTTAGAATAATTAACAGATAACTGATGTGTGGGGTGCCTTGTCTTYTTTTCCATTTTTCCTTACTGTTCTTAACCTCACTTTCAGTAGCATTTATTTCTACTTTTCACCATTTCTGTCCTTTAGTAAACCAGTTCAACTTGAGATTATTGACATTTTTAATTTGGATCCAAAAGGAAATAGTGAATTTTGGCTTCTGTTCAGTATTAGTACTAGCTCCAGATAAGAGCTAACTTAATTTAGATGTGCCACTGCTATAGTTCAAATATTTTGGTTTTAATTGTTTCTTAGACTACAAGTAACATGAAATGTAAATACTGTGGGCCTTTTTTTCTTTTGCCTGTGAACCTAAAGTRTTGGAAAATAATGTTGTGCTCATGCACCTCAGGTTGCATATCTAGATACTGAAATTAAGCTCATTAAGGCTTTTAAATCTCCACATAAAGAGATGTTTTTTGTGTAATTTTAAATCAAAGGATGGGTTTAGAGAGCAGTATCTACATACTTTTCATTGCGAGTTCCCAGTTCAGAAATGTATGCTTCCTTATTTGTGAGACTTATGTCCTAGAAGATCTTATCTTGGGTGCCTTATGCRCTGTAGCAAGTACCTTTTCTTTGCAATTGTTCTTGTGGAAATAATGTCTTTATATAAGAACATACACAATATATATAACAATGTTCAGCAGGGTTGGGCCCAATGCTACCAGAGAACACACAGACCATTTTCTCTCTCCTTTATTTATACTTTTTTAATAAAAAAAGGTTGATTATAGCAGGCTCAGAAGACAAATATGAAAACGTATTTATAGTCAATTATGTCAGTTAGACTTTTGTAGTCAAAACCCTCATATATTTAGAAATTGAGATTTTTATTTTAATTGTTTTGGAGTTTTTTGCGAATGTTCCATAGCTCCTTTCCTGAGAAAGAGTTGCACACATCTGCGTAGCTGAAGYGTGTTCATGTGTTCTCCCTGTACTCAACATGACAATGACTTAAATTAGGTAATACATACTTGCTAGAATTACAGTTTATGTTTTCAGGCAAAAGTGAGCGTCAGATATTATTTTGTCCTGGAGAGTGAATGTGCAGGTTTCTGAGCAGAGGTTACCCTGTTTTGGGTCTGGTAGGAAGTGTCTTCTGGAATATATAATACTTCTAGCTTCCTGTTATAAGGGTTACTAAATAACTGTGTTGTTTTAAAAAACAAACAAACAAACAATCAAAAACCCTATTCTCATATAGCAGCAAAAAAAATCCATTCTTTTCCTATTATTTTCATTTAGTACTAAAAATATTTTCCCCATCCTTGACATATTGCAGAATACATTTGTCCTACATTTCATATTAGGTATATTAGGTATTTAAAATAGGTAGAAAATATTTCTTGCTTTTTTTGTAAAGAAGATGCTACTCAGTCATGCATCAAAAGCTTTGAGGKTCTAGGTTTGTATTTTTTTGAAGTGAGGTACCGATGCTAGCTTGATTTCTATTTTCTACATATAAGTTTTCAGTGTCTAACCTTTTCAGAAATGGTCAACTGTATCTCATCATTATCAGAAGTATTTAGATTTTGTAGCTTAGTTGCATGCCAAGATTTGACTTCCAAATACCAGTTTTACAGGGATGCTGTTCAGGCAACATCACCAGTGTGATCTGAATTAAGGTGTATGTCAGTCAGTGTTGTGGCTTTGTTAGCATGCTGACTGTAGCAGAAGTGTAAATAATGAATGTTGGAAAGAGGGAGCAAGAAACTCCTTTAATCTAATCATTTCAAGTGTATGGTGTATCAGTTTAAATAAAATAAGAATGTTCAAAAAATCCATCAACCTTTAAATTGCAAAGACTTAGGCATTTAGGGTTAAATTACAAATGATTTCAGCTCTGGCATAAGTCTTATTCATGTTTTGGGGGGACTGCACTGACTTCCGTAGAATATCCCATTGTTATTTTTATCAGTTTGGACTACATATGGTGGAAATACAAAGTCAGTTCAGACTAAAGATGTTATGAAGCAGGGATCAAGGTAAAGCTCATGRAATACAAAACAATATTATATTATATACTTAAGCCTTTGTACTACTATTTTATGAACATGTGATTCAATTAAATTCACAGGTATGCACACACCTCATTTACAGATTAACTGTATACACAAATGTTTTGATAAGACAGCTTGATTGCTTCCTTTCTGTTTGCAATCATTTGTTTGAAACTTCTTGATAATATGCTTATCCTATGCCCACAGCAACATGAGAAAGAAAACTAGATCCTGTTTTCTCTGGGAAGCTGTGCTGATTTTTCTTTTCTTATATAGCTCCATGGAAATTGCTGYAATATTGCTTTGTGAACTTTGATCTGCCATCCATGTTGCAGTTTATTGCTTTGTCATTGTTATCAAAAGCTACAGAAAGTGAAGATAACAAGTAAAACACTATAGTAAGATGTATATTTTTAAGAGTGTGTTAGTCGTGAGGCCTTGCTATGTCTTCTGTGACTTTGTTAAAGAGTTKTTTCCGTAACATGTTTTGCATGTAACGACTACTTATTTTTTTCTTCTTCACAAGCTTCATGAGAATTTGGCAGACAGTTTGCCTGTTTAACTTTGTATGAATAAAATCAGCACCCTTTTCAGATATAAAATTATGTGCTCAGAAGAATAATCATGCTCCAATTAAGTCTTCAGAAGCTTTTGATTTCTACATGAAGTTCCAGGGTTACTGAAGTCTGTCTTCACTTGTAGTCACTGATTTTATTACTAAAAGAACAATTCAAACTCTCATTGCACAATGCCAACCTAAACTTTCTAAATGGCTAGCTGTTGCCAAGGTGTTTCTCCTATTTGTCACTGCCCCTTGCATCCCTAGGTGAAATCTGAACTATCATTTACATACTAAGTCAGAAAGATTTTTCCTACTGCTTCCTGTACAGCTGTAACATTTGCTAGCAATGTGAGATGAATTTCAGCAACTGTTGTAATAGAAAGGATTTTTTTTTCTAAATGTCAGTCAAGAAGTAGTCTCTTTGCCATCTAAATTTTGAAAAAAGGAGGGGGGGGGTTGATTTATAAGACCTGTCAAGATTTTATTTGCAGTTACTGAGTTAGTATGGAAATCATATTCTACAGTGCTATTTGCAGTTACTGAGTTAGCATGGTAATCATGTCCTACAGTGCTATCTTGAGTTAACTTTCTTTTATATTATGGATAGTATTTAATTATAGATTTTTTTCAGCGTTTGTGTTTTCTACCTTGTTTTTGATGCAAATCTCATTAAATTAAAAAACTGTTTTAATTCACTAATCTTAAAGACTTTGTGGTGTTGCATGTCTTCCTGACTTAAATACCAATGAACATCTTAATGTCATCTATTTTTGGAAATTATTTTAGATAATTGTCCAGTGATAGTGAACAAAAGGCATCATTGTAAGAGCCTTCCTAGGCAATGAAAAGAGGGGAAAATAGAAGTAGAAATGCATTAACTGAAACAATGGGAATCAAATGCTACCACAAAGTTAGAGCTTGATTCAAAACTAAATAGTGCAGTTAGGTAAGTTCAGAAAAATTCCAATTACAAGGATTGTATGTACAATTGTGTAAGCACTTAAGTACACGAGGCTTCCTTACCTATTAAATTTCTCTCAAGTATTTGGAGAAGTAATTACACACATACACCTTCAGCACTGCTGTCTCTCAGTCTCATAAACTAGCTTATATTCAACTTCATGCTGCAATGGCTAGACTACTTCTGGGACATCAGCTGGCTCAATTTTAAAAACAACATTCAGCAAGTATAGATGCATTCTCAGGTGCATCTGGTAACTCTTGTCAGGTTTTTCTTGTGCTTTAATTTACTCCTGGTGATCTCTTCTGTTGGCATCAGATGTCCACAGATAAAGTATTCTTAGATCCTAAACTACTTGCTCATTTGTGAATTTGATTTTTTTTTTTCCATTTTGCCTTTCTTGATATTTCTCYATCATTTATAAATTCCTTAAAGCAATATTTTACAGTGCCAGCAGCCTATGTTACAAGTAGCTTATTTCTTAACTTAGAGCGGATTTCTGACCATTTTGGGAACTGAATATCACTTATTATTGTAGGGCACAGAGAATATTTGATGTATTCAAAATGGTTTTGTTGCTTTGGAATACCCTTTTTTGAGTAGATCAGTTGCTTTTAAACTTCTGTAGTGTTAATTCTTAGTTGGATTTRTTTTGTGATATTTTTTTCTAAGTGTATGCAGTACCTTCAAGCACTGCTTTGGTATTAAAAATAGTTTTGTATCATGTTTTAAAAGCTAGAAACCTTTTAAAAATATGATCACTAGTTTATCTTGTTACATAAAGATAGATCTGACTATAGCAATTACATTTTCTTAGTAGGTTTAGTTTTTTAATCTTAACATATTTCTGCCAATTTCATAATTTTAACAATTTTTCTATATATAGGTATGCTYACATAAACATAGGCAAAATGCGGTTTTTAATGTGCCCAATGTCTTCCAGTTTAGCAGTGCCTCGTTGTCTCCCACTTACTTASTGCAATGTCGCAGTTCTCAGAGTTGTTCTCTGGTAGTCTCTTCTGTCTTTAGTAGGTCTAAATTAGAAGACTTATTCCAGGCATCCAGTTTTCCTAAGGGAGAACGCCAAATCGTTGGTGTTTTATTCTTATTTATTTACAATGGATTACATGTAAATAAAACAAAGGCTCTATGTTTCCTTTCTACCAGTCCTATGATTGTATGAAATACCTTCATCAACTTACTTACATTCTCTAGCATTATAGGAACTTACAGAAAGTTTGATAATGTAGGCCTTCCAACAAAACKTTTTTTTTGTTTAGTTTCTAGTCAGCTAAAATTACTCTCCAGTACATGTGTTACATTAACAACATTCACACATGAAGAGATCCTCACATTGCTTCTGTTTCTCTTGCTCCTCTACATTTTTTAAATTTTGGGGTTTTGTTTGTTTGTTTGTTTGTTTGTTTTTGCTTGTTTTGTGTTGTTTTTCTGGATGTGCAGTCAGAAATTTGTGGAAGAAGAGAAGAAAAAAAAAAGAATTTAAAGACTGTTCTGTTTTAGTGCATATTCACTGAATACTTCAGTTCCTCTGCATGTTGAAACTTAGATGGCTATAGTAGGCCCACACACTTACTTAAGCTAAGCTTTACCTTCAGCTGTAACTACTTTTTACCTGCTCAAGTGATTTACCTGTTCCTCCTTTGAYGGGGGACGATGAAGCCAGACTTTTCAAAAATGTGCACACTGAAAGGACAAGAAGCAATACAGAAGAAGTACAAGCTGTAATAAGAGAAATTCTACCTGATCGTAAAAAATTCCTTACAGTGAGAGTGATCAAGCACTGCAACAAGTGGCCCACAGAGGTTGTACAATATCTGTCCTTGGAGACTCAAAACATGGCTGGACAAGGTCTGAGCAGGTTGGTCTAACTTTTGGAGTTAGACCTGCTCTAGGTTAGGTCCCTTTCAACCAAAATTATTTCATGTCTCTAATTAAAATAGCCAGCTAATTTACATCTATGGAAAACTCACAGTATTTTATACTTAATTTCTTTTACTCTCAAAATAGTGTTGGAAAATTCTTTATAATACATTATTGCCCACCATGTAAGCCCTCTTCTGGAACTGTAATATGAGTTGTGGATTCCCATGGTTGAAAATGACACAGCCAAAAGGTAGAAGAAAAAGATTATTGTCCTCCCTATTTTCTAAAATGGAAATTGGAACACAAGATCAGGTGAATAGACCAGGAAAGAACTCCCAGAGAAATATCTGGTAGAGCTCTAATTAAAACTAAATATCTCCTGCTATAACTGCAAAAACATGATTCTACAATCTAATATCTTGCAAAGTTTATAGTTATCTACTACAAAAAGYCTGACTGCACTTTAAGAAGCTTTATTTTTTACTAAATCAAAAGCGTATCTGTTAAGCATAAGGAGGTAAAATGTGGTAAGATGAAAGTTTGACAGAATATTTTGCTTAATGGAGTTGGCCATCCAAGGACAGAGTATAGTAAGACAACATCAAGGAAGTGTTCAATGATGACTGAAAATGAGGAAGCAGTGCTAAACTTAATTGCCAGGTGTGAATGGGATTTGAGTAAACCTGCTGACATAACATGATTGGCTAACACTGAAATTACACTTTGTGATTTCTGAAGTATGATGATTTAACTCTCACAATATTCCCTTTCCATAACAAAATGGGTTTGGTAATAGRGACTGAACAGTTTAGCAGACTATCTTCAGAGTGTAGGGACCTTTTTTTTATTCCTTTTTTAATATTTTCATTATGATATTTCAGATATTTAATGAGCTTTCTGATTGCTTATGCTGAAGAAAAAAGATTTCATCTAAGCTTTGTTTACATAGTACTGGTATTGTTTGTCATTTGAAATCTTTCTATAAATTTTTTGGGGGGAGAGGGGAATGAGTCAAACTTCCACTGTATTTTGACATGCCCTCTGCTACAAGCTTGTAAAATACTATGTAAAGTAATCAAAACCAGAAAGGCTCTGTAGCAGAAATACTGGTTTTAGTTATTTTAGCATTCTAAAATGTTGCTAGTATCTTAAGGATAGCCTTATTTCCAACTCAATTGATGTATCTTCACTTCTATTCATCTTCATCTTCTATTTCACCTCACTAAGCAGGGCACACGTGCCTTTGCCGACAGGCTGGCCAGCCTGGTGATGAGGACTTTAAACTAGGAAGAATGGTGGAAGGAGAGAGTTACAGAGAGAGGGTAGTCAACAAAACACAACTCAAATCAGGATGCCTCTGGTGGGTCCGTGCAGCCAGGGAAGTGCCTATGAGACATGGCTATAGGGGATCCTCTTGAACCCCTCATGGGAAACCTGCATGCTTGATTACCTCTCTGCAATGCCTGTACACCAGTGCACACAGCATGGGAATGAACAGGAGGAACTGGAGATCTGTGTGTGGTCGCAGGGCCATGATCTCATTGCAATCACGGAGACATGGTGGGAGAGCTCACGTCTGCAGTGCTTTTATGGATGGCTATGTGCTTTTTAGGAAAGATAGGCCAGAAAGGTGGAGTTGCTCTTTATGTGAGAGAGCAACTGGAATGCATTGAGCTCTGCCTAGGTGGGGAGGAGGCAGTTGAGAGCTTATGGGTAAAGATCAAAGGGCAGGCTAGCATGGGGGACACTGTTSYGGGTGTCTACTACAGGCCACCTGATCAGGAAGAGAAAGTTGACGAGGCCTTCTATAGACAGCTGGAGGTAGCCTCACAATCACAGGCCCTGGTTTTCAGGGGRACTTCAACCACCCTGACATCTGCTGGAAGGACAACACAGCYAGGCACAAACAGTCCAGGAGCTCCTGCAGAGCATTGATGATAACTTTTTGACACAGCTGGTGGAGGAGCCAATGAAGAGAGGTGTCCTGTTGGACCTTGTACYAACAAAGAAAGAAGGAGTAGTTGGAGATGTGAAGGTTGGGCAGCTTTGGCTGCAGTGACCATGAGATGGTGGAGTTCAGGATCCTGTGTGGAGGAAGCAAGAGAAGTAGGATTGCAATCCTGCACTTCAGGAGAGCAGAATTTGGCCASTTCAGAGACCTACTTGGAGGAATCCCATGGGCTGGGCCCTAGAAGAAAGGAGAGTCCAAGAAAGATGGTTAATATCCAAGCATCACTTCCTCCAAGCTCAAGAGCAGYGCATCTCAAAGAGAAAGAAATCCAGCAAAGCAGGCAGGAGAGCTGCATGGATGAASAAGGAGTTCCTGACAAAACTCCAACAGAAGAATAAAGTACATAGAATGTGAAAGAAGGGACAGGCCACTTAGGAGGATTATAAGAATGTGGTCAGAGTATGCAGGGATGCTACRAGGAAGGCTAAGGCCCATTTGGAATTAAATCTGACAAGGGATGTCAAGGACAACAAGGACTTCTTCAAATACATCAGTAGCAAAAGGAAAACTAGGGAAAAGATGGGCCCACTGCTGAATGGGGTGGGTGCTCTGGTGACAAAGGATACAGAGAAGACAGAATTACTGAATGCCTTCTTTGCTTCAGTCTTTACTGCTAAGGGCAGCCCTCAAGAATCCCAGAGCCTGGACGTGAAAGTCTGGAGAAAGGAAGACTTTCCTTTGGTTGAGGAGGATCARGTTAGAGAACTTTGGGGCAAACTTGACATTCACAAATCCATGGGCCCTGATGTACCTCAGTACCCATGYGTATTGAGGGAACTGGCGGATATTATTGCTAGGCCACTTTTGATCATCTTTGAAAGGTCATGGAGAACAAGAGAGGTGCCTGAGGACTGGAAGAAAGCCAGTGTCACTCCAGTCTTCAAGAAGGGCAAGAAGGAGGAGGACCCAGGCAACTATAGGCCAGTCAGCCTGACCTCCATCCCTGGAAAGGTGATGGAATAGCTCATTCTGGAKGTCATCTCCAGACATATGGAGGAAAAGAAGGTGATCAGGAGTAGCCAGCATGGATTCACCAAGGGSAAATCCTGCTTAACCAATCTGATAGCCTTCTATGATGGCATGACTGGCTGGGTAGATGAGGGGAGGGCAATGGACATTGTGTACCTTGACTTCAGMAAGGCTTTCAACACTGTCTCCCATAACATCGTCCTAKATAAGCTCAGGAAGTGTGGGTTAGGTGACAGTGGACAGTGAAGTGGCTTGAAAACTGGCTGAAAGGCAGAGCTCAGAGGGTTGTGCTCAGTGGCGTGGAGTCTAGTTGGAGGCTTGTAGCTAGTGGCATCCCCCAGGGCTCAGTACTGGGCCCRATYTTGTTCAACTTCTTCATCAATGACCTGGAYGARGGGACWGAGTGCCTCCTCAGCATGTTTGCTGATGATACCAAGCTGGGAGGAGTGGCTGATACACCTGAGGGCTGTGCTGCCATTCAGAGAGACCTGGAGAGGCTGGAGAGTTGGGCAGAGAGGAACCTCATGTGGTTCAACAAGGGCAAGTGCAGAGTTCTGCACTTAGGGAAAAATAACCCTAGGCACCAGTACAGGCTGGGGGGTGACCTCCTGGAAAGCAGCTCTGCAGAGAAGGACCTGGGAGTGCTGGTGGATGACAAGTTGACCATGAGCCAGCAATGTGCCCTTGTGGC
Organism: Rhea americana; assembly: GCF_003343005.1. Lineage (NCBI taxonomy): Eukaryota > Metazoa > Chordata > Aves > Rheiformes > Rheidae > Rhea > Rhea americana. The sequence goes on along the minus strand of NW_028186427.1, from coordinate 52,477 downwards.
CAGGAAGACCAATGTTCTCCTGGGGTGCATTAGGAAGAGTGTTGCCAGCAGGTCGAGGGAGGTGATCCTGCCCCTCTACTCAGCCCTGGTGAGGCCTCATCTCGAGTACTGTGTCCAGTTTTGGGCTTCCCAGGGCAAGAGGGACAKGAAGCTACTGGAGAGAGTCCAGCGTAGGGCTACAAAGATTTGATCAAAGGATTGGAGCATCTGCCCTATGAGGAACGGCTGTGAGAGCGGGGCATGTGTTGCCTYGAGAAGAGACAACTGAGAGGGGGATCTTATCAATGTCTACAAATATCTKAAGGGAGAGTGTTAAGGGGATGGGCCAGACTCTTTTCAGTTGTCCCATGCGACAGGACAAGAGGTAACGGGCAAAAACACGGGAAGTTCCGCCTGAACGTGAGGGGGAATTTCTTCACTGTGAGAGTGAYAGAGCACTGGACCAGGTTGCCCAGAGAGGTTGTGGAGTCTCCTTCTCTGCAGATACTGAAAGCCTGCCTGGATGCAACCCTGTCTAACATGCTCTAGGTGACCCTGCTCAGCAGGGGGTTGGACTAGAAGATCTCCGGAGGTCTCTTCCAACCTCAACCATTCTGTGATTCTGTGATCTTACATGTCAAACACAGAACTGCTGTTATTGTCTTTGTTTTCCATTTTTTTTCTATATAAATTGGATTTAGATCCAGTACGGAAGTTTAACTCTCTGAACTCATTGATATTTCAGGTCACAGAGACAGCATCATTTTCTTTTTCATCCCTGCTGCTGCTGCTCCTCTAGTTCATTCTAGCAGGATTCTACTCTGCTTTGAGAATGGTGATTTAATTGCCTTATTCTATCAAGAGACCTTTGTCAGGAAAAAGGGGAATGAGCACTAGTAAAGGTGGTCCTCAGCTGCCAGGAGAAGTCTTGTAGAAGTCTGATGGAGATTAGCCGCCTTTTGTGTTTATTCCACCCTCTATAACTTGATCTTTGCACTCTGGGGAGGATGTAATATAATTAACTATTTCTCTTCCAGCTTAGATCCACATATTTTTGTGAAGTTGGGAGGAGAGGGGCAACCCCTCCCAAAACTTGGTAAATAAAGTTGTAGGTAAGAATAAAACAGTACTGTTTCTTTGGCTTTTGTGAGGCTCTGATTAATGCAAATTTTAAAATTTCTACATCTGAATCAAAGTGTGAGTTAAGTTTAGGATTTGCATAATTTTACTATCAAGTGATGAATGTAGCTGCTGATTACACAGTTTGAGAAAGGTTTACATAAGACATACATCTGTGCCATTTGTAATAAAATTTATTTTTATATTTTTAACAGTACCATTGAAAAATTTTTATTTCTTGAGGTATCTGCAAAAGTTATGATGTAGTAATGTTGTAGAAAATTAGAAGTCTGAGATTGGTCCTGCTTCTCAATTATGGAAGCAGCATATATAGATACATATAATATGGTAGTAAATAAGTAAACTTATATTACCATTAGCTGTGTGGTATCCATAATATTGTACAGAGACTTCAGGAAAAAAACTAYACCTATATAAGTATAGAACTATAGAAATAGCTTTCTTTTGATTATAGATGAAATGATCTTAAATGTCTGAACTTCTCTCTGCGATACTCACTGGAGATAATCACTCTGTTTTCAGCCTGCTATTTACTTAAAACTGGAATAGTAGGAGCATTTCAGGTCACAGCTGAGATGCACTGTACTGTTGTGGGAGTAATYGTGCTTTCTATTATTAGTTTGGCCTTGTCTATATCTTCCTTATCTCTTTCCTTAATACTTTCTGTTTGTATTTTGATCTGTAGTCATAAAACTTCTTCTCACTGCTAATGGTAGCTCCAAAGGTATTTGCATGCTGAGGTCTTCTGTACTGATGACATCTCTGGTGACTTTTGCAAGTTCCATTTGTTGTTTAAGACAATTGAACTGAGCATCCTGACACTTTCTGCTTGTTTCCAGGTAAACCTCTCCCTTAAATGTCAAACAGCTCTGTGGGCTTTTTGGTATTGTTTGAAGGTCAGCAGCTTCAGACCATCTGGGGTCAAAGTCTAATTTTCCTAACAGCAACTCTGTCTGTTTCTTTAAGATTATAGATAGTAGAACTCACATTTCCATTGCTAATATATAAAGTAGAATTGTATGGAAAAGGAGGCTAGTGCAGGATATACTTCACATTCAAATATTGGCATAACATGATCTTTTTGTATCTGCTTTACTGGCTAACTGTAAGGACTCTTCAAGGTGATTGAGTCCTGAATAATTTAGCAACAAGTTTGTTACTGTTTTTTTTTTTTTTTTTTTAATTTTTTTTGAGAGTTATTTTTTTAAGGAAGTTTGAGGAAAAACAGAGTTTGTGAGTTTGAGGGAAAAATTTGCAAAAGCACTTTTAAGATTCCAATCAGTCCAAACATGACAGTGAAAAAAATTGCAAGATATGAGGTCCTGAAGCCAAATTTTTAATAGAATTAATTTATCTCCTAGAATTTTGTATCACTTCATCAGCAAAAGAACATGGCATCCAGGCTACTAAACATTTCAGTGTTTTTACAGAATCTGAGGTGGAATACTGCAGAAAAAGCTGGCAGCCTCAGCATTTTATGTTTTTCTTTTGAAGGGAGAGAAAAGGAGGGAGGGGAGATGAGGGAAGAATCATAAACAACCACTTAAACAAGCATGTTTCCAAATACAATTTGTCAGATATATTCAGATGCCCTGTTAATAGGAAGTTCAGATAACACTGCAAAAAGATTACCTCTTATAACGCTTCCTATACAATTGTTAAAAACTGGGCTAAGTTTCCATCAAATCTAGCTATTGATTTTAGAACTATAATTCTCTTGCTTAAAGATGCTGATCACTGCACTGAAAATTTTTATTATATGTAGTATATAAGTATCTGTGTATGGTTGTTTAGAGTTGTTGTCCCCCTTTTTTTTTATTGYTCTGTAACAGTCGATACCTCTTGGAGAGATATCTATATTCTCACTAATGAAAAGGAATTCAAATTCAGTCCTCAAGTCCAAGGAATTTTTGTGCTCTCTAACCAATGTCTCCACTGAAGGAAACTCTGGATATCTGTTTTTTGTCTGCTTAGGGCCCCCGTCATGGTGTATATGTGTTGTGGCTGGTTCTGAGTCATGTGCTGGCTTCACAGGGAGTGTGCCTGAGGGTACTGAGGAGCAGGGAGGTAACACACAGGTCAGCACTGGAGACCTGTGCTGAGAACTGGAGGGAGTGTTGTGTGGGAGGGAAGACACCATGGACTGCACGAAAGAGGATCTTAAGCTCATGTTGAGTTTTGATGTGGAAGGTGAAAGAATGCACAACAGATCTGTAGATATAAGATGTCATAGAAACTACTAGATATTGAGTCTCAGTTCCATTAAAATATTGGTAACTCTCTTCTGCCCCGCTCCCCCTGGGGGCCACAGTGGCCATGCAAAGGGCATTCTGCTGCAGGAATGGCCCAGAAGCAACATATAGGTCTCTGTACTTTATTTCTCCTGTGTGATGGAAGCAATGGATGTAACCTTTGCTCTTCAGCTCAGGATCATATATTTGACATTTAGGTAACTCAAACTCTCCCTACTCTTCTCTAGGAACAACATATAGGATAGACTTTATGAGAAAGAATCTTTCACCTAAAGAAAGCACTCTTTCCCCAATGTAGTCAGTGAATGTGCGTAGAAATAAATTTGTATAACTACAATGAGGTAGTTATGACATTTGTTTTTATTGAAAGAATGCAATAAGTGGAACTTAGTTTTCCAGTTTTCCAGGACTTCTTGCAATTCTGACCTATGCCTTGTGCACCACCTTGTGGATTCTTCTAATATTCCCTTAAAGATTTATCCTTTTACAAGTTCATGAAATGCAGTATTTGCTTGTTTTCAGAAAAACAACCCATACACTGATTACCTGGTCTAGTTACTAAATATTTCTTAACCCATACTTTTTTGTTTACGTTCCAATTGTGTCTAGCAACACGAGTTCTCACTTTAATACATGACATGATAATTATTACTGGCAATCTAGTTTAAATCTTGTTTAAATTTAATAGAACTAGTTATGTTAAATTTAGCCCTTTCATCAATTTCCTATGAAGATTAGATAAGCAGAAAGGACAAATCTTAAATATTGTTTTCATGAAATTATGTGAAGTAATCTCATTAAGTCTTGGAGGTGATGATTTTGTGTTTATTGCTTTTTTAGTTAAAATTATAAACCCAAACCCTTTCTCCTTCTTGCTTAACATCATAAATACAGCTAGGTTTAATTATTTTATGCTTACGTAAATTTAAATGTGTGGCAGTCCTATTTACTACAGATAAGGAATATTACAAATTGCTCCTGTAGACCTTACGTGCATTATTTTTGCTTAAGTGAAAACCTTTTTGTGTTTAGTAACTTGTATGCAAGGTGAGGTGATGGCAGTATTTGAAGTGGTGAGGAATACATAAAGTGCTCCAAAACAGGTAAGATTCTACTCAATGAACTAAGCTTTTAAAGGTAAAAATAGATATAGCTGGAATATTCTGGAAGATTTTTACTAATCTGGAAATATTTTTAATCTCTAGAATTACTTTCAAAACCATCAATAGAAGGAAATAATGGCTAATTTTCATAGTAAAATAATCAAAATTTGATTTTTGAAAGTCATTAAAAAGAAAGGCATTCTATTTCTTTTCCTGACTCACTAGAAATAGCTGGATTATCYTCCCCTTTGAAGGAACACATGCACGCTCAAGAGAGTTCTAACATGCTTTCACTATGTGAATGGCCCTGGAATAGAAAATTGTACAACAAAACAGACCAGCTTTCTGAGAAAGAAACCTACTTTGTAGCTTTGCAGAAAAATATTGAACAACCTCATGCTAATGTATCTGTGCCTGAGCGAATATTCATCGCCTCTCAGGAATCTGGACCTGAAGGGCAAAGGACAAAAAACAAAATCGCCAAAGAGATAAATACTGGGGGGAAGGTGGGACAAAGCTGAGTATTGTGTTTTATAGATCTCAGATATAAAACTTTGGGGGGCTTTTAATATTAATGGTCTTGTAATAYTAAAATAGTCTTTTAATATTATTATTACACTTTCTTAGGTTGCTTTTCCCAAACTAATGTAATTCTGTCACTTAGGACTTTTTGGTTGCAAAAATAAGAACTGCTGACAACACCTTTCTCTGGAATGCCAGTGAGATGCCTTATCTTTGGCTTAGGAATGTCTCCTGTTTTCATTCATTTTGGCAGCAGTCAGACTGTGGTGACAGTATGCCAGTCTTATGTAGAAAGATATGTGTGTAACATAGGATGTGTGTAAACACATTCGTCATCTCCTCCTGGGCGTTAAATGAACTTTTGCTGGAAGGCTGTCTTACRTCTGTGGAACAGTGCAGCAGCAGTTTGTGTTTTACATATGCTTGYATTAGATTCAGTTCAGCTGATGTGGAAAGAAATTAGGCCATCCTTTTTAGCTCCCAATCAGTATTTTGTTCTGTTCAGTGGAGACTTGTGAAAAAGAAAAGGAAAGAAAAAAATAGAATATTCCYTTTTCTCTTATTTCTCTATGATCCCAATTTGCCTTTTAGTGAAATTGAAGATGGAATTGCATTAATTTTTTCTTTCATGTTTGTTTGGGTTGGGCAGGTTTGTAGTTGTGGCAATAGGAATTTCATTACAGGAAAAATTACCATCTTCTAAAAAGAAGTTAATACTCTGTGCAAAAAGCTTTGCTTAAGGCCCCCTTTTTAGTCCAAAAGGTTCATTTTGTAAAAAAAACAGGTTAAAATGTGAAGAATGGAAGTTTTTAAAGGAACCTTTTCAAGAGCTTTAATAATAGTAAATGCAGCGAGCCCCTTCCATCATATCTTTTTAACATAATAGCCAGGTTTGAGCTTTTCCCTAACAAGGTCAGTTTAAAGACAGAGCTAGATATGGGCTTTGTCCCAGATGGGAGGAAGGAACCTTTTCAGAAAGAAGTAGAAGAATTACGGAAGAACCTATACATATGTATGTGTATGTGTGTATATATATATATATGAGACTTCTAAATGAATATAAACATAATAAAAGATATAATAAAATAAATAAATATAATAAAATATTTTTGCCGGAGCTACCTGATTGTATCCTTTTAAATTTCTCTTTGTTACACATTACACTTCACAATGAAAAGATACTATGACTCCAGAGGATGAAAAGAAACTTACCTCTTGAATATAAATAGAGCTCCCTGCCTCAGCAGTTGATAAACATGTATGGAAAGCTACGCTTAAAAAACATCTGGACTTCATGGGTGGAATGGTATGAAAATGAGTGAGTGTGCAGTCAATAGGGGAGGAAGGCTGGTGATCAGAGGACAAAAAGGGTTGACTCAGTACAATTTACAAGCAGAGAAGGCAGCATGGGGAGGAAAAGTATGAAACAAATTCAAGGCAGCGGGAACAAGACAAAGGAAGTTCTCTAACTCAGGGCAAGGAGAATGAAAAACAAAAGGCCTTTGTAAAGGATGACAACCTTGAGAGCATTTCAACAGCCTCATTTTTAGGGTGCATTTCCATTCCCTTGGGAAGCCTGCTGGGAAGACTTCAGAAATGAAAATAACAGGTCATGGATGGGATGAATGATTTTGTTGCATCGTRTAATTATAATAGAAAACAAGTTTTGATTTGCTTTGGTTTGAGTGAGGTTTTATTGCTTTGTTTGCATTGGGGCTTTTCATCACAGTGCACTTGGGTTTCAATATGCAGAACTTGTCATGAGGCCATGGCTTTGGTGACATTTCAAAAGTGCAGAACTCGCAGCCAGATGTGAGTCCTGTTACAAATTTTGTCACCCACTTCCTGTGAGATTTAATTAAATTTTATGAAGTGCCCTAAAATTATTATATCAAGGATAAAATAAATGCATAAAAATATGTTATGGTATTATGGTGTTTCACCAGGGCTGCGAAGGGCTGTTTCTTTGTTGCTTAGAAGAGAGCTCACTCATAAGCTTCGTAATATGTAGACAGAAGAAGCAGGTGGGACAGGCTGGTAGCAGGGTTAGCCACATGCAACAATTACCACATTTTAATGTGTAAACACAAGATAACTGAAGATAGCTCAAATTGTACCAGACACTATAATTACTGGTTGGAAATCACTGATTATGTGCTTGTCCGTAAAAAGACAGAACAGGTTATCAGCAATACAGACATTACAAAGCAGGTGTTCCTAAAGAATCAGGGACAAAATTTTGCTCAGATTTATATATATTACTGCAAAACAAACAAATAATGCTGAAGACAAAAATAAAGCTCGTTTTTACCTCAGCATAGCTAAAAGTACTCAATCTGCTTGCCCTCTCCCTCCTTCCCTCTCCCCACAGTGCAAACTTCTATTGAATTTTGAGAATCAGCAATTACCATCTTTCTAAATTTTTGAAGATGGCTATGCCAGTACAGGATTTCTTATTAACCTTTATAARAACGGGGTTGATACTTCTACATTATCTTTGATTGAAATGAGAGACTGGAAAGGTGACTGCAAATTTCATGTGTTTACTGATTTAAAGTGTTAATAGAAAATAGTGAAAAAAATAAGCTATACTCATATATAGTCAAATTAAGTACACCAAAGATCTCTAAAACTGACTCAGTGGTAAGGTAGAAATGTTTAGGGGCTTCAAGTGGTGACTTGAATCGTGTAGGTATTCCTAGGATTCTTTTAATATGACTGTTAACTATTTTTTTTTCTCTATCTATGCTTTACTTATTATATGTAAAATTGTATTTAAAACTCTGATCCAAAATATGTAATGATATTTATCTTCTCATAGCTTCAGAATTTCATTCTTCAGTRGATATATAAAATGGCTACTGTAATGATAAAACACTATGCTAGGATACATACCTATTCAAGTGAATGCAGTCAGATTGACACAAAGCACACAGAAGACAGCTGATGAAGGAAGCCAAAAAATAATCTTTCATCTATTTCTACACATTCATAAAATAAGTGAAAAAAGTATTTCTGTGCTAACTTTACTAACACAAAGTAAAATCATAGGCTGTGCCATGTAGGTATCAGAGAAGCAAGAAGGTTAAGGTACATTACCTTTTCTYGTTATAGACTCTACCTTTTGTAAACATAGTTACTAATCCAAGGCAAAATCCTTATTATAAGGCAATGTACTAACTAATGTAGCCATTGTCAGTTAACACTGAAAGACATCCCTTTATTCCATAGAATCAGGCTCACAGGTCATCTTACTTTGGCCATTTATAAAACAAAGGAGAAGGCATGCAGTATACTCTGTATAAGAGAAGAAGCAACAATCCTGTTGCAACCTTTCACCTATGCAGTAATCACATGGTTCTTCACAAAATAAATTGCCTAATTCACTTGCTTTTTTTGCAAATCAATCCCAATTAATCAGAGCCAATTTCTTAACTTTAAATAAATGCTAAACCATTTGACAAGCAAACTGTGCCCTGTAGAGTTCTTCCGAGTGGTTTGTTATAGCTCTTGGCTACTCATTACTAATGCTGTAATTAGTCAGTTTAATAGTATGCTTCTGTTGCTGTAGCCTGATTGGATCACTCAGACTGCTCAGACTGAAAGGTAAAATGAAGAAAAAAGTGCTGAAATTTTAGCAACGAGTACTAGAATGTCATATGACTTCAGGTTGTTTTATTCTTTTTTTTAAAAAAAAGATTTTAAAAACACATCCTTAATCACCTCAATATAGAATGTATCAAACACTATAGCTCCACAAGTAACAGACAGTCATAGCATACAAAATAATCTCTGAATAAGGATGATTTACTATCTAACATCCCCTTAAAATATAATCCCTTATCAATAAGGAAATACTCATTTATACACACTACATAATAACAATAGTTGTTTAGCTTTATAACTACTATGTGACTTTTTATGTATAGCACCCTTCTACTTGTCTGCTTGCTAAGAATGGGTTGTAGCAATCTCCTGCAGCAACGTGTTGGGAACTAACCCTCACAACAAATAATTTTCTCTTACATCCACTACATTAATTTGTGTAGAACAGCTTAGGTAGCAGAGTGCTACTTACAGGACTGCTACAACTGAGCAGTACTCATTACAAAAAAAAAAAGTCTGAAATTAGGAAACTAGTGTTAAAGAATGAAAAAAAAATAAAAGGCAGAGCTTGTAGTTTTTCCTTTAAAAATGATATTAAGCAAAGACTGAACACAAAAGGGCAGAGTTACACCACTGAATTCACAGCTCTTGTGAATTCCAAGGGACCCGCTGCGCGGCCTTCTCCGRGAGCTCTCATGTCGGAGGGCAGTGGGGCAAAGTGGCTGCTGCCCAAGGGGGGCAGGTGAAGCRTGCTGGCTGAGGGCCCCGCAGGGGAGCCGCCAAAGAGCCGCTCTCCGCGGGGCGAGGAGCGGGCTGCGCTTGTGAGTGCAGGGGGTGCCAGCGAGGGGCTGCGCGAGTGAAGGAGYGGGAGGAACGAGGCTTCCGGGGAGCGGCAGCGTCGGAAGAGAGAGTGGCTGCTGCTGGGCAGGGGCCGTGGAGCAGGGTGGCCGCCAGACGCAGCAGAAGACCCCGGGCACCGGTGCCAAAGGGCGGGCAACACCGGTGCTGGGAGGCCAGGCGGCCATAGTGGCTGGGCCGCGGCCTTCACCTTGCTGTCGGCAACATGCCTGGGCGGAGGAAGGCTGCGGTGCCACATGTGGCCAGAGGCAGCTGGCGTTGGGCCTGCTGGGGGCGGTGGGCGGTATTTCCCCCCATTGCCGGTGGGAAATGTGCTCCCATGTGCTTGGGAAGCGCTGGGAGTTGCACAGCTGCCGCTGGAGGTGCCGAGGGGGAGCCAGGCCACGGCCTGGGTGCRGGAGGGAGCCGAGGGAGCTGCGAGCTGGTCATGGGACCCTCCGCAGTCGAGCCCTGCTCCCAGGCCTGCGGAGGGCAGGACGCCAAGGGTGGGAGTGGGAAGGACAGGGTGTTGCAGAGCTCTCACCCGGGAGCCTGCCGCTGCGTCCCTCAGGGACAGGCAGGAGCCCTGCGCCGGGCGGGAGCCCCCCGTGCTCCCCRGCTCCGGCCGCCATGGCACTGGGGCGGTCTGTGCTGGGCATCTGTCCCCCTGTGCACCGAGGGTCTAGGTTGGCGGCCTCCCAAGCGCAGCACTGGGCGTCCTTGTGGGAGGGCACTGGGCTCTGGAGAGGTGCCCCCCATGCCACACCAGCTGCCCTTCCGCCCCGCGAGGAAGAGCCGCCCCGTCCTCACAGCCGCGTGTGTCGGCCTCAGCCCGCTGTGCCTGCGGGCAGCGGAGAAGAGCAGGAGGTGCTAGAGCAGCTCTGCCACACAGCAGGCAGCGCCCGTGGGTGAGGGAGGCCACCAGAGCTGCCGACCATCCCCGGGCAGCTCCCCGACATGTGTGAGCACCTGGCTGCCTCTGCAGGAGCCCAGCAGGGCTGGGCACACAGAGATGGCTCCTTTGGAAGCGGTGGCTCCTTCCTCGGGCTTGTCCGCTGGGCATGGCTGGGCAGTGCAGGGAGAGGCTTTTGGGGAGAGCTGGCCCTGAGCCCCCGCTCACACCTGCTTGCCTCCCCTGCGGGGTGGAGCTGCTGAGGTGGAGGCCAAAGCTGAGGACAGCCAAGGTGTCCCCCGGGCCAGCAGCAGATGCTCTGCAGCCTGCTGCTGGAGGAGGCTGTTGTGGGGGGGGGGCAGAGTGGAGAGCGCAGCTGCCRGGGCCAGGGAGTCCTCCTCGGGCGAGCACACAAGGCATGGGGCCGTCCGGGCACTGAGGAAGCAGCAGCCTGCTGAGCCTTGGAGCTGGTGGCAGCAGCCTGGGGCTGCTTTGCCCGCACACGGAGGTGCCAGGAGGCCAGGGGCACCCTGCCAGCACGGGTGTCTCCTGCCCTGGCAAGGGGGCCCCGGGCTGCCCCCAGCTCAGGGCAGCAGCTGGCGCATCACCCTGCGGGCTCTGGCAGCACCTCTGTCCTGCACTCTGCTGCCTCCCCTGGAGAGGGGAGAGCAGCTGCCTGGCTGGCAAGGGATCACAGGTGGTGCTGGTGACCCACACAGTGACCCCTTCATTTTACATGGCCAGAGACAGCTGCTCCYTGTGCAGCTGGGCCAGCTGGGAGAGTGAGAGCTGTTCAGGGACTGCAGCTCCCTGTCCTGGGAGGACATGGCAGAGCCGGACCAAAGCCACTCCTCCAGCCGTGTCCAGGGGGTGGAGAGCAGGAGCACCTCTGAGTCCTCCAGGGGCACAAAGGACCCTGTTGTGAGCCACACTGCCAYTGCTGGCAGCTCAAGCCCAGAGGCTGGCAGGGAGAGAGGCTCCCGCCTCCCTGAGGATGGAGAAGAGCAGGGGCGTCAGCCCTGCTGAAGGCGCTGGCAGGGAGCAAAGATGCCCACGCGGGGAGGATGCAGAAAAAGAGGATCATCACCCGCCCCTCCAGCTCGGCCAGTGGTGCTGGTGGTGAGCAAAGATCCCTGTCCGCTGAAGAAACCAACTAGTGATGTTTGTCTGCGGCTCCAGCTCTGTCTTTGACATSGGCAGTGAGGAAAAACTCCCTGGGCAGCTGGACACAGCGAGAGCAGCATCGAGCACTGTGGCTGCATCTYGCCTGTGACAGGCAGGCGTTSCCATGAGTTACAGCAGAGCAGTCAGGGCCACCCTTGGCTGCAGCCCCCACAAGCTGGTGGAATTGAGCATCGTGCAARGAGGCAGCAAGGCAAAAAGCAGATGACAGCCCTGGCTTTCACAAGAGGAGGCTTTAGCCTCTTCCGAGACCTGCTTGGCAGAATGCTGTGGGGTAGCCTTCCCTGGAGGGAAGAGGGGTGCCAGAGAGCTGGCTGATGCTCAAGGATCACCTCCTCCAAGCTCAAGAGGTGCCCAGCCCAACAAGCATGAAAGCAAGGAAGGAAGCCTGTGGGGAGGAGGAGCTCCTGCCTCAACTCAAACTGAAGAAGGCCGCTACAAGAGGTGGCAGCAGGAAGAGGTGACCCAGGAGGACTATCAAGAGCCTCTTCGAGCATGCAGGGAGGGGTTTAGGAGAGCTAAAGTCCGGCTGGAGTTGAATCTCGCGAAGGACATGAAGGGCCACAAAAAAGGCTGCTAGAGGAACACGTGCAGCCAAAGGAAGGCAAGGGAAAATGTGGGTCTGCTGCTCTTTTGAATCCCTACTCTGCTTCAATCTCAACAGATAGGAGCGGCCCTCTGGAATCCCAGGCCACAGAGACCAGAGCAAGGAAGACTTGCCTGTGGTAGAGCAGGATCAGGTTAAGGAACACCTCAACAACCTGGACAGGCCCATGTCCGTGGGCCCTGCTGGGATGCAGGCATGAGTTCTGTGGGAGCTGGCCAATGGCATTGCAAAGCCACTGTCAATGATCCTGACAAGGGCGTGGCGATGGGGAGAGGTCCTGAGGACTGGAAGCGAGCAACTGTCAGCCCTCTCATGTTCAAGAAGGGCAAGAAGAGGGTGCGGGCAAGGATGGGCTGGTCAGCCTCCCCTCCATCCCTGGGAAAGGGATGGAGCAACTCATCCTGGAGACTAGGAGGAGGAAAGAGCACTTGTGATCAAACTTGGGTGAGCCTGGAGCAGCAAGGCTGGGCTGGGGCTGGCCCTGGGCTCATGACTTGGGGCTCTCTGGAACCTGGAGAATCCCTGAGGCCATGACAAAGTTGAGAAGGGCTCCCCTGTGATCCCCGAGCTGGGCACTGATGTGGCACAGGGGAAGTAAGGGGCAGAGCTCAGAGAAGATCTCCCAGTAGGGGAGTTCTTGGGAACACAGGGACTTTGGTTTACCTCAAGAGATCTCCATTACACTGGGGCATGACTGGAGCCAGAGAGAAGCACAGGGGCAGGCCCAGCAGCAGCAGCCTGGGCCTGCAGTTGAGTGCAGGTGCCCTCAGAGCACCAAAAACCCTGACGGTGGGAAGATTGCTTGTGTCAGACCTCCAAGGACACGTCCTGGGTGCAGCAACCCCTCCTTGAACCTCAGCTGAGCAAGTGGGTGGGTGAAGGCTGGAAGCAAGTATGCGTGGCTGCTTTCCTCTGGCATGACTGTCAGGAGTCTCAAGCTAGCAGGTGGTGGAGCCCAGCCCATAAATTGCTGGGCAAACAGCTGCAGCAGGCAGGTTTGTGGGCCTTTGCTGTAGGAGGATGGGTGGGGCTGTGGTGTGAAGGGTTAGGGAGAACTTCCCTGCCCTAGGTAGTCCCCATGGGTGCTGCATGTGGATGGGAGTGAGGGTGTGGGTATGCAGAAGCAGAGGGAAAGCGAGCATGAGGGACCCAGCTCCAACCCCTTCCTGGTCTCTCAGCCTGGCTGGATTCAGCTCCTCTGAGATGAAGAGGGGATGACAAAAGCTTCAGCTTTGTGCCGTGCACATACAAGTGAATGCACACCTCCATCCCAGACCACTTTTCTTGAATTCAGGCCATCTCTGGCTATTATGGCAATGTTCCCCCAGGACCTTACAGTTCATTTTCTCGTTTTGTGTGTTTCCTTTGAGGAATGGGCTAGTTGGAGTACAGCGTATTCACATTTAAAAACTTATATTGTGGAGGCAGTCTCCTCTTCTCTCTTCTTTACTGTAGGATTGTAGTAAACTTTTTTTCATGAACATGTTTCTATCTTTGTATCAGTTCTGTGCTATAGCATCAAATCTGTCTTTACAAATACTAAACCAGTAACTGAGATTATATGGCATCTGACTTTTAAGAAAAACTTTTTAGTGTGGCTTATACAGACCACACTTTGAAAATACAGAGCTCTACACATTTATTTTAATTATCCAGAAGATATCGAGCTTGCAGAATAGCAAGAAACCCAATGTTTGGTGCCTCTTCTACAAGTGAATCGTCACAATTTTAAACATGTTTTGGTCTAAAAGAAGCCAAAATGACAAGGCTTAGTCAGGATAGTGCAGGGCTGGGTGCAGCTGAATTGTGGGCCGGGGCATAAAGAGGAGAAGATGAAGAAACTACTGACTGATGACATCAGAGCAGTGTGCACTATCTTGGTCATCCCTTTGTGGGTATCAGTTCTCGATGTCTCAACCACTGGCAGCTCTGTTCTGTTTGTCTCCACTCTTCTTTCCTCCATCATCCAAACTAACTGTAGCAGGGTTAAGACAAGGTGCTGAGATCAGTCAACTGTTTGGCACTGGCTGATAGAGAGGTTTTTCTCCTTCTACTGCTGCACCAGTTCACTATGGCCAGGCTGCTCATGAATTGCTATATCTGCTGTACCAACTTAAACTCATAACTGCATTATATTTCATTCTGTGTTTTTTTTCCTGCTTGCTGTTCTTTTTATAGCAAATAGCTCTGACCTTGCTTCTTTCTTTCCAGTGGTGACCCTGCCTTTTACGCTTTGCATTTTTTGTTCATTTTCCAGTTTGGTCCTTCATTCCTGCACCTTCTTTTCCATTCCTGGCCACATTCTTTTTATTTTCCTCCGCTCTTGAAAATATGTATTATAAGAAAATTATAGTATTTTAATAAGAAACATAATCCTTTTATCTCCTGTCCTTCTCTTGTACCAACATTGGTGGTCACTTAGGCTCTTCTTCCACTGTTCTTCCTCAGTTCTGCTCTCCTGAAACCATAGTTTTTCTTTCTAGCTACTGAAAACTTTTACTCTTCTCATTTCTTTCCTTGGTAATCTGCTAGGAACTTTTTTCTATGGCTATATTCTCCCAGACATAGTCTGTGTTCTAGAAGAGCTCAGTCCCTTTCCAACGTTCCTCCTCCAGGGAGTAGCATCTGTGTGTTAAGATTTGTTAAGCTTTCTAGTCTAGATCAAATTCTGTGTATTGCACTGAACAGAGATGTGAATAAGTAAGTTGTGTACCATTAATTGCAATTTTTCTTTCCTGTATCTTCATTCTCTATTTTTGGATAGGGTTGGTTCCTTTAATCTAGCTGATGTAAAAGCATCRAAGATGAAAATTCCACATACAGAGCTGGTCCTGTTACCACAGAGTGAATACTGGCAGACCTGTCTTTTTTTAAGCGGACAACAAAACTACTATTACTAATAATAAAACACAACAAAAAACACCTCTTAGAATAATAATGCAGAATCCTTGGATTTGTCCTTCCAAAATCAAATCCTCTGTTTAAGGGGCTTGTCTACTTGAAAAAACTGTAATAGTATCATGTGTTTGTACATTATATTGTGAAGTCACTAGAATTTTTTCTTTACATATATGTGTGTGTGTGTGTGTGTGTGTGTAAAATGAGAATTCTGTAAATATTACCAGTTTTGTATGAGTGAGATGAGAGGTCATGGGAGTGATTCATGGTGGGATGAGGAAGTGATCTTCTCTAGCAATTCCTTTTAAGCTGAAGTTCTCTACAAAGAGTTCTTTACTCAAAAGATCTTCATGGAACTGAGGTGACAGTGAGTTAAATGGGCAGACTGAGTCAATCAAATGAATGGCTCACAGCTGCCAAAATGGGGATCTGGCTATTCCTCCACAGTGACCCTTTCAGAGGGCTCTCKTCTTCTCCACTAGCTCTGACACCTGCCTGTTTCTGGGCAACAGGTGGAAGGTAGCTGTCATTTATCTAGTTTAGAGTGTAGTTATCTCCATCTTGCTTACTTTCTGAAAGCTGCTACTGAATGCACAGAGTTACTAGGCCATAAGTTCCCCTGAAGAAGCTACTTTCCCCTCTATATTTCCTCTCAGAAATGTGCACTGTATTTGAATGTCTTGGGAATAGGTGACTAAAATTAGCAAGGTTTGCTGCACA
Organism: Rhea americana; assembly: GCF_003343005.1. Taxonomy (NCBI): domain Eukaryota; kingdom Metazoa; phylum Chordata; class Aves; order Rheiformes; family Rheidae; genus Rhea; species Rhea americana. The sequence continues at coordinate 36,739 of NW_028186427.1, read as the reverse complement.
GCTGGGCGGACTGCTGTCTGTTCGCAGGAGATTTTGTGTGTGTGTGCTTGCAAAATTGAGACAGGCTGTCTTGTTCTATCTAAAAACGTGGGTGATCATAGCTTAAAAAAGCCTCAGCGTCAAACTCTGACTGTGGAGCTAGCTTCCATTAGCAAAAGCTTATAGTATTTTATTATTGCAGACTCAATGCTTCATTAGTATCTTCCATCTACGAATTTTTGCTCCAAAGAAATGCTCCCGAAATCCTGTTTCATGAGAGCATTTCCATTGTGTCTTGAAGCTGTCTGAAATCTGTGTGAGAGACAGGGAGCTAATCAATAATATTAAATTGGTCAAACCGGTGCTGAAAATTTGATTTTGTAAATGTATAGATTCATTAGAAAAGAAAAAGTAAGCTAAAATGGTAAGACTCATTCTGCTTTTTAAGAAATTACTTTGTAATAGGACACTCTGGTCACTCCCCTCTAAGTAAACAGAATAATTAGGAACCAAAATAAGTATAATTATTTCATAGGTCTAGTTATTTGTTTACTTTGCACTATTACAAATGTTATTCCTATATTATATATACATTTTTTGTATGCAGTTGACTTTCCTTGTGAACATTAGGTGCCTAGAAGGCTTAATTCAGTTAGCTCAAGTCACAACTGTGGAAACTGGTTTAATTTTGATCTCCCATGAAAGTGCAATTAGTTACTAACTGATCTTTGCTTTCTTAATGTAGGTTCTTGATTTACAGTCTTGAAGGAGACTTTGTGGGTTCATTTACCCTGAATAAAAAGCACAGTATATATATATATACATATATATATTACACTTATCCCTAAAACTGCAGTAGCAGTTTGTGGTGCACAGCCTTGCTGCTCACATGACAGCTGTGGGTCTCTTCTGTAAAGGCACTAGCAAACTCTTTGCAAAATAGTGATGCAGCTTGGGAGTTAGTGTTTCAAATGATGAAACCACGTTATTGCCTCTAGATAGCTGTCTGACAACTAGATAGGCTATGCAGGAACCGACTGAGCCAAAATGTTCAAGTACAATGGAGATATGACAAGCTTAGAAATGTTGGATTGGAAGGGAAGTCAAAAGATCAAACTTCTTTGGTCCTAGTCTAAGATGGGATCAAATATACCTGAAGTTGCTTGCCTTGAATTTCTCATGTTTTTAAGAGTCACCAGTAATCAGAAGGCTGGAGAATCCCCAGACAGCCTTATCTAGTGCTTAGTGTTTGATATGATGTTTTAATTGTCCAAACAGTTAAAAAGATGTCCTTCTGTCTAGTGTAAACGTTATTCCAAAACCAAAGGTCTGCTTCTTCTGCCCTACTAGGCATAAAGAATAATAGAAAAATTGCCATTAGTTCAAGAACGACTTTTCAAAGTTGCGTATTCTCTGATCTCTCTGTAAGCAAACCGCCCCCCCCTTTTATTAAAAACCCTCTCTTTGGAGATACTTTATCTTTATAACACTTTGCTCTTTGTTGGAGTTTTTCTCAATAAGCACTATGCTTTAGAAAGTAGGCCAAAAGGCAAAAGAACTACTCTCTGTACAATAATGAATACATTCTCTTTGTCACAGAAGTAGTAGCATCATATGCAGTCATTTATGGAAAGATACACATTGGGACTGTTGTTCCATGACAGCTCAAAACATATTTGGCTCATGACTTCCCAGTTCTACTCCTTTCTTACATCACTTACTTTTTTTAGTTTTGTTTTTTCTCATTTTGTTTTGAGGTATGTGGTCTGCACTGTCATGTCATTTAGACCTGCAAGGATTGACACATCTGCCAGGAATGAACTTACTTTCTCCTGAGCTACTGATTCATATCATCTGAATAACTGTCAAGCAGTTACTTGAAAGGAGCTTGTTTACTCCTTAATTTGCTGCAGAGAGTCACTGGACTTGAAGACCATACTGTGGCCACTAGCTTCCTCTGTGTCCACTGGACTGCTTAGACTCTCTGATGGAAATTAGACTGCTCTAGATCTTCTTTTAATCAACCAGTAGGCATGTCTAGGTACTTACAAACTGATTGTCTTTATTCTAAATTGTTACAATGTCTATTAAAATTAGTCTGACTGCTGTTTAATTGTCCATGTTCTTCTCTTTCATAATATGTACTGTGTTTGGCCATCACCAGTACTCCAGGAAGGTTAATTACTTCAGGCATAGATTTTAAAAGAACCAGATGAAGAAGTGTGTATTAAACTAAGGCCTTGGGAAAGTGGAAGGGTCTGTATTTCTTTCTGCTTGTTAATTGAATTAAGCAATGGATCTCAATGAGCTCTCTTTAACTTCTGTCATAGGAAGAACTTCATAGGAAGTTCTTCATAGTCATAGGAAGTACTTCAGCTGTCCTTATCCTGAAACTTAGGTCTTCCAAGACCCTTTTCTTCAGTCTTGATCAGTTTAGTGCCTCAGTTCTTATCAGAGATCTAACAGCTTATTACAACTGTGTGTGACCAACCAATAAGCCCCCAGAATGGAAGAAGGCTCAGGGGAAATGACCAAGGCAATGTGCCCATAAAGCTCAGGGGTGAATGCAGGGTGTGACTGACCACATCTGTTGCAAAGACTGACCACGTCTGTTGCAAAGAGAGCTGAATTAATATCAACACAAAGGGGACAGGAGGGTGGCCTTAGTTTTAGATAAACAGCTGTCAGTTGAATGAATCAAGTGGCATTGTAGACGTTTAATCAAGAGTATGAATGTCTCCCTGAGTTAGCAAAACCAACATGGGAGGAAATGTATACGTGCCTCAGCCCAAYAGAGAGTATAGAAACTGAACAACTAACAGAAGAATTTTAAAGAGAGGAATGGGCTTGAGCTGCATTCAGTTTGGTTCAACTTACTCATCAGTGACCTGGAGGAAGGGACAGAGTGCACCCTCTGCAAGTTTGCTGACTATACAAAACAACATAAGGAGAAACTTCTTTACTGTGAGCCTGACTGAGCAGTGGAACAGGTTGCTCACAGAGGTTGTGGAGTCTTTGTCTTTGGAGTATTTAAAAGCCTTCTGGACGGGGTCCTGGGCGATGTGCTTTAGGTGATCCTGCTTGAGCAGAGGGGGTGGACGAGATCTAGAGAGGTACCTTTGAATCTCAGCTGTTCTGTGATTCTCTTCAAAAAACACCACTGCAGCCTAGTGAACTCCACCAGATCTTCTTTAATTAGTGTAAGAACTTAGTAAGAGTTCCTTTAGAGGTTACCACTCCCATGGACCTGTCAGAACTTGCCTGTAGCATTGCCTTAGTTGTTTCTCTGTGGTCTGGTCTGGCACGCTGGTTTAAACTGTTGGCAATGATGGATATGCCTCAAACTGCATTTTGATCTTATAATAGAATGTAACTGCAGGTGACTGTCATTAAAAAAGGTGGTCCCAGCGTTCCTTTAGATCAGCTCTAGGGGTCACATGCCCATGGGACAATTCCAGTCACCAAGTTTAACTCTCATCAGCAAGAAATGAAACAAGCTGGCTGATGGTACACTGGATTGGGAAATTCACACTATGTGCTCATACTTTAAGTTACAGCTGGAGGTGGGGGAAATTAATTAAACTAAATCTTTATATTGCAATATTTGACCAATATTATTTATTATAGGGATGGAATACTGAAGAACAAGGATAAAACTAATTTCATTTGTCACTTTAGCAGGATGTACTTGCAGGAGGCAAGTGACTACCGCACGCACACTTAATAGAGAAATAAATTGGTATCACTGTTTTGCATATTTTTTCAAGCTCACAAAAAGGCCCAAAGGTGATCTGTGTTTCCATATACTAATTTGTTGGGTTCTTGAGTAAATCCCTCTTCTTCACTGAACTCACATTTTAAAACTCCTTCGTATTTTGAGTACTAAAGAATTATGTCAGTTGCACAGGCTGCCTGATATGGGATTCCTAATGCACTGAGACAAAACTGAGTTTATAATGCATATAATTTACATGGTCAGATTGTATTTTTAAACAGATTGCCTTATTTGGGCAATCTCTTCTTTATTTTCTTTTAAGTGCTCAAACAAGTTGTGCTGCATCTCTGTCACAGAGCAGTCCTGCTGCTTTTCAAAGCTGTGTTTTAATATTGGCTTCTCTTTGTGCTCCTTACTCCAGGAGGCAGCGGTGCTATATAGGTTAGCTGCTGTATTCCAGGCTGTCACTTGAAGGAATTGTTGAGCCTCTCTGATTGCTGTTTAAAGGCTATTTCTCTTGTGCTAGCACTAGCATTTGCTTAACTCGGTAGTGGTTGGATCCTGTTTCCTAAATGGGGAAGGTATATGTGAGGAAACGTATTTGGGAAAGTCTGTTTGCTGGCCTGCTGACAGGGCTAATGAAAATATGCAGGAAAAAGTGAGAATGACCTTCTCCTGGCAGTAGGCAGTTTGACTTGCTCATCTGTATACAAATAGCACCTTTTCTTAAAATAAATAATTCTATGATGGCTTTAAACTTACATGAAGAAAAGATTTTTCCTGAAAGGATTTGGTCACTTTTTTTTTCTTTTTCCCTCACTCTGCCTTTCTTATACCTTGATAAGTGACCCGAAATTTCTTCTTTCCTCCTAGGATCAAAGAATAAACTCTTTCATAAGGGAGCCAGGAGGAACACACAGCTGAGTGGAGAGGGAGACAACTCCTGGCAACAACAGCCCAAGAGAGTCTGAAATTGCAGCATAGTCTGCAGTTCTGCTGGATTAGGTGAATAATGAAACTGCATCCCAAAGCTGTGATTTCAAAAGATGTGGTGAATCCTTTTAAACACTGCAGAAAGGAGGGTGGCTCCTGGGTTATGCTGCGAACTGGCCTAATTCCCTCTCTTTAAGTACTGATGCTAACTGTGCCGCTCTTGATGACCCCTGAAATTTGCTAATTTGGTGAAAAAAAAGAAAGAAAGAAAAAAAAAAGAAGTCTGCAAATGAGCAGGTAGTCCATTCTTGGATTATGGAGGTGAATCAAAGGCCTGAAGGAGGTGAAGCTCTATGCTGGGAACACACACAGTTCTGGTGGCTGTGAAAGCAGGAGTGAGGGAAGGAATGTCATTTCCCAGGAGCAAGCCACTGGTCTGCTTCCTCTGGCAATATGACAGCTTCACTGCCTAAGAAGCAATAACTAATTCTCACACTTCCAATTTCCCTTATGCTTTACGGATGAAGATGCAAGACACGGTGAGGTCAAAAACTCCTATGATTTTTTTTTCTCGTCAGACATAGGACATGCACAGATATTTATGTATGGCTGCTTTTCCCCTTCGTACATATGTTTACTTGTGTAAGTATGGACTGCCTAAACCATAGCATTTCACAGGCCAGGGGGACTTTTGACACATCAGGCAACCTGAAAAACAGAAATACAGGGAACATATCTAGCACTGGGCTTTAAAAACTTGCTTTGCATCACAGAAATTCAGTTCTCCAGTGAAGCAGAGAAGAAAATGTTATGGTGGTGGTAGGTGGTAGGTTTGTCACTAACTGAAGGCATTTCTTCGGATAAGACAGATCCAGGGATTTCAGAGGTGCATGTGAATGAGTAAGTGCTAATTGGCACAAGCTGCAACAAGGGAAATTCTGACCAAATAAAAGGTAAAAATTCTTCATCATTAGAGTGGGTGAAGTACAAGAGAAGATTGCTCAGAGTGGTCATGGCAACTCTGTTCTTAGAGATTTTCAGAAATGAACTGGATAAGGCCTTGAACAAATTAAGATAGGTTTAATTGAAGCAGGAGGGTGGACTGGCTGACCCTCAGAGGTCCCTTTCAACTAAAATTTTTCTAAGATTCTGCAATTTATCTGCTATAACCATGAAATCCTCCTCCTAAAAGGACCTGAGATAACAGCATTCTGCAATCACTTCTTAAGAGGAGTATTAAAAAACCTCTAGGAAATGCACAGAAAAAGTAGCTACACTGTCTCCAGTTCACCTTTATTACACTGAGGAACCAAGAACTCAAGTTATGAGCAAAAGGATGGACAAGATGGAGAAATCTGGTTGTAAGTAATAATTGTTGTACTGAGAATATGGATACTGAGTGGTAAGTGCTACTGAGAAAGATATAGTCTTCAAGATTAAATTAAAAATTTAATATAAGATTAGAGAGCTATCTTAAGGCAAAGACAGCACTGTATGGTAATATTTTGATAGAACGAATTCAAGTAAGCATATTTTTTTTAATCTATCTGGGTCAGGATGATGTATTCCCCTGGGATATTATCTAAACATTGGTCTAAACTCCTAAATTGAGTTTGGATGTAGATGAGAATATCTCTAACACTACTAGGAGTAGTCGCTTTTATTGAAGACTAATTTTTCAGAACGGTTAGAGAACAAATGTTATTGTTAATAGCTAAATCCAATTATTTCTGGATGAAATCTCACTTAACTTTTTATACTGAGGAACTGTTGAGTGAGCTCTATGGATTTGTATTTTAGACTTGATTATAGTGAGTAATGGGAATTAAATAGAAGATACACCCGTAGAAAATTATTTTGGATGGAATAAACATGACTTGATTTGGTTTGACTTAAGCAATAGGGTAGACCTTTAATGAGGGAGTTCCATTTTCTGGAAAACTGAAAATTCTTTCATCATGTTCAACCATGACCCATCTGGAATTAAGCTGTGATGTTTACTTTCTCTAACAAAGGTTCTGTATTGTAGGAAGACAAACTTTGGTAATGGGATAAGGGAACCAGTTGACTTACTGGACTGCTGAGTTCGTTTGACCTTGAGAATTTGGAGAACATTTGGAATCTTTTAATTTAGAGCCACTGAAATTGTCAGGAATCTGTAACCTAAGCAGAAAAGGAAAGGTTTTTTTCAAATCTGATAATATTCATAATATCTTTATAGAAGGTGTTTACAGAATCACAGAATCACAGAATAGGTAAGGTTGGAAGGGACCTCTGGAGATCATCTAGTCCAACCCCCTGCTCAAGCAGGGTCACCTAGAGCATGTTAGGGTTGCATCTAGGCAGGTTTTGAGTATCTGCAGAGGAGGAGACTCCACAACCTCCCTGGGCAACCTGGTCCAGCGCTCTGTCACTCTCAAAATGTATTTAGAAAATATTATGTATTTAGAAAATACATAAGGAAGGCAGTGATAAGTAAAGATATTGGCTGGAAAGTATAAGGAAATATAAAGCAATGTTACTAACAGTCAAGATGATTTAGAGCTTGCAAAGGTATTAAAGCAAGTTTAATTAGTCAAAGGGCAATAACAATAGTGGATCTAAAATGGAGGAAACGGGAGACCATTGTAATAAGACTGAGCGTGTGGCATGTTCAGCCTTGACCTTAGTGTCACACAAGTCTGTAGCATGAACTATTTCTATAATTGCATTCATGTTTATCTGGAAAAGATGGTGACTGGTAGGAGAACTGGCAGGTAATGAGCTGGCTATAAGCAATGGCAACAATATAGCATTGAAGGAGGAGCTTCAAGCTGAATGCAGTTGCTGGGTGAAGTCCTGAAGTCTTTGTCTTGGGATGGATCTAGTTCAGTATATTAATATGTGACTTGAGTATGAAAACAGTCATTTTTGATTTATAATTATCTATAGCTTTGAAGAGTGGTCTGGTATTTTACCACCTCCAGCAACTTGTAGTTTAAGAAGTTCCTCAACCGGAGGTGAGGTTTCCTTGTATTTAATAGCCTTAAGCAGACTTGACTTCTACAAATCTGTCCAGTTGTTCAGAAACGTGAGCTGTTACCTGCTAGGATCCACAAGGTCCTATTAGAAGGAGCTGCTACAGGTGAAACATATATTGTGTAAATAGTAGCTCCTTGCTTTCTTATGAATTTTAGTCCTTAGTTTCCTTCTATTTCTCTGCCATTTGCTTCACTACACCTACTCCTACATTTTTTTTCTATTGATGCAGTATTCAAATACTCATTCAAGTACTCTCATTGCTGAGTCTACAAAGCATCAAGGGAAACATAATTTACACTTACACTATCTACATGTTCCCAACAAGGCTTAAGTCTGAGGCACACAGGCACTTTCACAGAAAGTGTCTAAGTCTGCTCATAAGTAAAATTTTAGGCCAAGTTTTATAAGCTGGTGAAAGTAGCACCTTGTGATAAGAGAATGGAGCTGTTATCATTTCCAGCACTCAAATCCCATGAGTAACTGGAGTCACACAGTTTCCTTGCAAATTCCAATTTTCCTGCAGTACAGGAAGATTGTTTCTCCTTTTCAGATGGCTTTTTTACTTACAAGGAAAGAAGAGTAAATGGACAACTAAGGATTCTTATTTTAAAACCTGACTTCTAATGCATGATTTTGTGCTTGTGTGTGTGCTCTTTGAGTACATCTTATTTATTTGCATTAAGCATATAGAGTCTCCACACAAACTAAAACAGTCCAACCCTTCGTAAATACTCAGCCTTCATAGAGCAGATGGGCAAAACATGGGGGGAAAATAGTTATAAAATGCATTTTGCTGATTAATTCAGTGGTAGAACTAAGATGGCACCAATGCTTCCTGTGTTCTCTGGCCAGTTTGAACATAGGGCTATGTGGTCACTCACTATGACTTCTAATAAAGACTTCAGTTACCTGGCACTCTTTTTCCTATAATGCACTTTTTCTTGAGGTTCTCGTACTCTCTATCAAATGGTTTTAGACTGTGAGAAAGAAGGGAGACCCCTAAAGAGACAAAAGGCCCAGCGACTCTTTCAGGTTGTAGCAGAAGCAAAGGCAACAAGGAAGAAGAGGAGATGGAATGAAAATGAAAGAGAGAGAAATTAAATATTCCATCCTGGAAGATCATATGAGAATGTGTAAGGGTGGTGGTGTTTGCTGTGGGGGGAATGGGGGCATTAAATAAGTGAAAGCAAGGCAAATTTGCCTAGATAAATTGTAGGTCACTCAGTCAGAATTCGAAGTTGCCCTTTGTTTTTTTTGTTGTTGTTTTCTTTTTTGTTTTTCTTTGGTTTTTTTTTCCAGTAAAGATCCACTGGAGCAAGCTGACAGGGTTGTATTTTGAAACAGCCATATGAAACTCAGCTGGAACCAGGTATTTGGCCTTCATTGTACAGGAGATTTGTAGCTGGTTACCGACTGCTTTTTAGTCAATTAGCTGGAATTCTGTTCCTGTTCTAAAGCAAAATTGGCCTCTGTGCCTTCAGGCAAATCTCACCAATGTGTCTGGTGTTGACAAGGGAGCTGGTCTCCTATGTTGAAAGAATCAAGGCCCAGGTTGAAAGGCTGCTAATATGCTGGATAATTCATGGAGCAGCATAGTTCTGGGATCTTTCTGTGCCTTCTTGTTGTGTGAGGAGTGGGCTTGCAGGTCCTACAAGAAGAAATGAAGACATGAGCAATAAGAGCAAAACAGCTGTGTCGCCTTTGGGCTGCAGTGGGAGCCATGTTCTTTTGTTGTGGATTCTCTTGGGGAAGTGTTGCAGATCTGCCCAGCTTCATTTGCAAATATATATTCTTTTAATTATCATTAATTTATTATTCCTTGTATCATTTGAATAACATCCGTTGCATCAGCTGAAGAACCGTTATGCAGAGGGAATGATCATGTAAGGGGAGCATTGCACATTCTTTGCACAGAGGCTGGTATCTGCTTGGGGGGCAGAGGTATCCCACCTGCTCCTCCAGCTATAATAGATGTCTGCAGGAGCATATTTTCCCTTAATAGATGGGAAAAATAAAAGGTAATATTAGGAGCAGTTGTTTGACCAGGATACTTAAAGTCTGCAAGAGCATCTTTTGCTCCCCTCTCTACTCTGTGTGTTTGTGTTTTTCTGTGGGTTTGAGCTAAAAAGCTAACCCTAAAATTCGTCTCCATCTGTTTGCATCTTGGAGGTTTTACGTAGTTTTGTTGAGAAATCTGAGTGTTGCCTGTACTTTACCACTGTTATGTCTCACTCTCCACTTAGATTTGCTGTTTGAATACCTTTTCAAGATCTGAAGTTCATTAAATGCTAACAGCTGTTCGGAGGACACTTTGTAAAAATATGACCTGCTTTTTTTTCAGATGCCTCCAATTTCTTCTTGTATTTAACGTATCCTCAAGCTTTTGAGAAAGGCCCCTCTTAAGAAGGGGTCAGGGCTGTGGGAAGGGAGAAGATCTATGCTAGATGAAGTGCAAAAGTTCTGTGCTTAAGGGATGTTTTTTACTGTTAGTAACTTAAGTGACTACTGCTGCTGTGGATAGCAACATCAAGGAAGGAACAGAACCTGGCTTTTTTGCTTTGGGAGTCTGGGATTTTTGGTCTCTAGTACACTAGACTTAATTTATCCATCATGTGCAAACCTGTCATATGTACATAATAAGTTCAAGCTGATTCTTGTAACACACTCAAAGTAAGAGTTATAATTGATGTGGAAATGTTTGGTGAAACAGTTATTGCTGAATTACTTAACTTAGCTCTTGGATAAAATTCCACAGCATAGTATTTTAAATATTCTTTCAGAGGAATGTGCTCATTTGTTTTGTTTTGCTTTTTTCACTTAAACTTTTGTTTCTACTATAGAGTTCTGAAATAAAATGCAGTGTCTTATTCGATATGTTCATTTTGGATTTCAGGCAGAATGTATTCAAACTTGCTAAAATTCTGTAAATCAGTCTTTGTGGAATCCACGGGTTAGGTGTATAAAAGGCTGCACATTCTTTGTATCATTATTGTACCAGGAAGCACTTTGTGCCTGGAAAAGGTTTGCTTATTTATTCAGTGGCCCTTAAGCAATGTCAGTTCTGCACAGTAACATTTAACTGCAGATTCTGATGGTGTTAGACAATTCTTTTAATGAGCCTATTGCTACATTCTCCAGAAAAAAAAAAAAAAAAAAGAAAGAAAGAAAGAAAGAAAGAAAGAAAAGAAAGGAAAAAAAAAAAAAACTTTTATGACAGAATTTATTTCCAGGAGCAAAAAAAAAGTGTTTGCTTGTATGCTACAATGTCTTCCGATAAATGGCAGACATTATCTTGAAATCCCTGTGCTGAATGTACGGATATATATGGCTGAGAATATGCCTCAAGAAAATCTTGCGTCCATCTTTGGGAACTTTCATTCTCCTGTGTTTTATAAAAAGGCTGGGCTCCGAGTTTTCAGCCTCTGGTGAAAAAGAGATCCCCCAAGTTTTAAAGTGACTAAAGCACCTACTTGCAGTTCAGTTTGTAGTAGCGTATTTGCAGGGGTTCCCAAGTTCCAAGAGACTCACCGACTCCTTCCCCCTCACACCTTTCTGCAGCAGAACACCTCTGCATTCACTATGGGATTCGTTTCACCCAAGCAGAGCTGCTGGGAGCAATCCTGTCAGCCCCGCTGCTGTGCGTTCGGGAGGGGGGAGGAGGAAATGAGGAATACCTAAGCCATGCTGCTCCCCTTCTTATCTTTGCAGAATGTAARTTCATATTAGATATATTTTAAAAACTTTGAAATAATCAATTATGTCCTGTAAGCTTATGCTGCTGTGTTTGATTGGAAGTACTGTATTTTTGTGTTTAATATATAACTACCTCTCTGTTTAACTGGAACTCCATATGTTAGAAAAGAAGCTTTTCTGATCGTTTTTCTGGCAGACTTTTCATTTTTAGCTCATTTGGAAGAAGACTGTATGTTTGTAGTAATTCAAATTTAAATCTGCCTATAGCGCATGACAATTAGAGGCTTGCTCTTGCTTAAGCATCCATAAAATCTTCTAGCTAGATGGCACCGTATGTCAACAAATCTTGCATTAGGTACCACCAGTTTGAATTTATGCTTCTGGTGATGCCAGTGAAAACAGGGTTGAATTTTCCAGGAGGTGTTTAAAACTCCACCTAGGATTTATATAACAAATTGAGAATACGCATTTGTTCTAAAATGCACCAAAAGATTTTAAGGGAATATTGAAGACTGATCTGCATTTTTTTTCTTGTAAGAATAGCTGTATCAAAAGTTGTGTTGAAGTAAGAAGACAAGAGAAATCAACTAAGTTCTGTTCTTCCAGAGGATTGTAACTATGTCAGTGAAGATAGATGTCTAAATAACTGTGACTTTTTTTTCTTTTTTCTTTTTTTTTTTTTTTTGTGTGGACACATATAAGAAATACTATGCTTTAGCGTAGCCCTCTTCAGTGGCAAGAGAGATCTGAAATTTTGTTGCTGAGAATGTATTGTTCACATCTGCAAGAACCTTACTGCATCTGCATCTTTGTAAATATGAGGTAATCCTACTCCASGGTTTGTTTTGGCTTCTATATAGGAACAGAATTTACAAGAAAATATTAGAAAGCAATTAAAAAAACTAGCCATTCCACTGTCCCTCCTTTGCTCTTCATTAAAAACATATTAAAATAGAAAAGCAAAGGGGCATTTTTAACAAGGCATATGAAGTTCTTTACGTTCTTGTAGATAAATTGCTATGACAAGTGAGTCCTGAACAGCTGACCAGCAGAAATAACATGGTTTCTCCACCCCTGTTTGTTGGAGTTGATGGCTGGTCCTTACCACTCCATTCCTTTATGTTTATTGCTTTGCTGCTTTGTATCTACCTAGCTACAATAGGATTTGGATTGTGCATACTGCTACTGCCACATGGCCAGTCCCAGGAAATCACAGGAAATACCCTCCTATGGAGAAAATGCTGGTATGAAATGTTTCTCCAGATCAAAGTGGAAGAAGTTTAATAAGAATCAATGGCTGGAAGCTGACTGAAGACAAATAAAATTTGAACTGGTGATTTAGGTGTGGGTTTTTTTAATTTGTTTTWATTTGTTTGTTTTTTAATACCATGAGTCTTTAAGATCCAGGAAAAAGAATCTGTTAGGAAGAGCGCATTCCTTTGAATTAATTAAAAATGTGCTCTTTGCTATGCACACCTTTCAGCTCTGGAACTGGTCCTGTTGCAATGGGGAAGCAGTTAAAAAGCAGCGCTGCCACCTATACAGCTCTGCTAGCAGTGTGGGAGAGAAGGGAGGTTGTCCTAGCCCTGTCTCAGGATGTGGGACTGCCTTGCTGCTGCTCACTGAGAGCTGGTAAGAAGCCAGGACAGAATGAAGTCCCTCCTCCATGTGGCTGATAAGGGAAGCAAACACAAAGCAAAACTAAAAAGGGAAGCTTGTTTATGTCTCCATAAACGTCTGTACTGGTCCGGGTCCCTGCACTCATGGACTCCACAATATCTTATGGCAGTACCACGAACAGGGTGTCCTGTGTTTCCATGATCCCCTTGGAACGTGCTCACGAGGACACTGCTGCTGCTGCTGGGGACTTTTTATTGAGAACAGAAGATCTGATGAAGTATCCTTTATCCAGTCCTTTGGCTTGCAAAGAATTTGAATGCCAAGGTTGAAAGGTATTCTTGCAAGGAAAACAAACTTTGGGAGCAGCTCTATGAAATGCAGACCATCCATCTCTGCTTGCCTGAGGAGCATTGTTCATTACTGCATTAAAATTTAGTGAATTGGTAGGAAATTTATGAACTAAGACTATATTTTTAGAATGTAATCTTGGTTACCATGAACCACCTCTAATCTGGTTGCTTGTTCACTGGTAATTGAAGACATTGCAGAGAAATAGCTGAAGTTAAGACTCTTTTCCCTTTAAAAAGGAGAAGGGGAAAAGTTTAACAGTGTAATGAGAAAGAAAACACAGATAGGCGGCATTTTATCCACTCCTTATGTACAAAACATAGATTGTTGCTAGGAAATGATGTGGTGGTGTGTCAATGGATCATTCTTATGACAGCACAATAATTCTTGTTGAAGCAGACTGAGGAGCCAGCACAGTAGTAGATCTTATGCTTAGGTCTTTCTGCCATGTGTGTGAGAAAATAGTGCATTCATTGTCCTTTCTTCTTTAAAAATAAAAATGTTAATGTACATTGGAAAAAAACAGGATGCTGATGCATATAATGTCTGTACCTCTGTGTGATTAACAGATTGCACTTAATTGCTTCTCCGATTGCTTACTGAAGCCCTGACTTGCCTGCGGTCCTGTTTTTTAACCATATGGATACTCTGTATTATCTGTTGAGGATTTGGCTTTTAAGTGTGCTGTGTCCCACAGCCATTCTATTAGCCTTCATGTCGAGCAGAGCCATGGTCACTCGTATCATGTATCACATAAGCAGTTCATTATCTGAGTTAGGGTGAAGAAGCTAAGATCACTATATATTAATAAGCCTAATTTTTAGAATTGAAATTGTCACTTAGACCTTTCCTTTACTCCTGTAGTGTTGCTTTTGGATCCCATTAAGATGGATGTGAATGACTSTGAATTGTGTGCAACTGCTGCTGCACTTGCCATGTGGGACAGAGCCCTAGGGAAGGAATCCATGGGTCTGCAATCCCAGGAGTGTGTTGCATTTCTTGTATGGGAATTTTTGAATGAGAAGGTGAATCAAGTCATCCATTCACAGTTCTTCCTACTTCCTTCTCTGGAGGAGAAGGGTGCAAGCTAGGAAGACTTGAAGAATTCTACTAAGTGCTGTGAAGCTGTTTTTTCCTTTAAAGGTCGTTTTCAGAGGAATGTTGTTACATACTAAAGTTGTGGCAAGAGGTTTTGATTTAAACACTAGAAGTTTGAAAGAAAATATAACAAAACATGGTATTTTGCACCTATCTGACAGAAGGATTTGCACTGAGACTTTTTTTCCTCCTATTTTGACTTTTTGAACAGGTCTTTGAAGAGGTAAAGCCCTAAAACAGATGCCTTTCTGTATTGTTTCTTCCTGAATGAGACTTTTTGCACCAATTTAGCTGTTGGTCTGTTTCTCATGAAGAATAACTTTACCTTAAACACCGTAGGAAATAATTGCATTTGAGCACACAATGAGACTTCCTGGACTGGTAAAGAAAACACACCTTCCTATTGTCCTTTTCTGTTGTGTCAGTGAGCAGTCATTCTCTTCAAAATATTGGTAATTGCTGTCATGGTAACAAAACAAAAACATGGTGTGGCAGCTATTTTCAGCATTGCACATGTGATATCTCTTCTGATAGTAAATCACTGCAGTTTTCAACTGGGGCAGGAGGTGTCCTCTGGTTTAAACCTTGCAGATTGATGTTTTCCAAGCAGTGCTCCAGGTGTTTCATGCATACAGTTTTGGGTGTGTGGGAATATTTTTCTGTAGCTGGGTTGCAGATGGGGAACAACAGATCAACCAGTATAAAGTCACAAACTTGGTCCTCGTTATTTGCACAGTGCTGAAGGCCTCTGTAAGGAATTAATAGGGAAGGGGTTAGCTCTGAAATGCTGGGGCTCTTGCAATAACTGAGCTAGTTGTTCTGGTGTAGAGCACAGGAAATAAAAAAGCAGCAAACAAATTCGGGGACTTTTCAGGAAGTGGTGGTCACCATGGGGTGTCACAATACAATTTGTGGACAAAATGTTCCTCAAATTGTTACCGAAAATGATTGTAGCAAAACAGCCAAGAAAAGAGTGAGAAGGAAGGTGAGATATGGTGACAGGGAAGAAACAACTGTGTGAAGAGTGTGTGTGGGGAAACATGAACCAGAGTTTGGGCTACTTTTCTAGGCAGTTTTTCACATGGGCTTCAGCAATAGGAATTTAATGGTAATGTTCCTTTGTTCCTTTGCCTTCTCTAGCAGCTAAAGATGACTTGTAAAAATCCCTCTCTAGTACCCAACACCTAAATCTGTAGAAGGCAAAATACACCTCTGGACAACAGAAAACATTTTATTATAAATTTTTGTCATATGATGTAATTCTACTAAGTTGAGGAAAGAAAATGGGAGGTTGAGGGCTTTTTAGACTGACTTTAGAATGAGTTGTGCGCTAAGGGAGGCAGGCTGACCTTGTCCTTTTTGGACTTGATGGAACAGAGGAGGCTTCAAAGGGGTGAAAGGGAAGATTGTGATGGAAATTGAATTAAAATCTAATAAATAGATTTAGAAACCATCTCATGCAATTCTCTGGCATGTGACCTATTACCTAGAATTACCTAAAATCTAAAGGGTAGAGAATAATATTTAGCTTTCAGTAAATAGAAGAAAATCAGAAACAATATTTTCTCCCTTCATAATATTGAAAATGCACTCTTGCAAATYGAGAGGGGAAGATGGAAAAGAATCAGAGGCATAACTTCCATAGCTTATCTTCCTTTGGGGCTACTTGACATTTTTTTCTCTTCCATTATACTGAAGCTACTATCAACAAAACGAGTATTATAAAACATATGATAGAAAGCTGTTAGAAGGGATAAATACTTAATCACATTTTATTTTCCTTTAAGTKATGGTTTATCTTCAAAACAGTTGATATCTTCGTAACTTACGGTAACACAGGTTATTGGTGTATTTTTTCTTCATCACTTCCTTTCTTACCTTGTTGCCACTACTACTGACCCAGCAGAACCTAAGGTGCTGACTAAGACAGCTACATTGTAGACAACTACAATAATCCTGTGGCAGTTTTTGACAGAAGCAAGCATAAGCATGCTGTCTGGAATCAGCACTGTTATCTCTGTGAAGYTGACAGGTAAGTTATTACATCAGGAAAACAAATAATTTCTGGGGSTTTAGGGGATGGGATGGGCTGATTTGTTTGTTGAGGGGTTTTTTACCATCTCTGCTTGCTGGATTAGGGGGACTTGTTGATCTGGCCTTACATGTACAGCAATTATATGTTTAAAATTCTGTGATATTCCATGATAAAGCAACTTTCTCTGGAATTTATCACTTGCATCTGTATTTTGTTGAAATATTTGGAAGTGCTTCTGTTAAAATAATTTTGCTGTTCCAAGGCACAGGATTAAAATGCTGTTGCCATCTATGTTATTATTGCTACAAACTTTTCTTTTTTTTCTTTTTTTTTTTTTTTTTTTAAGACCTAGCAACTTATTTCTTACATGTAGAACTAGAAATAGGGTAAGACCATTGTAACATCAAGAATGTGCCTTTGTCTGCCTGGCAACTTACTCAGATATTTTTCTCATACTTTTTTTAAACTAAAGCTGAACTCCCAAATATTATCTGCTTTGAGTATGTTTGTCCCCTTCTGATGGTTACTGCACAKTAGCTTTGCTAACTTTCTCTCACTGGTCGAGTCAGTATTACGAGGGTAGTGGGAGGTGTCTGCTGTTTGCCTCCCTTACTGCTGCCAAAGCAGTAAAGGGAAGAAGAGATAAATTTCTTAGTTGACATGTAGAGAGGAGAAGAATGGAAGGGAAGACAGTCTGGCTCTACACCTGTTATGAAGCTGGTTAGTAATAAATTGCACAATAAGTTTCTTAGCCTGTGCGATGTTTGTCTATTTTATTAAATAAAATATTTTAAAAGTGTGATTTCTCCTCCTCACCCTTTCAAACAGCCAAATGGCAGCCACTGCAGTGCTTGTAATAAGTGTATTGYAGACTTTGATCACCACTAAGTGGCTCAATAGCTGTGTGGGAGGTAGAAATTACTGGTGAACCAGTAAGGTTAGGTCTAAAAATATTCACTGTCCAGGGAGAATCAGTGAGAGTTAAGTGTGTTTCACAGTAGGATATTTTCTTTTCTTTCCAATGGTCTTCTGGATAATATCTTACTGTTTGGCAGCATTAAGCACATTCACTGCAAATCAATTAGCATCATCTGCCTTTATTCAGTAGTTTAAAAGAAATCAGCTTAGAAATTTTCCCTTCCCTTCCACATACAGGCCAGTAATTTTCAGCTTTTACTGTGCTTGCAGTTTTTTTTCTAGTTAGTCTGTAAATATCTTTAAGTTAGATACAAATTATTTTGATTTTCATTTTTTGAGAATATTAACTCATCGTCAGTTTTTGGAGTTAAATGTTCTGGAAAACAGGTCTCCATCTTTAAATCTTACTTCAAATACCATGGTTAGCATATAATTGGTATTTAGTATAATTCTTTGTATTATCAATTGTTAAAATAACATGTTATTTTAAGACTTTAAAATAATGCCTATTTTATTGGCATTTAATCTCTACTCAAATTTTTAGTATCAGGCCAAAAAGAATATAGGGTAAGAAAACAAATATCAATAAAATGTAATCATACTGTATGGAATAAAATGAATAATACCACTTCATAAAATTTTAGCTGAGGTTTCTCATCCTAAATTGCATCCAGCAAAGAAAGTAAAATGGACACAAAATCTGTTCTATTTAATGCTTGTTCTACTATGGCTCTCAGTATTTTGAATTGTGTCCTTGTCTTTCAGTCCAAAAAATTTAGTTAAGCCTGACAACAAGTATTCTGATACTAAACCCCATGGGAGAGAACAGAGAAAACAGAATTTCAGATCCTTGCAAYATCATTTCTAGAATTCACATATGTTTACTTCTCCTTAAACCTGCCAGAAATGCAAAGAAAGGGAGAATAACCAGATTTCAGTTAAACAGTAGTGAAAAGTTTTCACCTACTTTTTAATTATTTTTACAGCTGACATCCTAGAAATGGAGATTGCATCAAGAATACTAACAATCAATACCTAGCATATTTAATCCATTAGAATATTCAGAAAGAAAATTTGCAGGTAGTACTGTAGCTTTGGAGCTGCTTGTCATGACTTTGGTTTTTAAAATTTAAGTTAAAAGCTTTTCTTAATCAATAGTGGAAGTTTTGGTTATGATGAACACACACACAGTGATTCACAGCTCAATACTTTAACTTTTTTTTTTCCCTTTGGAAATCTGTTGGCTCTACTAATCTGTAACTATTTTATTTGTCTAGGCACAGATTGGTGGAGTCAAGAGTTTTTCAAAATATTTTGAAGAATATTCCTCAGTATTAGAGCACATGTGCTCCACTCTCCATAGGGGATTTCTCTGCTGAGGTAGGTGCAGAGAACTTGCAATGCTTGCAGGTTAATGCTTCTGTATAGAGACCTTGTGATACACAGGAAAGAACAAGCTGCTCCTCACAGAAACAACAGACCAGATACAATTGCTTTACAGTCTGGGTAATGTCTGTAATGGAGAAAATCTCTGCCCCACCTCCCCCATCTCCTTTATCAGGGCTCCTGTTGTTATATTTGGGCCTGATTTATCTGGATACAGCATCAGCTCAAGCTGTTCACATCTCAGGTGTCAGGTCCTATGCAGTTTGCATCCATTCTGGATAAAGCATTCTGTTTTTTTCTCTTATGTTGCCTCAATAGGAGTCAATACAAACAACACTTGGTTGACTTTTCTTACATTTATTCCAGTGGAGGTAACAGCAGCTGGAATCCTGGTTGTTATAGTGGTCATGATACTCCTTCAAAGCTGTTCACTGCCCTGTCTAGGACACTTACTAGTGTTTCACTTTAATCTCTATACATATTTAATTTAGGTGGTTGGCCGCTGTAGATTTTCCCCTTAAAAATGTATATATATCTTCCTTTATTATAATTAGAAATTTCCCAGTTATACTTAAAACAAAAAAAGTCATATACATAAAATAAAGCCTCCACTTTGCACTTTCTCTCTCTTGGAATGCTCATTTTTGAATTGTGCCTCTGCACACTGGTAACTCTCTGCTTGTTGGCTCCTGGAACACACCTATGAAACATCTATCTGGACTACTTCTGTATACYAACACACCAAGAACACTACAGAACAGGGACAGACTCTTCTCTAGAGCAGATCTTCCTTATGAGACAGCTCCCTGCAACATTCATTCCCTTGAGTGTTCAGAGAGCCTCTGATCAGGAGTTTTTATTACAAGATCTCAGTTGTCATTGTTTGCTTTCTAAGGAGGAAACAAGTAAATTATTGCTGCTAAGCAGAGGCTTTTATTGAGATCTATAGTCTTACTGCAGTTTTACTTCCTTAAATAACTTCATGAATGGTGCAGCTGTTTGTGTCTTCTTTTTTATTGTTTTTTATAAAAGAAAAAAGAAAAGCACCTAAGATGCTAATATTGATTTTTTTAAAAGTTACTATGGTTTTAAAATGTGKTTCTTCACAGTATTTAAGTGTAGCTATGCCACATATTAACAAACTGGACTTTTTGGACTTCACCCTGTTTAATTGGTCTTTGTGTACTTCTGGCATGATAAGTTAGCAACTGGCCAGACCTACAGAAACTGATTTGCATATCTTTTAAAAACTAACTCTGAAAACCCTATATGTAGGCTTAGGCTGCAATTAAACATGTTTTATGTAGACAACTACCACAAATGTATTTTCAGCTTAACACAAAGATTGCAATGAAGGCCCTCCATGCTTATGACTGTGTTTATTTTTAAATTCTATTTTGCAAAGTCTACTCAAAACTTTTAAAACTAGAAGGCTATTGTAATAGTTCTACAATTACAGTTGCTAGATTGCCTTTCTCATCAGGTACTGTATTATGTTTTTCCTATCTTCAAACATCACTTCCTCCAAGCTCAAGAGCGGTGCATCCCTATGAGGAAGAAGTGCAACATAAGGGGCAGGAGACCTGCATGGGTGAGTAAGGAGCTCTTGGCCAAATTCAGACTGAAGAAGAAAATACACAGAATGTGGAAGAGGGGACAGGCTACTTGGGAGAATTATAGGAATGCAGTCAGAGTGTGTAGAGATGCATTGAGGAAGGCTAACACTCAGTTGGAATTGAGTCTGGCAAGGGATGTTAAGGACAAGAAGAAGGGCTTCTTCAAAAACATCAGCAGCAAGAGGAGGACCAGGGAAAATGTGGGCCCGCTACTGAATGGGGCACAGACCCTGGTGACAAGGGATACAGAGAAGGCAGAATTACTGAATGCCACCTTTGCTTCAGTCTTCGCTGCTAAGGGCAGCCCTCAAGAATTCCAGAGCCTGGAGACAAGGGAGAAAGTCTGGAGAAGGGAAGACTTTCCTTTGGTTGAAGAGGAAAGGATTAGAGACCTTCTGGGCAGCCTAGACATCCACAAATCCATGGGCCCRGATGGGATGCGCCCACAGGTACTAAGGGAGCTGGCAGATGTTGTTGCCAGGCCGCTTTCCTTCATCTTTGAAAGATCCTGGAGAACTAGAGAGGTGACTGAGGACTGGAAGAAAGCCAATGTCACTCCAGTCTTCAAGAAGGGCAAGAAGGAGGAACCAGGCAATTACAGGCCAGACAGCCTCACCTCCATCCCTGGAAAGGCRATGGAACAGCTCATTCTGGATGTCATCTCCAGACATATGGAGGAAAAGAAGGTGATCAGGAGTAGCCAGCATGGATTCACCAAGGGCAAATCCTGCTTAACCAATCTCATAGCCTTCTATGATGGAATGACTGGCTGGGTAGATGAGGGGAGAGCAGTGGACGTTGTGTACCTTGACCTCAGCAAGACTTTCAACACTGTCTCCCATAACATCCTCCTACATAAGCTCAGGAAGTGTGGGTTAGGTGAGTGGACAGTGAGGTGGCTTGAAAACTGGCTGAAAGGCAGAGCTCAGAGGGTTATCATCAGTGGCACAGAGTCTAGTTGGAGGCCTGTGGCTAGTGGCATCCCCCAGGGCTCAGTACTGGGGCTGGTCTTGTTCAACATATTCTTCAATACGACCTGGATGAGGGGATGGAGTGCCTCCTCAGCAAGTTTGCTGATGATACCAAACTGRGAGAAGTGGCTGATGTCTCAGAAGGCTGTGCTGCCATTCAGAGAGACCTGGAGAGGCTGGAGAGTTGGGCAGTGAGGAACCTCATGAGGTTCAACAAGGGCAAGTGCAGAGTTCTGCACTTAGGGAAAAATAACCCTAGGCACCAGTACAGGCTGGGGGGTGACCTYCTGGARAGCAGCTCTGCAGAGAAGGACCTGGGAGTGCTGGTGGATGACAAATTGACTATGAGCCACCAATGTGCCCTTGTGGCCAGGAAGGCCAATGTTCTCCTGGGGTGCATTAGGAAGAGTGTTGCCAGCAGGTGAAGGGAGGTGATCCTGCCCCTCTACTCAGCCCTGGTAAGGCCTCATCTCGAGTACTGTGTCCAGTTCTGGGCTCTCTAGTACAAGARTGTCATGGAGCTACTGGAGAGAGTCCAGCGTAGGGCTACGAAGAGGGCTGGAGCATCTGCCCTCTAAGGAACAACTGTGAGAGCTGGGCCTCTTTCGCCTGGGGAAGAGAAGACTGAAGGGGGATCTTGTCAATGTGTACCCTCCCTGAAGGGAGGGTGTCAAGGGAACAGGGACAAACTCTTTTCAGTTGTCCCATGTGACAGGACAAGACGCAATGGGAAGAAATTGAACCACAGGAAGTTCTGCCTGAATGTGAGGGGGAATTTCTTCACTGTGAGAGTGATGGAGCACTGGACCAGGTTGCCCAGAGAGGTTGAGGAGTCTCCTTCTCTGCAGATATTGAAAGCCTGCCTGGATGCAGTCCTGTCTAACATGCTCTAGGTGACCCTGCTGATCAGGGAAGTTGGACTAGATGATCTCCAGAGGTCCCTTCCAACCTTACCGATTCTATGATTCTATGTCTGCTTCTTCTCTCTTTTATGAGTAAAGAAAAAACTCACTGGGTCTGAGTTAAACTCCCAGGAAAGCTGTCTGATCTTCAGAGAACTTCTGTCAGCTCCCTCAAAGTTTTTCAAATACTGCCAGCCTGTTCTGGCAGTTCCATCCTCAACTCCCGGCTGAAGTAGAAATTTTATTGTAACTGCTTTTCAGAAGAAATCTTTTTGGTACTTGTAGAAACCTTGTCTTTTAATCAGGAGTTTCTGTATAATAGATTGAATGTAAGCAAAAACAGCCAAGTCAGAGCTTTCTTGAGGAAGCATTTTGGTAGAAAAAATATATATTATACTTGAAAAGGGAGCTTTTTGTGCTACCTGATGCTTTGTCACAGGTATCCACTGTAGTGTGGGCACAGCAAAACTGACTTTAAACAAACTAGCTTGGTAGCCATCTATTCCACAGTATCTCTTGTTCTGAGTGGTATGATGAGTCATAGTTTTTTGCTAAGCTGCTGGCGTAAGGCTGAAAGAAAACCAGCAGCAGGGTGCTATGGCTAATAGCGTGGTAAAATTATAGTTAAGGTACAACTGTGGAATAACAGAATTGTAACTAATACAACATTTGGAGGGAGGTTGAATGTAGTCCATAGCACTTTTTAAGGCAAAAGTTGGTATTCTGTAGTCGAGCTCTGTAACTGACCAATAAAGCCCTGTAATGAAAGAAGGCTCAGAGGAGATGAACACATGCAAGATGCTCTTCAAGGTCAGGAAGATGCAACCTAGTAATCACAATTGTTGCATGAGTTTATCTTAACCCAAAGGGGGCCTGGAGAATGACTTTTGTTTTAGATAAATAGCTGTAAATTTGGTGAAGAAAAAAAGTGTTTCCTTCTGAGTTGAACAAAAGGTGTGAATGTCTCTCTGAGATTAGCCCGAGCAGCACTGGGGAAGTGAGTATGTGGTTCAGCCCAACACAGAGTATAAAACTTGAACAACTAACAGAGGAATTTTTGAAGAGAGCAACGGGCTGGAGATGGCTTCTGCCCACGTATTCCTTCCCAGCGACTGGGGATGCCCAGCATGGTGAGCGTATTACAGAGACCAGTAAGAGTAGTTGCACTTGTATTGTGATTTCAGTATATTACTGTATCACTCTGCTGAATCAAAAATCCCATGTAACATCAAATATCTTTAAATTAAACTTTTATGTTAAACATTGCACTCTCCATATGTGTGGAATATCTAAAAGAACCTGGTCAGAGAGTATGGGACTCTGACAAGCTCTGGTGCTGCTTTTTGTTGACTCTTCTATCCATTTATAAAGCGGATGCAAGGCTGGGAATACTAAGAGAATACAACAAAAGTTTCCTAACATTTGACCATTTTTTAACATGTAATATTCARTTATAGTACATTCAGTCATGTCTGTCTACTTTACGTATTTCTGGAGGCCCAGGTGCTTTTTCCAGGATTGTCAAGCATCGTCATATTACTGTCTTTTGTTGGCATTGTTGGTGTACTGAACATAAGATATTGGCTGTGTCCAGCAACTGAGACATTTCAATTCATGACCTGCAGTGCCCAATTTAGGAACTGTACCATTGCCCTGATAAGTAGTACAAATTGTTTTTCTTGTTAGCATGTCTAATATTTGATGAACCTAGGAATTCTATCACTTAACGCTTCTCAAGAGTTTATCCACTGCAGTGCAGATCATGGTGGCTGCAGAACAGTAATTGGGAAAATGCTCAGTTTTCTACCTGCCAGTCAGAACCTCTAAATTGTGGCTATAAAATCAAAAACTTCTCCTGTAAATGAAAGGCTTCCATGCTACTGAAGGAAATAACTGGTAGTAGCTTAACAGGGAACAGGTCTGGTCACTTAGTCCATGCAATGAGAATGTGTCTTTGTCTATGAACAGTGCATCTGCAGTGGCTTGAGATGAATGTCAAGGCGCTCCTGCATCGTTCAGTGGTGACTGCTGTCAGGCAGAACCCAGCAAGTACAATAGATCATTGGTTCTTCTAGTCAAGAGTCCTCTGCACCTACTTTCCCCGTGCACTAACTTCTGAAGATGGCTATCTGAACAGAAAGTGGCAAGAGATGGCAGTCTGTGTAAACGTTTGGCAGAAAACCTCTAAAACAAAATTACTCTTCTGTATTTTCCTTCAGCTTTAGGAGAAAGCTTTTCAAGCTGGTGTAGCAGGAGATCCTGCCATATCAGACCTACTCAGCCAAGGAACTTGGCAGAGTGCAGTCACTGGAATTAATTTACAAACTTGTTTTTTTGGTAGACTGTGCTGAGAAACCCCAAGATGACTGCTTGTGAGAATAGTATCTGGTACAATAAAGGAGTAGATGAGACTGAAGTAACTGTGGTAAGAGGCCTTAAAACATTCAGTTCTATCTACAGAAGGGTTTGAACTTTCCAGCTGTAATCTAACCTAAACTTGATGCAGTGGGAGCATTAAGGTACTATGTACTCCTTTGTATTGCAGACAAGTCTGTGATATAATTAATGCTCTGCTTCTTTCAGTTAAATAAGTCTGTGACAATTAAATATTTTGATTGCTGCTATGACACTTATTAGGCATTCAGTTACCTAAAAGTTCTAAATGGCTTTCCACCAAGTGTAAATCCCAGTTTTTAGAAGTGCTATATTTACTGTAACTTTGAGTGTACTTTTCCCTCTCTCTCTCTCTCTCTCTGTGCAAAGAAATTTTGCTCATTTACCCCCCTGCCCATCAACTGTTTTGATGTTCTTGAATRTCTGTGTTGATATGATTCCTCAGTGTGCCTAAACCTTTTTTTTTCCTTTGGAATTTAACTTTCAGTATATGCTATCACTCTCTCACAAGAAGACGCTGCCACAGTTATATCTTTGTCTTATTCGGTGGAGTAGCAAAGACTACAGGAGAGCTGCACTTATTTAAGTTTGTATATTTGACTATGTGACTTTGTAGATCACATTTCTTACTAAGGTGCATTTATGGTAGCAAAACTGCAGTGTTTCTCTGGAGATTGAGTGTCAGATTCTTCTAATATCCTAAATTCTGAAATTTCTACTTGAATGTACACAAGTATCCCACTTGCAGCTATCGTTATTCTTTGTGTTTTCAAGTAATACTTTTGTGTCTCAAAATGAAAACTTTACAACCTATCATAAAGATGCTACAGTTCATTTTCACTGTTACATTATAATGATTTTCCCTGCGTAAAACAACACTAGCCTAGCCTCTGGAGACTTTTGAGGGTGAAAACAATATGTGTGCATTTGTAAGTGATTAAGCTAGATTGTGCTGACATATGCAATCTGGAGTTACTTTTACCCATTTAAAATAAAGTGTTTCCATTTCTATTTTTGATCCTTCATTTTTAGGAACAAAGGTAAAACAACATTTTTGTTATCATCTATGACTAATCCTCTTTGTTAGAAAATCTATGAAATGTAATATTACATTAATGTTTGTATGGGAAAATGAGGAAGAATGTCAAGGAGACAGGCAATGGAAGCTAGCCAGACCGCTCTGTGGGAAAAGGAGCATCAGCTGAGCATGTTGACCCATAGCCATGGTCATCTGGTCATCTGGCTGGGCCCATGCCGGTGAGATGCTACACCTGGGCTTTGAATTGAGATTAGTGATGAACTCAGTATGTGTACTGCGCTTGTGTATAGCACATAAAAACCTCTTATAGTGCCCCCCTCAACGTTCTTCACCATGGACTGATGCTCAGCAGTGGCTTGGATTCCTCCGTGCCTTTATTGCCTTGATCGGAAAACTGCTGGGGAACCCCTGCTTAGACGCAGAGGTAATAAACACTCAGTATCGACCATAGTGTGCCTTGTGTTTGTGTACCTGCCCTACTGGGGGTCCGGGTGGTGCCTTTGCCTCATCCTTACAATGTTAATTCAGGTTTTTGTTTCCTCCCTATACAACAGGTTTACAGGCTGATCCCAGCCAGTCACTGAACTTCCCTGCAGGAAGGCCTTGATGGCAGCAAAGAAAGCCTGCCTCTGCAAGAGCTCTTGGAAAATGCTGCAGCGAACAAGAACAATCTGATGTGCTCTGTGAAAGCAAATAGTCTCGACAGCTCTGATCAAGCCTCAGTAACACTTGAAAAAAGAGGCCAGGTATTTCTCATAGGGAATCAGCCTCTCCACGCAAATGGACATCTTGGGCAATAGAAGGCACCAAAATGCCTCATAGTGGGACCACAATCTCTTCTTCACCAAGTAAAACTGTCTCTAAGGAACAAGCACTATATCTCCTTTCAGTCTGATTCTCCTTATTCTTTGATTTAAGAAGCCGCTATAGTATTGATACATTAAAAGGAGAAGCTGCAAGATCCATAAAAAGAATTTCAAGATTGTGCATTTCTCTGATCAGTGAAGAGGAAGAAAGCCATCCTACTTAGTAATTACTTTCTCCAGAGCTTTACTATGGAAAGGACTGGAAGAGAACAGTCTGGGGCACCAGACTACAAAGACTTCTTTTAGGATAATCCAACACCAACAGCTGTTGCCAGCTGCTTTTGAKCCTAGGGTGTTCTTATTTTGTCTTCCCTTGTTTGTAGTAACTGAGCCTTCTGTGATCTGGTTCTCATCATCACAAGAGATGGCCCATGGTAGAGGCTGAGTGGTAAGCTCTTGGCATGGAACTGGTAGAGGCTCTAACAGAGGAGATGAGTAATGCTCTGAAAGAGCTGGCTAGGAGAAGGCGGCTGCCCAGCTGTGGATAAAAAGACAGTGCTAGTACAGAGCCTGCTTGGAAGGCACTGGGAAAGGGCACTAGATTGAAAAGGGGCTTTAAGTAGGATCAGAGCAGCCAAGTAATAAGGAAGAATATTCACCCACTGAGTAATATGCCAAGTCTTGAAGGTAGGTAAGTTGATTTTCATTAAGTGTATCACAAATGAAATCAAATTTTTGGACGTACAGCTATATGTCTTGAAAGTTGCACCCAGAGGCTGTTGTATGCTGACCTTCCTTCCCACGTTGTGCTGTTTTGTTGCTCCTCTGTCAGATCTCTTTGGTTATATTCTGTGTAACTTGCTCTTCTGGTTAGTTTATTTAAATAATTATTTTCATTTTGTTTGCTGTTAAAACCTCTTAATGAACTCTGAATTACCATGTTTCTGTATATTCCAATTTAGGAAAATTAAGCTATTTTAAAATATGTAAAAAAATGTATTTTAGACACGGGATACTGGTCTGTTTGCAATTGATTAAGTGTTGATAATATTTTGTTTAAGCAGAGTTTCATTGACTGATGATTATTGATGGTATAAGTTGACATAAACTGATCCCAAATGGAAACAAATGACTTGAATTTATTCAATTTCTGATCTATGAGCATGGAGAATAACCTTCCTTTAAAACATTGCTTATCTCAAAAACAAMACAAAACAAAACAAAACAAAACAAAAAAACACACACAGAACCCACCCTCCTTCCTTCCACTATTTAATAAATGAAATGGAAGAGTAAGATATAAATTCAACATAAGGTTTATATCTGCCATTTCCCCCCGACATTTGCATAAGAATTCAATTGCAAATAAGTGATTTTATTTTATTAAATTTTTACACTAATCAGAAGTACCAAGTTTCTTTAGTAAAGTACTCAGCTGAAGACATCTTTTTTTTTTTTTTTTTTTTTTTTTTTTTTTTTTTTNATCTTTTTTTTTTTTTTTTTTTTTTTTTTTTTTTTTTTTATTCTAGGATGAAGGAAACAAATTGAGAAACTGTAAAGGCATGGTATGTGGTATGTGGTATGTGGTAACTGTATACATCTGTTTTCAAGATTTTACTTATGAATGTCAGAATGATATTTGGTAATCTGCTTGTTATGATATTCTGCGTTGTAAGTTATAAGGATTCCTTGCCATCATTTTCAGTTTTAGATTTTTTTTTATGATATTAAAAAGAAAAAGAAATCTCCCTTTCAATTTGAATTCTTATCTATGAGTTAGATATTCTTGAAGGAAAGCTAGCTTTTGCTTTATTTGTCTTTTGGGAAGGGGCATATATAGGATCATTTTGCTTTAGAACACCCTTATTGTATCCCATTCTGGTGTGCTGACAGAACTGAGGAAGATCTTTAGCTGCTGTTATTATTACTATTTTTTTTTTTTATTTTGCAGTACAGGAGTATTTGAAGGCTCATTAAGGCCTTCCTCATGGCACTGCTAGCTGTATGTGGGGCTAGTGCAGACAACTGCTCAGGAAAATCCTCAGTGGCAATATAGCAAAACACTAAAACTTGACATCAAACTACCTGGCAAAAATCATAATGGAAGATAAGAATCTCACAAGTATGTTATTACAGGTTTAAAAATTGCATTTTTAATGAAAAAAAAAGATACAGGTGATAAAAGCATATGTGTGATGATTTATTAGCATAGTGCTTCACTTATCCTTGAATGAAAGAGATTTTGAAATTTGAAAATGAAAGGGGAAGAAGAAGTTTTGAAATCTACTAAAACTACACGGATTTAGGGAGTTTTTTGTTTACGTTTTCTCTGGAAAGCAGAAAAGCAAAATCTTTGATCAATCCATCACTTTAGATCAACTGTTATTTGACTTAAAACAAAAATATTTAGTATTAAGGTTTTCACTTGATATAGAAATAGAAATGTAAATTTAAAACAAAGTTCAGTTTTTATGAACTCTCTTCTCCATTAAATGGAATGAAAGAAATTCCACTCTTTTAAGCAAATATACCTCCCTTCTCATCTCCCTGAAATTCTCAGCTCAGCCAAGGTTTAACTTTGAGACAGTATGTAACTTACTTTTTGCCTGAAGCAGTCGATGAGGAAAGAGTTGTTTTTCTGGTAAGAGAGATTTTTTTTTTTTTAGTGACTAACTCTTATAAATTTCTGTAATCTGGCACTGTATTTTTGTAGATATGATCTACAGCAGATTTTACTAAGACAAGAATGATTATTTTTCAACACCAGAATAAATTTATGAAGCTTAACTTTTTTTCTTTTTAGTATGCTTTTTTGACACACAGCATAGAGAAACAATTTTTTTTTTTTTAATGCAAAATGATGCAGCAGTTTGGAAAGAATCTAGCTGGGAACATGTGCATGATCTCATAGTAACTTTGTGGTCATTGTACAAAACGGTAAAGCAATGACTATGTATTATAAAATCAGAAAGCTTAATTGCGCTAAGGTTTTTTCCGTTGCCATCGTGATTCTGAGAAAACTCTAAAGCAACAACTGAAGCAACTTCCTGATGTGGAAGCAATCCAAAAATCAGAACAAAAGCCTCCTATGGCCTGGACGTGACATCCTGGCTTGTTATCATCCAACGTTAATGTTTTAATAAATTAGCTGCCTTTTCTGGATCAAGTGCCTAGGATGCTTCGACTCCTTATTGAAGGGTGAGAGAGCTGGTGAGCCTGTATAGGGGCAAGGGAAAGCATTCAAACCTATTTATTCACCAAAACTACTTTCAGTTTTCAAAGAGAAGAAGTTGGTGAAGGAACATCTTTGGCAAAGTTAACTCTGTCACTCATGTTAAAAAGGTGAGGAAGCAAGCCAACAGCACTGTTTGTCAGCAGGTAACTCCCGGTCAGTCACGGGCAGTCAGTCCTGGTCCTGCTACTCGCTTTGCTCACAGCAGAGACACCCAGGCTGCTGGAATGGGAGTCTGTCTGCAGCTATGGTGAGGTTTGTGGTGCAGGACTAATGATGGTGAGGAGGGGGGACAAGCAGCAAGTTGTTAGCCCTTCTCCTAGCTTCTACCTCTGCCAAGCAGCAGGAAAAGGCTCAGCCAAGTCTTGCAGGCCCTGCCTGCATCTTCACCTCCTGCCTGGCCTCCAGTGGCAGAAGCTGCTTGACCCCATCCTGTGCCAACCTTGCCTGGGCTGCTGAGAAGCTTCTAGGCAGCTCCCAGGCAATTCAGCAAGGCTGCAGGAATAGGGCTGACATCATGGGCAGGTATAGAGTTTGTTACCTGTTCTCATTAAACAAGGCCAATTAAATTGAGAAGTGTTCTGCCCATATTTTGGTCGAAAGAATGGATTTGCTCTCAGAAGGGTTTTGCATCAGTTGGGGAAAAATCCCAAGAAGCCTACAGCTACAAAGAAAACGAGACAGACATAATGTCCGGTAGTTTTCTGTGATAAAACTTAGGTTTGAAGTTGTCACATTATGCTCATATCTCTAGTTATATACCCTCTGTAAAAGGTAAAAGTCACATGGAAAAAAAATGGCTATTAATAAAAATGTTAGAAAGATGGAAATCTGTCATCAGAGATGGATTTAAACCTGAAGATGTCACTCACCATAGTGACAATGTCGCCCCGCCCCAGACATTGTACTGAAATGGTTTGGCACTGTGCAGGCATAAATATTCTTTTTGGCTTCCTTAATGCAGAATACTGTAACTTGTGAGCAGAAATATTTGAAAAGATAGTGCACGAATAATTGCATGGAAAGAGGAGGAGGGGAATAAATGTTAAATACCATACAAAAGCATTCTTGTACCCAGGTGAAAGGAAGTGGGAAAGAAGTTCAGAAAAGAGTTTTCCAAATTTAACTAAAGTTTCATATTACTGTCAGTAGAAAAAAAAATAATGGCAACACTGCATTGGTTCATTTTTGTTTTCCAGAAAAGATTTGGCTGATCCTTGAATTCAGTAAAATTTGGAAACACCTTTTTTAGCCCATGCAAGAGATCTCCATAGGCTTTTCAGGTTAAAGAAACCACTTCATACAGTAGAATTAAGAGGCAGTGGTGGTGGGTACTGGCAGACAGCTGAACTGCACAAGGGTCTTCCAAAACTGTGAATCGAGCTCGTAGGCTGAGTTTCATAAGTGTGTGCACACAGGGCAGTGGTTTTCCAACATGACAATCTTTCCAGTCTTTGTTGTGTACATTGCACCATCCACTGAAGATCTGAGAGGCCCAAATTTGTTTGCTAAATTTGTTATTCTGCCTAGGGCTACTGCCAACCATTTGAAAGTTTCCATTTTAAACTAAAGTTGTTTCATGAGTGAGTTATTTTTTTTCTGAGAACCCAATGGTGTGCCTTTTTTTCTTTTTCCTTTKTTTTCTCTCCTTGTCTTGCCAAAGCCAGGACAAACAGAAATGGATAGTTATTTTAAAATGAAAAGTAAGTATCCACCATTACAGAGAGGCTTTCCGTACAGACAGTGGCACATCATTGGTAATATTAGATGCTGAGCTTTTGTACTTGTCTTGGACAAAAGTTTATAAACTGCTAGCATCCTGTGAAAACACTGTACTTTCTTGCTAATATTAATAAAAAGCTTTTCGTAATCTGTGGATTTATTACAGGTTCTCTGTGCTCTTTTGACAAATGGAGCTGAAGGAGCAGGTGTATTTTCTTTTCTCCAGACCTTTGATTCAAGATTAAGAATATTTATATGTGAAAAATTATTAATTCTGGAAATTGCACAAATGGTATTCCATAAATGCTTTTCCCTCCAGGATGTGTTCTCGTATCCTGAAGGCTGCAGGGTTTGGGTGCTTGTATAGGTATTTTCAGGAGTGCTAAAAAAAGCTTGAGACAGATTGTGGTTATTCCTTTCTTTTAGAGCCTTCACTGTGGTTCAGCAGTTTTGATCATGTAGAGCATGTGACACTGTCTCCCCAGCAGATCACAGGTATCTGGGTAAAGAAGTTGCCAAACTTGTTTTTGCAACCTGGGTTCCTGCACAAGATAAGAACTATCTAGCCCTTCTCCATTTCTGTCCAGAGGGTGTTGTGACACACTTCACGTGCGTGCACCAACACATGCGCACCACCACTGCTAAAATGGGTGGATACTTTGATCACTGATATTTAGCAGATAACTCCTCTTAGCAGACACAAATACACTTGAAAAGGAACGCATTTCATGGAGTAAAAATATTAACAAGACTTGGCTAGGCTAAGGAGAAACAGGTCCACTCCTAAATGTTAAGCTCGGCTGCTGCATCCCATTCTGGTGATGAACAGGAACTGTAGAATTTGCTGATCTCCATGTCGTGGTCTTGGGTGTGAATGAAGAGTTTAATCAGAGCAAGTTTGAACAACCTTAGAAAAATGTTTGTTAAAGTACTGAGAACTGGCAAATACAGTGTTCTTATGGAAGGAACAGGGAACTTAAAAATCCTCACATTTGCTATTTTTCTTGGCACTATTTCTACCTGACATGTGTATGGTCATTACTGCTTACAGTAAGCAGCACCAATGAGATCGATTTTCTAAGTTATGAGGATAGGTCCTGAGTTGTGATGCTTGGCTTTAGCTAGCAGAACAGCCATTTCAGTCACATATGAGCTTCATTAAAACCTTAGGTAAAACAGAAAAAGTGACCACATATATCTCTCTCTTGCCATTGTAGGAACAAGCGGGAAGCAGTCTCTTCTCATGCTGATAGAAAATTCATAGGATTGGAGGTAGATGGTTTTGTTTTCTTGTTTTTAATAGGGATCTATACGTAATCCTTTCCAGAGTCTGTAATGCCAGAAATAACTGTCGCGGGAATGAGGGAATGGATTTTCATCGCAGTGCCTCAGATTAAAGGTCCTTATTTGTAGCCAGCCAGTCATGAAGTGAGCAGCGTTTACCATGTTCATATCTCTGAAATATCATGCAAGTTGTTCGTAGTCCCTGTCATCCTCTGACCATCGACTTATTTGCATGAAATGATCTGGCAACAGTCAAATTTTACTGTTTTCTGCTGACTACCACATGTCATCAGTCACTTTTCAAATCCATCAATCAATCTTCTTTCTACAGTCATAGCATTTGCTGTTTTCACAAGGCATCCTACCAAGAGCCTAACAGTTTGGGACGTTCACCAAATCGAACATGGTTGTCAATGTTTGTTTAATCATATAGGTGTTTGTTGTAAACAGGTGGGATAGCTGGCTAACCACAACGCCTAATGAATATGATACCTGGTGAGATTAGTCTAAAAGTTTCTGGGAGTTTGGCTATGTCCTTTCTAGTTAAAAATGAAACATGTTGAAAAATAAGAGTTAAACTGGATTAAGGCTATTTTGACCATACTTAAATTTCTATGGCACGTGTATGTAATGTGGAAGTAACTGCCAGCAGGGGTCTCAGTGACATTTTTAATGGTCATTTAAGGCCTCAGCTGAAAAAAACCCTTCAAGTGTGTAATCCCAGATGGGCCTTTTGGTTTACATTTAGCTGTAGGTACTTGGAGTTAAGTGGTTTCCTGAATGGCAATGTTTTCAGGAGCTCAGGTCTGAAATTACATACTTTACATATGAGTGCTGAAGTACATGTCTGAGTTCAGTGACTTTGTTTTATATTTGCAAGGACTCAGGAAACATTTTACACAGGAAAGAAATGAATAAATTAGTGTAACTTTCTTTGTTTTCTAACTTTTTTTCCCTTTCAAGTACTTTTTGTAATAATTCCCAATATCTGTCTTTTCAACGTCCAGTTTAGAATGAAATTTTGTTTGGTGTGATTTTTGATGCATTTCTTTTTGATGTTGGGTTTAGCTTAAGAGTTTGCTTGTTTGTTTGTTTGTTTGTTTTTCCCCACGTACTGGGTGCCCTGTGTTAGTGCAAGATGTAGGTTTCTGGCGGTATCTCAAGTAAATGCGTCATAGAATCATCTGTTTGCTGTTAAATCCACTGCTATTCAGTATGCACAGCTCACACAGCCTCCCGATGGCGGCTACAAGGCAGAACACCAATGTGATATTTATTAGTTGTTCTTAGAAGTAGTCTCTTGCCCAGGTATCCTCTGGGACCATAAGTGTAAACTGAGAAGATGCTTAGGAGGAAGAATTAATGAAATAAAGAAGAAATGAAGAAAATGAAACAAGATTAGTGAAGTCAGGAGTGGGAAGCTAACAGATCTTTCAAAAACTGTCCAAGGTTGATAAAAGAATGAAGATGAAGTTTCTTTTTTTTTGCATGAGCTGTCTATTGCTACTCTATATTGTGACCTATTGAGCTCATAGTGTGTTTCTGTATTTTCACTGCCATCCTTGCTGGCTCTTTCTATTAATTTTCTCTCTCATGTATTCTCACATACAGTCTCTCACAAAGTCCTGCTGGGGATGTTTGCACATCCATGATGCAATCTCAGATGCCAGTCAGACCATCTTTTCTGATGACTTCTCGGGGTTTGCAGTGTCTGGAAGTGGGTTGCTGTGGGATATGTGTAGAGAATTACGATTTCTCTATGATGGTTAAAGAAACAGTCCAGCTGACTCCAACTGATGGTTCCCGCTTTGTATTTTCCCAACAAAAGCAATGTATTTTTTTTTTCCTAAAGGCCTTTAAAAACACGAGCTTCTCTTCTCCTCAGCCCCACGATGGTGTACCCTTCACTTTCTCAATTGTTTGGGTTATGTTTACTGGTCATTATTGACCTCTTTGTTAACATAGCTACTGTTGACATCATTCCTTATCCAGCAGAGATAAGGCCTTGTGTTCTGTTACATCTGTTCAGGGCAGCTCTCCAAGGCTAAATTCCCCATCTCTATCTGAAATATTTGTCTTATGAGCTTTGTAATGAGAATTGTTTACATGGGGGGAGGGAAGGAGAAAAATCCCTGTAAATGAATGCAGTATTTTCTGTGTAAAAACAAATAATTCAGTGAATTAATAAAGATAATGTGTTTTCCAGCTTGCTGTTGAACACCAGTTGCTAGGGTGTTTGATATCACAGTATAACCCAGTCCCATGGTTACGGTTTGCATATCTTTGCTGTTCTTGACAACGAGGTTAAAGACTATACCCTCATCAGTTATCTGATTAGAATTGGCTATGAAAATGAAAGCTAGGAGAAAATATCTTATGCAGTCCATGTAACCATTTCACAATTTATTTAATCTAGTTTGGGATGTTGGAGTCCATAACTCAGCTGTTTAACCTGTGCAGGTCTTACAGCAGGGGGATCATAAAGACCTGCCTTGCTAACATGCACTTTATTGATTCCAGTTAAGGAGTTGTGTGTTCTGATGTGGTATCTTCTTACTTGCTGTAGGCACAATATCTTCATAAAGAAGATAAGTTTTTATATTCAGAACAAGGCCAGCCCTTAAAAGAAACAGTCATTTAACCATCTAGCTGCTGGACAAGCAGGTCATACATCTCATTGCTTTCAGCTGTGCTTGGAGACTGCAGAAGACTGCCCTTTCTCAGCTAACTCGAAACATCTCTTTGGTGCTGATTAGCCAGTGTCAAAACACATTCCAGGAGCTGCACAAGACAGAAGGCAGGATTTCTTTCTTGAAAAATCTCTATTCTCTTTGTTTGAAAAAAGATAACAAAGAAGAAGGTAACAGACTAACATATGAGATTGAGATTAAAGAAAGCAGAGGTTGAAGGAGTGGCAAAAATGTATTAATGTTTATGAGTTAGTAATTCATAAACACACTGCCCTATTTGTCTTCTGCTTTTCTCTACTTGATGATTTTGGTCCTGTGTTTTCACTGTAAAACTTGTTTGTTCATGACCTGAATCTCCCTTGACCCAATTAGTTTGGCTGTTGGCTGTATTCTAAGCTAGCTGACTGCTTAGTTGCTTTCAAGATCCTGCTCTTAGGTTTGCTACCAGCAGTCGGGACCAGAACAGCTCACAGTGCTTTAACTCCCACAGAAATCTAACTTGTTATACTGGGAAGCAAATACACTAGCTTGTCACAATCGCTCAGTGTGCTGACCTGCACAGTACCTGCTATCTTGAAATGCCAGGTCTGGATTTTTTAGAAAGCTGAGAAATATACATGCAAGATGTCTTTTAAAAACATGTCATAGATGGGAGATTTTGATTTAAAAATGCTTTAACATGTTTCTCTATTTTTCATTGCATGAATGCAGTGGTAAAAGGAAATTTCATTTAAAAATGAGCCGTCTTTGAAAGATGCTGTCTTAAAATGGAGATTCTGGCCTTTCAGATACTTTATGATGGTTCCTCTGTTCTGGGTCCCATATTGCATATTGGCCCCAAATTTCTGATTTGTAACAAAACAATCTCAGAATTATTCTAGTTTTTTATATCAATAGTAAGTGGTCAGGAAATGGCTGTTAAGAATCATTTGAATATTCTACCTCCTTGGCACTGAAGATTTAAGTTTCTAGCTTGAAGCATTCACTCATATGAATCATAACGATATTGAAATAGGAAGATAAAGTTGAAATGTAAATGACATTGGGGGTAGAGTTTTAGTACAGGAGAACCATTGTTTTGTTCTAGAGGATGTAACTGAAGAGTATGAAAGAAAGCCAAATTCAGTACCCTACCAGATCAATGCTCTAACCTCTCTTAATTTTAAAATATTAATTAATCTTTTAAAAATACTC
This sequence comes from Rhea americana, assembly GCF_003343005.1. Lineage (NCBI taxonomy): Eukaryota > Metazoa > Chordata > Aves > Rheiformes > Rheidae > Rhea > Rhea americana. The sequence goes on along the minus strand of NW_028186427.1, from coordinate 143 downwards.
CTCTGAAATAAGGGCGCTCAAGAACCACCATCAGAAATGAAACAGTTCTGAAAGAAGGATATTGAAGATTTGTGTTCCTAGAGTTGCCTGCCTTCATAGAATCATAGAATCACAGAATGGGTAAGTTTGGAAGGGACCTCTGG
>NW_028186426.1:762434-917299 GCF_003343005.1 Rhea americana | reverse complement strand
TCCTCTATCTACTGTCTTCCTCTTTCCCCAAATACCACTGCCCAGTAACTAACTGGGGGTTGCACTAACTGAGCCCTCTGAAAACAATCTCTTAATTTTACAGTTCACATGCTTTCTCCCTCTCTCTTTCTCTCTTCCTCCCTCTCCTTCTTCAGTAACTCTGACTACTTGACTATCATTCCCCTAAGATAATTATTTGCTGCCTTGCAGCTTTTAAAATAGGATCTCTCGTAGACACAAAGTCACGCGTACAGAAATACACGTAGGTGGCATACTCGCCTGTAAGGCGGACAAACCTTCCGTACACTTCGGTGATCTATTATTCCGATCGCTAGTAATGGCGAGCCTTCCTAATCAGGAAGGATGGGCTTTCCTTTGCGGGAGATCGAGACAGCTCTCAGCTGGTTCCATGTGGTTTTCTCACTTCAGCTTGCTTACGTTTTTCTGGTCTCTTCAACTTCAGCCATGGCAATTCGTCTGAAAGAGTAAGTAGTGCATCCTTCCCCTTCTATCTACGCATGTTCGATAACAAAACAAAACAGAAACGACCAAAGCAAAACTAAGGCAGATACAGTTAATGATATCCACAGGGCAGGAACGGGTTGCTTAGCCCTCAACGCTCCCTCCGAGAGGCCGAAATAACAAACAGTTATTACCAAGTCAGCTTACTTGCCCGTGGCAGAACACCTCCTTCTGCAGCAGTTGCTGGGGATATCAGAGGTCCACTGCATTTTTCCATTCTTGTTTCATTCACTTCATCCCTTAGGTATTAATCACCAAAAGACTGCTTGTCCAGCTTTCCACTCCATCAGCATTTGCTATCGATGGTTCCAGCTCAGTAACAAAGAGAAAGCTAGCATTTTACTCTCAATGAAAGGCAACGAAAGCATTTATATATGTTCTTTTTCTCTTTCCCGTGTTCTTTTCCCTTTGCTTTTTTTTTTGCTCCCCTCCTTTCTTAAAGAAAAGGTCTCAATACAGCACTTTACATCATACAATACATGGCAAACTGGAAACATTGCGTACAGCAATTACGGCTAGGTTATTAGATAGGCAGGCACATCATCTAATACTTACCTACGCCATCTTCCGTGAAACCTTGTTTTTATCCTGCTTCAGTATTATCCTGCTTTTTCAGTATTATCGTTACTGTTCAGGGTGTCTGTGGACGTCTTTCTTCTATCTCTCCGCTCGCTTGCTCACTTGCTCACCTGGCCACGCTTCTCAAGGGAACAACTCGGGGCTGCGCTAATCATACCTGACTCGCATTCTCCTTCAGCTAGTTTGCTCCAGAGGGTTCCACCTTCCCGGGACTCACCGGCGCTCCGGGCCACGCCTGCCGCAACAGGAGCTGACCTCCCGCCGACGCCACAACCCCGCTCCAGGGCCCGCCCGCGACCCCACTCCTCCAGGCTCCGTCCGCAGGGGCRAGCGCACGCTCCGGCCCGCGCTGGGCAGGAGCCGGGGACCTAAAGGCGACACACGACGAAGGCAAAGTCAGACCCGCGCTGCGGCACACGCGGCGCAGCGCAGACCCCGCCCGGCGCTCCCGGCGGGGCCGAGCCGGGCCCCAGCCCCCGCCGCCCCGAGCCCCGCACCGCCGCCTCCGCGCAGCCACGGCCTCAGCGAGCAGGCGGCAGCCCGATGCCCGCGGCCACCCGAAGGGACGCGCTTGCCTCATGGCTGCCCCCCGATCCTCCACTTCAGCCGGCCTCGGCCCGTACTCGCCGCCGCAGGAAAGCTCCGGCCTTGCTCGCCGCCATGCTGCTTCCCGGGGCCGCGCGTGCGCCGCGCGTGAACGGGGCGCGGCCGCAACGGGAGGGGCGGGGGTAGGCGAGACCCGGGGAAGAACCCTCGCGTACCCACGTCGCGGCGCTGTTGGTGGGCGGCTCCCGCGGGCGAACCGCAGTYCGCCGCGGTCCCGCGGGGCTCTCCCTGCGGCTGCTTTGCGCGTGCCCAAGAGTGGGAGGCGATCAGCGAGCAGCCTCTGGGACTGCCCCGGAGCGAGAGTCCCGCAGAGCAGCTCTGAGACGGCACTGCCCGTCCCCGCGACACCGGGAGGCAGCGATAAGGAAGAGCTCCCTGCGCTACCGCCCCGTGAGCGCCGGGAAGGGGCGAGGAGCAGGGCCCGTGCGCTTTCCCGTGATCAAAACACCGGAGAGGAGCGGCGAACATGGCGAGCGGCGCTGCGCGCGTGTGCGACGGCTGCCGGCCGTATACTCCGCCCGCGGCGGCAGTACTGGTTTGTGGACACGCGAGGGCAGCAGTGACGGCGGCGGAGCGCAGTGCGCATGCGCGAGCCGTGGTCTGGTGCAGTACCGCCTGTTCAACATGCGGTGGCAAAAACGAGCACGGCGGAACACCGTGCGCATGCGCTTACTGGGTCGGTGGCAGATGACCGGCATGGCTGCGCGGACGTCCAGTGTCGGAAGACTGCCACTCCCGGCATGCCGCGCGAAACAGACATGGCTGCTCGGACGTCCAGTGCCGGAAGACTACCGCTCCCGGCATGCCGCGCGAAACAGACATGGCCGACCGGAAGCCCAGTGCCGGAAGACTAGCTCTCCCGGCATGCCGCGGGGGTGCCCCGCCCTGTCGCTCAAGTTTGACCCTACGGCGATTCCGTTCTGTCCCGTTCCCCAGTACCGTCCGGGGCTTCTCCCGCGATCGGCTCCGGGACTGTTCCGACTCTGCCTCTCTTCCCCCACACCCCACTACCCGCAGAGCGTGGGAGGGGAAGGGCTAGGAGGTGGCGAGGCGGGAAATGACACGCTCGCATATTCACAGCCTGGTGCTGCAGCACTGGGAACAAAGAGTGGTTTGGAAGAGATCAGTGATCGCTGGAGGTGTTAATGAGCTGCGAATCAGTAATCTGTTTGGGGAATAATAACTGGTCTAGGGGGCAAGTATAGGACTCGGGAGCAATTATAGGTCTGAAGAGCAATAACTGGTTTGGGTGCAATTGCTGGTCTGGTGAGCAATTACAGGTCTGGGAAGCAATTACAGRTCTGGTCGGCAATAAGTGGTCTGGGTAGCAATTATTGGTCTCGGGAGGGCAAAAAGAGTTCGGGGAGTAATAAGTGATGTAGGTGCTGTTATTGGTCTGGGGAGCAGACCAGTGACACTGGGGAACATTGTAACTGTCTGTCACAGATGGCCTTGCTCAAACCAGCAACATCTTTTCCTGCCTACATGCTTCTTTTTCTCTTTCCATCCTTCTGTCTCCTTCTCTATCCTGCTTTTCCTGACTCTATCCCTCTTTTCCCTTCTCCATCTTTCTTCTGCTTCCCATCCCCTCTCCATCCTTCTGCCTTGCTCTCCAACGCTCTGAGTTGCTGTCCTTCCTTTCCTGTTTCCATCCCTCTGTCCATCTCTCCATTCCTTCTGCAGTCAGACCTGGAGGCACATCCCAGCTGGAGGCACTGGAGCCGGTGGGATCCTGTTACATCTTGCCAGGGGAGGTATCTCTTTGGCGTGTGTAGAGGGTTTCCGTTCGGATAATAAAGTTACTGTGTGTTCTCGTGTCCTCCATGCCTCAGCCAGAGGTGCAGCAGCGCAAGAAAGGGCGTTAAAGACCCTTCTCCCACTAACACAGCCCCTTCGATGTCTTCATAAGGGCAGCGGCGAGCCCGCCGATGGCAGTGCGCATGCGTGGGAGCCCGGGCTGCAGTATTGACTTGCGCTCACACGGGGCCAGCGGCGGGGGCAGCGGCGAGCCCGCCGACAGCACTGCGCATGCGTGGGAGCCCGGGCTGCAGTATTGAATTGCGCACACACGGGGGCAGGGGCGGGCCCGCCGACGGCACTGCGCATGCGTGGGAGCGCCGGCTGGAGCGCTGGGTTGCATTCACACGTGGGCAGTTCACCGCAGTGGCAAAGTCGGCCCAAAGCGGCAGCGAGCTGCTGAAACACGCCTGACTGTCCTTAAGACAGAGATAACCAGTGGGAAGGCCTGTCTATGGTGCAGGACTCAGGGCTCCGGTGAGGGTCAGGGAGCCCGGCTGGCTTTAGCGGCAATGCCAGAGAACACGCGAAGCTCCAGGGTGAAAACGGCCTGTGGGACGCAGTGGGCAGTGTGCAYGGGGTATTGCGCATGCGCGAGCCTCCTGGCCGTGTGCCGGCTGGAGCACAAATCGGCGCGGTTGGCGGGCCCAGGCACTGCGCATGCGTTGGGCCGCCAGCCGAGCTCGCGCCGGCGGCGTGCGCACGCCGCGGGCTGGTCTCGCTGCCGTGTGGTGGTGGGCGGGCGGCAGCGCTGGCTGCGAGGACGTAGGCGGCCACGCTCCCTCCCAGGGCTGCCAGAGGGCTCCCTCCCAGAGTCTGCAGTACTGCTCCATGGTCACCCGAAGGCAGCGGTAAGCTCTATGTTAGTGCTGGTAATCACACGATGGCAGCAGCCAGCACACGCTGGTTTTAAACACTTGCCTGTGTCCYGTTTAATGTCTGAACTACTATGAGGCCTCATGCTGCAGAGGGAATCTGCAGGTGCTGTGGAAGACCAGCAAAGGGCATGGGCTAGGGGACAACAAATGGCCAATGGAGAGCCCTGTAGGGGCATCAGAGGGCTAACAGAGGCATTCCCCACACGCAGGATCTTCTACATAAGCAGGAACCAACAAGAGCAAGTGGAGCCTGTGGCCCCTGCCACTGTGCCCCAAACCTTCCCTGCCATAAGTGCTTTGATACGAGGTAAACAATCCACATCTCGACCTGTAGATGTTGTCTGATGTTCCAGCCACTGGAACTCCACTGCCTCTCCTGCCTGTAGCCACTCATCCTTGCCTGATCTGCTTGCATGCACTCCTATCACTTGTTCCACCCAGTCAGGACACCTGACACAGCAAAGAGAGCAATACTTGGATATATTGGATTCTAAAACATACCCCGTGATGTAGCTCTTGTTCTTTCTTTTGGCACAGGATGCCATGATTGTTCTGACACAGCTGCAAAACAAATTACAAAGGTTACTTGTGCAGCAAAGGAATAAACAGCCAAACTGTCAGGGCCCTGAGTGTACTAATAGGCCTTAATGGCCCTGCTTGTCTCACCTGGAGCCATCCTCCACACTTCTGTCCATAGATCCAGGAGCTTAAATAAGCTCAGGCCTGAGCCTTCAAACTTTGCCTGAGCCATATCATAGGTGTAGCTATCTCCAGTTCTGTTCTGGCCTTACCTCCTGGCCAGATCTCAGATCTATGTTTTAGGTAGCTAGGTTCCTGGATAGACCCCTCAGCTGTATGTTGTAGCTTGTCTCCAGTCTTCTCTCTGGACAATTTCCTTTTCTTCCTGACTGAACTTCTTGAGCAATCCTGGACCTGGTTCATATTGTTATCAGGGTCTTATTCTGCCTCCTATGTTGAAATGCCGTGGGACTGCACCCTCTTTGGTAAGGGCATTGCTTGTTCTGGAGTCACCCTCAGCTCTGAGTTCCTCTTCCCTTTAAAAACAGCCCTTGCTGCTCCCTTTCACAAAGCACCCCAATTCTGAAAGTGAAGATCCCTTCTAGTTTTTAGTCTGCAGGCCCCTTCTAAGATACCTCACACAAAGAGGACACACACTCAGCCACCTCTTCCTCAGGTAGCTGCCACCTGGTAAAGAGCTCTGCTTTGTCTCTCCTTCTTCTTCCTGCTTGGAAGGAAAAATGCTCAAGTTTGTATAGTGAGCCATTGCATTTGATCCCAGTTGACTCTATCTGGACTCACAATGCAGTGTCCCTTTCTGTCAGATGGGTCCAGGATAATCACTGATCCTCGCCATATCTTGCTCTCTCCCTTTGTGATGCCATGTCCCAACTAAGGAAACCTCCTTCTGGTAATTGTCTTTCCCATTATGCCACTGCAATGCAAAGCTTAAACCAGCCTTGACTGAAAATCTGCAAGAGTTGCCAGAGAGTCTGCCTTTTTGCTGTGGCTGTGCAAGGCTTTTAGTGCTACCCATTGTGCTGCTGTGTCTCAGGACCTGGATGTAGTGGCATGGCCATCACCAGGTCTAGCAAAAGTATGAGGTCTTTTCCATCTGTCGTAGACGTAGAAGTCTCTGTCTCTGCTCAGGGCTGGTGCGGATGCTGCCGTGTCTTTGAAGGCATTGCTGTGTGGGACCAGGCTGCTCCGCAGAGCCCTGGGTAGCTCTGGAGACCTCAGAGAAGCTCCAGAAATCATAGGAACAATCCAGAGATCTTACAGCTGCCTCAGAGTTGATGAAGAAGCCATAGGGATAATAAAAGAAGTCACAAAGACCTTGAAACAGACCCACAGAACCTACTGTAACTCTGGAGACCCCAAAACTGGTGACCTGGAATAAGTGAACACAAGGAAGACCCAAAGATGAATTGAGATCACTGATAGTGTCATTTCCAGCTTGGCAGAGCAACCTGAGGAGTTCTGTCCTAGTTCATCAGATAGTTGTTGAAAATTTTTCTTGGGCTAAAGCAGCTTTAGTCATGCTCACATCCCTGYGTATGCTGCAATTCTTGTACCCTCTGTGCTGCTGCCCCATGGCAGGAGGGAGAGTGCCTCTCGGGCGCTCACCTCTATCCGCTGTGCAGGCACAGGAAGCAGGATGCTTGCTACAGGAATGAACAGTGTAGTATGAGGCGCTTGATCCTGCTCACAGTTGTCCTTCCTTCCACCAGGGAAGGAGAATGTATGAGAAGGATTTCTAAGTAGCAAGATGCCAGTTCAGGGCTGCCAGCTTCTTTAAGAAGTCCAATACAGAATAACACTTCTGCAAACAACAAAGAAGGGAAGGAGAAGGAGACAGAGAGTACCCAAACCCCTAAAGCATTGCAAGTAGCTATTATGTTTCCTTTGCACTCAACCCAAACCTAGCTGTTTGTGACCTTTACTTGAAGAAGTGCAACATGGCCTACTGCTGCCTTCCCTAAATCAGAAGGAACGTGAATGAGAAATCCAAGTTTTGTTGTTTTTTCCTAACTTTAGCTCTGACTTATCTTGAATTCCAGTAACCACTGCAAGTTATTCTCGTTCCCACCTTCCCAGTGAAGTGCAAGGTCTAAGTGACTATTACTACCAAGAGCACCCCTTAGCTGCAACTCTTGCTGTGCCAAGCAGCAACCAACAACAGCATTGTATGTTTCAGCATAAACCATGCTGATGATAGGCTGCTTTGACCCTACTGTAGACCTTCTTTTAATTCACATGCAATAAACCTTGGTTAATGCTGTAAAAATCTCCACTGCGCAAAGTCAGTGAAAGAAATACTCGCAAGCCTTCAAGCAGTGTGAAAAGTTAAAAAAAGAAACTTTCATCATAAAGCTCCTTTCCCACTATTAGAACAAACAGTTATACAGTAACTTCTACAACACCAGCTCTGCAATATTTCTTTGAATATTATTCTACTTCTGTGAAATGGTCTCTATAGTCCATTTCTCTATCAGCATACTGCCATTTTCAATTATAGCTTCCTCAGAACTCTGTTTTCACTTCTCTCATTTACAATCCTATCCTGGCACACTTTATGCAGTAAACATGTGCTTTTTCAATATCTCAGAATTTCCTGAACAAAACTGTACTGTCAGCAGCTACTCTTTATGGCTCCTCTTATCGATAACTGTTGTCATTCTCTCCAATAAAATTAAAACATTCACCTCATGCCACTGACCCCATAGTCCTGAACTTTGGAGCAGAAATGCTTGCAAAAACAACATACAGTTCCTTGCTTTTCAGAAAAAGTAACTGTTAAAGTAATATATAGTCATTGTACTGACTCTGGGTTTTTTTTTGTCTTTTCCTGTTTACGCTTTTTCTAAATCAGATGAACTGTGAAAAGGAGCATCTCCTTCAGTTTGTTTTGCTTCAGTAACTTTAAACAAACCTTTGAACGCTGAGAATCTGGGCACGTGTTTCTATAAAAGGCTTTTCCCTGACAGGCACAAAGTCAGTTACAATCATTCACCTTGAATCGTCTGGACAAGTCATGAAATTCATTGGCATAGGTGTCTTTTTCTTCGTTCCCGTCTCCCTTGCTGCCCTTTGGAATGCAGGTGAGTGACTTTCAACAACAACTCTGCTTTAAATTACAAACCTTTTTCACTTCTGAACCTTAGAATATGCACCTCAATAATAAATTACTGATACCATTTGTATAAGATAAAGCAAAGGCACACAAGCTAGCTCTTATCYATACCTTGTAATTTCCAGCTTCTTCCTCCTGTCCATTTCCAGTAGGGTAGTGGATCTCTTCTGTAGGTAAAGAGACAATTTGGAGAACATGGTAGCAGCTGTTTGTAAGGCTCTAGATTAACTTTCTAGCTCCCTATATTGAACAGGCTTTACTAATTCCATCACAGAAGGGTTTTCTGGCAGCAAATGAAGGCTGACCTTTATATCTGACCCACTACCATTCTTATTCCTTACTGCCCCACACTCCCATAATATCCAAGCATGAAGGAGCTAGGCCATTAGAGAGAAATATTTTACTACTTTTTCTTATTCTTGCTCTCTCTATTCTACCAAGAAAACCAAATAACCTTCCACTCCCCCCCCCCAAAACTAAACTCGAATACTTTTTCCTCATTTGGACAAAAGATGACATGCCTGGAACTGGAAGCAATGCTCTTTAGCCTCATCAGAGGATAACTATAAACGATAAATTCTTTTTCCTCTCCTAGTCTGGTTTATACATTGTTAATGACCTTTAAGGAGTAACTGAATCCAGTTGGCTTTGAGACCCAGTAGATTTCTCTTTTCTAATCAACTACAGCTAGATCTGGTGAACTCTCAGATTCAGGAAGTTCTTCCTGTCTCAGTCCCATTGATGCGATTGCTGTTGTTTCTGTTTGTAGATCCAGCTAGTACTGAGGCTGAGCTCCTGTTGCTAAGAGGCAGATGCACATACCACACACATCACACTAACACAGCCAGATAAAGACTAACACAGAACAGTGCCTTTGTTGGCACCCACATAAACACAGCTCTCACATAAAGATGCACACAGTTCAGCTCTGTTCCTCCTCTCCAGCTGATCAAGATGGAAGGTCACTAGCAAAAACCCTCTCCCTCCAGATTCACAGATCCCTTGCATACTAGCATGAACTTTAAATCTGTCTGATGTCCATCTGATATCCCAGATCCCAAATCCCCTAGCCAGTCAACAGCTGAGACCTTGGGTCTTTCCAGATGTGGATCTCTTTCTACTTACTGTCTAGTCCAGCTTGAAGTTTGCTGACAGATTACATGTGCACACACGGAACAGAGACCACGATCACACAGAAGATCGAAATGGGATGTAAAAAAAGATTGTGGTGATCAAGTGCGGTCACACAAGCATATCGAMCAGCAGTCTGTTATGTTCAGTAATTTTTCATGTCATGGCTTGCAGTTTCTCACGTTCTGTTCATCTAGCTAAACCTCAGGCCAGGGCCTCTCTGTCTGTATACCTTAACAGCTACATTTTTAAATTTAGGCTCGGACAAAATAAACAGAAATAAATTTTAGTAGCTTTTTGTAATCTGATGTTGGGTACGTTGTGTCATTAATGTTAGCTTTCCAGTCACCCGAGAGTTCTAGCCTTCTGTTCTCATTGATTCCTGTGCAGTCTTGACAGTAGTGGGATCCCATTCTGGTTTGCTGCATAAGAGCTACTCTTATTAATAAATATGATTCATGATACTCACCAAAGGACTGCTCTGGAGATTTATGATTCTCCTTCTATTAGATGTAAAAAACCCATGGAGTTGGTGGCATTATATATCAGTGAGGAAGTAAATAAACGTATTTCTCTATTTAAAACAGAGCCACTTTAATACACAGGAGATTATACCATTCATCTAAACACATTTCCAATCTAATGTCCATCTACCATAAATACGCTTATTTAGAATAGTTCTTTAGGCATTGCTTTTCTGTTTCAGAAACCATCTAGAGCAGCTCAGTAACATTCTTAACTAAGTCTTTTTCTTCCTTTACTTTCTTTTTTAACAAGGAACTCCAGATTCTTGCTCACACCGATGTGGGGAGTTGCTCAGTACATGTTCTTGCCAGGTGACATGCCAGTCCTTGAGGATTTGCTGTCCTGATTATAAAGAATTTTGCCTTCACATTTCCCCATACTCAGGATCCCTGATGGGAGGAAAAGATTTTGAGATTGAAAATACAACTTTTAATACCTCTTCTGGGCTGAGATGCAGGTGGGCCATGATTTAATACTCCTGTAGCAAAGAGAGATGAACCTTGGTAATCTCACTGCAAATTTCCAACAGTAGGTGATTACCACAAAACAAGACTTGCCTGTGCAGGAATTAAAGCGTACTTTATAAAGACGTCAGAATTCTTTTAACTCCTCAAACATGCAAAGACTCTGCTAACCTTCACCCTCAAGAATATATCTTGTATGTATTTCTACACAGTAGCATTTATTTTAGTTGAGTCATTTCATGATACAGTCATTGCCCTGATAGTCCTTCCCTTGACATACCACAACAGTGACTTTTCTAAAAGAGATTTCTTACAGAGCTTGTTCAGGATTGTTAATATTTTTTTAGCTTGCCATTTCTGGAAAAAGAAATAGTAGTTTCTCAAACTGAAACAGAACTCCAGCAAAGAGAAAGAAATCCAGGTAGGACACCTTATTTTTGGCCTGTAAGACAAAGCCGTAGATTCCAAGTATATGTCATTCTGTAAACCTTATGTACACGTTATGTAAGGTGTAGTGCATTTTTATGGTGCCAGTGTCCTGACATTTTTTCCACCAATGGCTCTAAGTTAGATTTTTAAATCTTTACCATCTGGATAGCAGCACCTGAAATGATTTTAGTCCTACATCGGGAAATCTGTTACCTTTTTTTACAATGGACCTTTGAAAAACACAGGAATTCATTCTGTAAAATACAACTGTGTACTGTGAATTACCTGCACGGTTGCTTTGTGATGGCCAATACAAACTTCAGTGCAGATTAGCGAAGATACTACCTAGCAACAGGCCTCAAACTTCCTGTGGTACCTGGAGTAGCAATACGGTCACCATACAGCTGTTATCTGGGAGAGTTCTGGGTAGGCTTATACTTTAAGATACTGGGCGAGAACCATAATTGCAAGCAGATGGTTAAATTAGAACTAATGACCTCTTAAATAATATTTGCAACAGAAATTCTAGAATGGTGTTAAATAACCTTGCATTCATAGGTTTTACTAGCAAAAAAAAAAAATCAGAAATCTATTGGTGAAACCTATGTATCGCTGTCATTATTAGCCACTCTGTAATCCTACAACATTAACATCACTTTTGACTTACTGTTCTCCCTTTTGTTGTTTGTTACTAATTTATCACACTCCCTTCCGCCAGTAATTAAATAGTAAATCTAAGGCTTGCAGCTTGCTGTGTATTAGTGCAGTGCACAGCAGAATCCACAATGCTGTAGTATAAGCACAAAGTACACATGAGCTTTTCAAGTTTATATTCACTGCTACAGGCAAAACCACCATGGGGCTTTGAATGATCTGCACGCAACACAAGATTGCTTAATGTAACACAACTGAGACATTCAGAATGTTTTGTCTCTCAGCAGCACATTGAAAAATGTTTTCAATATTAACAGGTTCAAGCAGAAAATTGAAACCAGTGGCTATGTTGCTAAGGATGGAAAAGCCCACTGCATCTCTCCGTTGCTGTATGAGACTGGTTTTGTCCCCTTTGAAGTTTCCACAGATGATGGGCTGACGTTTCCATACTCTGGAACCTGGTTATCAGGTTACTTAACTAAATTTACAGTATCCTTCTTGTTTTCATATTCTTACTCCATGGGCACATTATGTAAGCCTTCCCTTCTAATCATTTCTCTTCTTCCTAAATGGGCTGTTTGACCTCAGAAAAATCATTCTTGCTCCCCTCATGGTGATTTGTGTTTTGAGAGATGAGCTTTTGCAGCAATCTAGTTCTGCAGCTATTTAGTACCAGTAGCATTAAGTCATAAAAATTCCAAGTCAAAAGTAAGACTGACCAAAACAGGGCCCTTTAGTAGCTACTTCCATCAGAAAATAGCGGCCTTCTGATGTTGAGATCTAAGGACCACAAGGACCACACACATTATTCAAGGTTCTGTATTCTCTCAGCTTCAGTTTACTGTTCTTATATCATGCATCGTGTTAGGAAACATGCACAGGGGAAATACTGCTAAATCTTGTGCTGTAGTGGCACCTTTTTAGGGCCACGCAAAGCAAAAATGCCATTAATCCTTCTTCTGTTCTGTAATGCAGTACATCACAGCAAAGTTTCAGATGGAGAAAAATCTGTGCTGGTAAATGCAACAAAATGGCAATATTATGGCACCCCCAACACTGACGGAAACTTAACTCTCACCTGGACTCACCAGGTGCTTCCAGCAACCCATATCAATATAGAAGTCTGGGGATACGAGGAAATAGGTAAAGTGACACTTTTTATATCTGCGTATAAGCAGCAATCTTCTTGTGTAACTTTTGTGCAGAGCTCTGTGCAGTCTGATACTACCACTTTCACTGAAGCCCAAGGAAAAGGTATGCAAGTATAAATAACCTATGACTATAATGTCATTTTTTCCTCTTCATTTCCATACAGGTGGAGACAGGTAATTGCCATAGTGTAGGTAACTTCTTTTCCAGCATCCAAAAGCATTTTCTTCCTTTATGTGACAGGTGACAGTTACACAGAGAACTGGCTGGCCAATTGGAAATATCTTTATACTTTGGTAAGAGAAGCACCCAATACTGGGACATTTTCTTTCACACCTGTACCTGCTAAAGGAAATTACAGTACTTGGGACTTTGGAATTTTGAGAATTACACCCAGCATCTATTCTGATGGGCAGAGGCAAGTACTTCCAGACATTCATGTATCACAGAAACCTTATTATGATTTTCTATGTTAAAGCTGCTATCTTCTTTGATATTTAAAACTGGGGCTCAAGCTCTATTTTGTAAAGAAAAGAACTTGCATATCCACTTCAAAAACTACACCGCTTACATTTTGGGCATAGATCATATCTAAAGAAAAACATGCAATTACCTACACTGGTTAGCAGAAAATAAAAATCAGTTGCAAACACAGTATTAAAGATAGCTAATGGGAGATACCACAGTGTGTTACTGCTCTAGGTATGTTATCTTGCTTTTTTTCTTACTAGAAAGAATAATGTCTGTCGGGGTTAGTGTCACCTTGTTTCTGTAAAATTTTATTTTATTTTGTTGTTAATAGCAACAGTTTGTTTTCTTTGCATTACTGGAAATTTTAGCTTATATGTGCATTTCCATAATATTCTACTTGTTGTTTTTTTTTGAAATGGCATCATGATCATTCCTCCAAACATAGCCACATTAAAATTATATGTTTGAAAAGGTCTGCTAGCAAAGACTAAGACAACAGTTCAGACTTCTTAATTCTTTGCCATTTTTGGTAGGTGGAAATTTACAAGCCTTTTTTTATGTTCCCTTGTGCCACATCAGTTTCACTTGCAGTATTTAGCCCTCTGAGTTCATGGCTTGATTACTTAATATGATATATTTTGCTTTTTCTCAGTAAACTAGAACATGCTGATTTCTTTTTTCACAACTGTGATATAGGCCCAAATTGTAGAATTTTTCTTCATGGCAACCACAAGTCCTCTTCTGCATTTTGCTTTTTTCTCTTTTGTATGCAGGCATTTGCAGGCCTACAGATTTTATACCCGCTTCTTTTTATTTCATTATGTGTTTCCCCATGATTTTTGGTGATTTAGCTCTGTTAGTGCTCCATACATACTCTTTAAATTTGGAGGCATTTGGCTTCATTATTTTTCTGAATGTCTGTAGATGGTATAGTCCCTGTGAATATGTTAATTTCACCTCCTCAGTGTTTGATCATACTGCTAATCTATCACACCTATTTTTCTTATCAGTTTGGAGTAGCTAGACATAGGAGGATGACCATTATTCCTTCTGCAGGATTTTTTATTACACTTCTTGAAATTTTTCTTTTTATATATGATACTTTTCATGGGTGGAAAACAGTGGTCTTGGAACACTTATAGGATTCTCAGTGATTTCTTGCCACTTATTGCCATTGAGCCCCATACTACCTGGGACAGGGTTATGTTTGGATTTCTTTTAAGAGAATCCAGACATCCTTAATTCTGGCCTAAATGAAGCCATGGGTATGAAAAGAAAACGTGTCTTTAAAAAGATCAGTATAGGCCAGAAGCACAAATGCAAAAATATATTTCTGATGATTGCATACTTACTGCGTGCATCATGTTGCCCTTTAAATTAGAAAAAATCCAGAGTACTATAAGTATTTGCAGGAAAAAGAAAACTGTGACCTTTGTAGTCAAAGAAAAATCTCAGGCTCCTTAGCCATCTGATAAACTTTTTTCCTTTTTCTTTCCTTTTTCTTCTTTCTTTTTTCTCTTTCCCCTCAGCAATATTCCATCAGTCTGGAGTCCAGAGCATGCATTGGCTTGGCACCTTGGGGAAGACTTCAGAAATGACCCAGCTGCATGGGCAACTGCTAAATGTCTAGAATGGGACAGGAAAGAGGAGAAACTTCCAAACTTCCTTGAAGAAATTACAGATTGCCCTTGCACCTTGGCACAGGCAAGGGCTGACACTGGCAGGTTCCATGTAAGTCAGTAAATAGAACACTCTAATTTATTACTGTTCCATGTAGGAGTTCAGGAACTCTCTGCACACCCCTGTTCCCTCTAAAATTCAATATACGGAAATAAAATATTTAAATTTGCATGAGTAGCATGTCAAACAGCAGAGGCAAATACAGTTTATCTGGGCAGTATGAATAAAAAAGTGCCTGTAAGACACCCAACTGAGAGCATCTTCAAACAGGGGATTAAGACAGTGAGTCAACAGATGGATAAAAAACACTCAGGGAGGGTGCAGTGAGCCCTGTGGAGCTGGGAGCAGGGATGATTTCTTCAGCGTCCTACAGGTTGGCAGTCTATGTCTGTAGTTAACATCCTCGTACATTCCCATGCCAAAATAAGTAGACTGCATTTCTGGCTGGTATACCGTAACTTACTGCAAGCCCTTCCATTTTTTTCTTGAGTTCATAGTCTGTAATCCACTATTTCCAGTCTCTTGCTTCCTTCTATCTTCTCTGCTTGGCTGTTAAGAAGGAACTTACACACATGAAGAAATCAATTGCCATTTATTTTACATTTTCAGACTTATAACATGGGCTGAAGTTTGACTTATCACACTTAGTGGTAGTGTGGCTTTATCTCTTATTTATGATACCAAATGATGGCAGTGTATTTATGCATACTGAAAATAAACGTTGGATATTTTTCTCTACCATCCTTTCCTGATTATGAAGCTCCAAACATGATACGCCTTTTAAATCATACACACAAGAACATATAAAGAGAAAAGATTAAATCTACTGCCTCTGTCTAAATACATGGAACAAAAATATAAGGTTAGTCTGACGTGATCTTTCTTACACTGGCAGTTGAATTCCCCATTTACCCTGATCTATTGTTCAAGGTCTGCTTTAATAGTCTGCAAAATACAGAGATTAGACTAACATGTTTATACTTCAATCATTTCAGTAGTAAATTCACTATTTTTCCTATACCGTGCTACACAACTATCCACTGAAAAGGACCATTACTGAATTTTCAGTCTTGGTATTTCAGATGTTCTTCCAGATGAAACTGATGGAAAAATCATGCTTATAGCATCAGGGTCAAAATATGAAGCAAACAGCAGAGCCGCTACCAGGTCATTTAGACTATCCACATACCTCTGAGACAAAGAGGAGGAAAGAGGACGTACAAAAAGAAAAGACAAAACGAAAACTCATATTAAGTATGAGCATTGATTTTTTTTCAGACTGATTATGGCTGTGACATTGAAAAAGGGAGTGTGTGTACTTACCACCCTGGGGCTGTGCATTGTGTGAGGGCCATTCAAGCCAGGTAAAGAACATTTTTTTTAATTGCATTTTTTTTATGATTTGTTCCGCTCAAGGTGATAGCATTACCAGAGAAGTCACAAAGGTCTCTGGACCCTCAGCTCTCAGGTGCATAGCTTCCCTCTTACTCACTTATTAGCTCTTATTGCTGAGATGAAGTAAGGYTTTAGACTTACTAAACAAGTTAGTCTTTGCACTTATCCTATTAGAACAATTTTGAACAGTGCAATGTTCCTGTAGTTACAAGGCCTACAGAACTTCCTTACTGCCTTGGTTTTAACCCCCTCTGTCCCACTCCCTCATATAGTCTATCTTAAAAGAATTGGAAAAAAAAAAAGCTGAGAAGTGTAATTTGCAGACATCATGTAAAGTTTGCTAACCAAAACATTTAGCTATGTCCATAAAAAAGCGATAGGTGAATTCCAAGCACAGATGGACTTCACTGAGCTAAACAGTGACTTTCTTCTCACTGCATTTCTCAATCAGTCCCCAGTACGCAGCAGGGCAGCAGTGTTGCTATGATGCTGCAGGGACCCAGATCCTCACACAAGACTCCACAGGAGGCAGCACACCTGATCGAGGCCATGACTGGGGTTCACCACCTTTCATGAAGCCTCCACGGATACCTGGATTTTCCCATTGGCTTTATGATGTCATCAGCTTCTATTACTGCTGCTTGTGGTCTGATAATTGTCAGTTCTACATGAAACATCGGCCCTCCAGCGACTGCAGGATGTACCACCCACCTCGAGCTGGTGAGGGTTTCTGAATTCTGTTGTGGAGTACAGCTATTTTATACAGATTTGGTTTTGGTATGTTATGTAGTCTCCACTGACAATGCTAAGGGTACAATATCCACTGGAAAATTATCATGGGAGGATTCATCTGATCTGTCAGTGGCAAAAACTGTATATATTTTTTTAACTTGCAGGTTTTTCAACTATTGAGTATCTCATCAACCCCTGGAAGCTAAATAGCTGAAGTTTAGTAATCTTCATGCCTTTTTATTGTCTGTGGTCACGTCCTCAGAAAGAAGTTACAGATGTTTAATGACAACTTGGCAATAGCTAGAAAAATCTACCATGCTGAAAAATACTGTTCATCAAATATGGAAGTCTTACCATTTGCTAGTGCCTCTACTGCTCCTTCCCCTTGCTTTTAGGAACCAGTCCTTGAGTCTTGCATACTTCTATTGCTACCACATCTCACCTTCTTATGTGCTGGTAGGGTGCAGGTACCTCCAGCAGGGTTGTATCCTCCCTTAAGGGAGGAAACAGTAAGGAAGCAGTGGATTTCAGGCAAAAAGGAGAAAACTGTAAAGGGCACTAAGGAATCTAGCATGTCATGACATGACATGATATGACATGTCATGACATGACATGAGCTAGGATTGGTGTCTTCGCTTTGCTACCCTCACCTGCCTCTCTTGCAAAGGTTAATTGATCTTTGATTTGGGGTTTTTTTGCATGTCTCCCATTTTAACAGCTTTTTTTTTTTTTTGATTCTTGATGATTCATTTGAGACTCTCCCAGGACTAGCAATAGTGAATAGTCTTAGTCTCTGCTGATTTCCCCATTGAAAGTCCCTGTCGGGAAGCAGCAAGGACCAACTTCTCCCTAAGGATTGGGGAGCTGGGAGCCAAGTGTAGTAGCAAGGCTGGTGCATCTGCAAAGTAGCTCAGGCAGAGACTGAAGGCCCAAGCCTGGGCTTAGACAGACTGCTTTGGCCAGCAGGCTGAATGTGTAGGTGGAGAGCCCAGGTGAGGCCAGTCAGGGCAATTAGGGCCTGTTAGTGTACTCAGGGCCCTGACAGCTCTTCTACATGAAAGAAAGGCTAAAATATGGCTCTCTTAAGCAAAGACAGTTGATGAGGGATCTGAAGTACGTGGTCTCACAAGATTCCCAGATGTAGTTAGGCCATTACATCATTCAAACATGACAAAATGAATCTTGCAATTCTCACTAAGCCCCAGAGATGCTTGGCTTTCTTCTGGGAAGTATACACCAAACTGCCTATGTAACTGCACATAGGCAGTTTGGTGTATACTCATAAACATGTATATTCATGCAGAATACTCATAAACCTTGTGCAAGCCTAAGCCTCTGAGAAGAGTAACCACCAAACTCTACCAATCCCTATACAAAGATTTGAATGCTAAAAAGCTTCTCAGAGCATGACCAAAATGGACACAGTGGAGAAACACCTCAAAAAAGTGACCTCCCTTAGTACTTAGAGAACTCTTCTAGAACATGAGATGCTGGACTTACATACGTACTTTGCCTGACGTGTTGAAACTTCTTGAACCTACCACTTACAGGAAGGCTTTCATTACCAGGATTTTATATTGGAAGTGTTAGATGTAATTAATCGTAATAAGGACTTGCATTTTAGCCTGCAAATCCTAAGTGAGTGCACTAACTACTGCAGGGGAAAATGACCTTCTTTCCCTTGGTCTAGTGAATATGATTTATGGAAGTGGCACTCCTTCATGTCACATTTACCACAGCT
Source organism: Rhea americana (assembly GCF_003343005.1). NCBI lineage: Eukaryota > Metazoa > Chordata > Aves > Rheiformes > Rheidae > Rhea > Rhea americana. The sequence continues at coordinate 898,894 of NW_028186426.1, read as the reverse complement.
CCGCCTCCTCTTTGCATTCTTTTTTCTCCAAGTGTCATTCTTTGGATTGCCACAGAGAGGTTTTTGTTTTTKTTTTTTTTTTTAGCGAACCTAAGAAATGTAATGAGTTGCATTTTTCAGTTGTTCTGATTTCTTTCCACTGTTTAAAACAGCATCTGCTTTTGGGGACCCTCACTTCATCACATTTGATGGTCTGAACTTCACCTTCAAAGGCCAAGGGGAATACACATTCGTGGAGTCTGATCTGACATCTCTAAGAGTGCAGGGGAGGACCCAGCAGGCACGCTTTCCCAATGGTAAGTTGGTAAGAGATGAAGTGGTGATGACAGATAGTAGCATATGAAGCTGCTTGATTTACTCTTTCATAGCATTTCTCCTATCTTCTCATTTCTTTTTTCCCTCTTTAACCAATTACCAAGCTATGCTACTATCTCTCTGGGCTTTAACATTGTCCTTCCTCCATTCTCAGACAGAGGAGCATCTCAGATTGATGTTCCTATCAGTGACAGCATAACTTTTTATTTACAGTATACATTTGTGCTTTCTGAGTTGTCAGTATAGATATTCGAACTTCACTGTGAGATAACTGACAAAAGAATGAGTTGGGTTACTTGCATCATGTTCAAAAACAGAGTTATGAAGCACAGTATTTCTTCATATGTATGTAGAGTAGGGCTAGTGTTATCTGTTTAACTCTGTTTTTATTGACTTGAGACAGAAAGTAAAAACCCTGAAAAAAAGTAGTCAAGAGAACTGAAACTTTGCAAATCTCCAAAAGGAGTTTTACCTTGCTAGATAAACAAATGAGTCCCAGGTAAATCACAGAATCCACAATGAAGTCAGGAATACAAAGTACTAGTTAAGGATAAATTTAAAGCTTTACAAGATTGTTCTGTAATAATTTAGCTTGGGGAAATACACCAAGGAAACACATGTGAGTCAACATAAATAATTCCAAAATTAGGCATCTCTTTTGGGGCCAACTGATACTACATGCATGGGAAGAAAGACAAGCCTTTGGGTATGCAAGTCTAGAAGTGCCTTTAGAAGTATATAACAGCAAGAAAGGAAAAATACCATTTTTTTAAGAAGCATAAGAAAGTAAATGGAAACATTTTTCTGAACTTTAATTACAAAAAGCATTATTTTTCAAAGATGCAAAGAGCATGCTAGTGTCCTTTTTATTACTGGAATTGCCAAAGGTTTAAAAAAAAAGAATGTCATTTTTTTTTAGGCAGGTTGGCCATTTGTGAAAGATCAGCATTTTGAAGCTAATCAAAAGGCAGTCGAGATACTCAGGGGAAAAATAACTTCCCGATCAAAGGTTATTTGTTAGTTTTGTTGGGTTTGAATGATGAAAGTTTAAGGATATATGTTGCCTTTAAGAACTCAGGAAAACAGCTCTCATTTCTCTCCACTCTCATCTCCCTTTGTAAGGAAACATGAGGTCAATTCTAGGAATCAGTCAACAGGCATAACTGCTAGCTGACGCATTCTGATAATACTGTAGCTGGTAATTAATAGGAAGCAGGTAGGTGCATGTCCTGTTCTATATTCCTCCTGTGTTATGTGTAGAGGTATGCATATGTTGACAGAGAAAAAATGTCCTAGAAGGAGCTGAGAGAACATCTTTGGTATGGAGAAAAAATTGTTTCTAAATACCCCAAGCTAGCAGAAAAATTCTGAACGTCTGACATGAAGGTAGCTGAGGGGATTGTTTTTTTCAGTGGTCCTGATTTTCCTACTCTTTTAGCTTGTTTGTAAAACAAAGCCTAGGGCACAAAACCTAGAGGTGCATGTGGTCTTCATCATCTGACTGGGCAGATGTTAAACTAGCCTGTAAGATGGAGATGATCATAGACGCACACTTTAAAATGAAGGAAGAATTTGAGTATAAAACAGCTGAATGGCATCTCATTTCTCATTAGAACCTGAAAAGCCTTATATCATATACATTAATTTTTACTTTTCCCATATCTAGTGCCGATGGAGCATAAAATAAGAGACTGGCTTCAGGAAAGAATATTCCATCTGACATCTGGAATGCCATTTAAGAATTTGATATTTCCGGTAAAACTGTTAGGATGGATTAAAAATTGTCTGTGGCAAGAGCATCCAAGTAGACATGAATTGAATGTCATACTGGATGGAATAGGGATTTTCAGGGAAACACTAGGCTCTTGATACATTTTGCTGTGGCTGTGGGAGTAGTGACATGAGTTACCGAGCAGTGCCATCTCAAGTTTACCATACTAGTATTGTATTATACTCTGAGATCAGCTGCTTTGTCGTTGTTCATCCCTGATCCTGTCTGCTGTTTTGTTCTCTTAGTTTCCTCTGTTTGACATGCCTTCTGTGAGATTTGGGTTTTCCTAGGCCATACTCAGAGAAATGAATGTGCAAGGAGATAAACCATTCTTCTGACATACCTCTGCCACTGCCATTGGGTTGAAGAATTTAGTATTTCCAGACTTTCTGAGTAGTTAACATTCTGCTTTCAATATATTACATTGGTAGGATGATTAAATTGTGGGTTTATATGTGATTTATATCCTTAACAATTCCCTCAAATACAAATAATTGTATTTATTTATTTTTAGCAAATATCTGTTTTTTCCTTACATGAGTATTACTTTCCATATTTACTTTATATGATGTTGGGTATTTTGGTTTTTTTTTCTTTTCTTTTTTTTTCTTTTTTGTTTTTTTTGTTTTTTTTGTTTTTTTGTTTTTTTGTTTTGAAGGAACAGAGACTCAGGTGACAGGTTTGTCTGCAGTGGCTGTGCAGGAGAACAGCTCTGATGTGATCGAGGTACGCTATTCAGAGGATTTGAATATGGAAGTCCTGTTGAACCAAATGGTGGTCAACTTCTCTGAGCAAAGTTGGATAGACTTAAAAGGTTAGATACAAATATTCACCTTGAAAGCTATTGCCTACTGTGCTTGTGTTCCAKATGTTCTTTGTGTTCCCATGTAGCCCGTGTAGTATCTCTAGATGCACGTGTTTCAGTTTTCTTTTCCCTATATTTTTGAAAAACAGGCTGCCTGTTATGTGACAAATGAAACAGAGGCCTAGCAATATCCCAGCTAATGGTATTTTATTCTTTAACCAATCTTTCTTCAGTTCAGTTGCTGCCAGATGGTGAAAAGAGACATTGAGTCAAGGCAGAATTAGTGGTATTGCACAGCTAGCATGCGCCTCAGTGAAAGAAATCAAATTGACGGCAGCATGTTGGGGAGAATACTGTATCTATCTAATCTGCCTTGCTAGCCCTGTCTTTAGAGTAACCTGGTGTGTGGATTCCTCTGGCCTTTCAGATCAGTTACAGCGGTATCATTTGTACACTTGATTGCTATGCTGTGGGCAGCAGTATGGCCACCAGCATTACAAGGTATGGATCCCCTTCAAAATAGCCATAGATCAAGCGTGCTGGCAAGACATGCACTGTGACTATGTCCCTATGGAGAGGTATAGCAAGGAATCAAAGTTTGGGTGAGCACATTGTATTCTGCAGCCTTCTTGCTTCTCATTACCATTACTTGTAAATAACCTAGTTGTAGCTGGAAGTACCTATGCTATGTCTAGGAAGAAATGGAGCTGTCAGATTTGCTAGTAGGCTGGACTGTGGCATGTTCTCCTCTCCCAGCATGTCCGAATAACATAAATGGCTTTTATCAGCACTTGGTGCTTCCCTGAGCTTTCCGGGATGTAACAGGGGAGTACAAAGAGATGGCATGCAGTCCTGATACTGAAATGTTTAACAGCTGGCTTCAATGCCCACTTCTTCCATGCTGTGTTTAAGAGGCTTGTGGAAGGATGATTTTCCTTCTCATCTCATGAAGGGTGAACGGAATGAAGAACTCCTTACTACTCATTCTATTTTGAGCCTACTAGATCAAATGCAATTAAACCTACCTTAGTAATATGAAATATAACAAAATATAACCAAAATATGTATTAAAATATAACTTAATTTCACATTCCCATACGAGGAGCTCTCTTGATTGATCAGATGCTATTCCATTATTTTTCTATCAAAAGATACTACGAAGAGTTGCATTTTTATTCCTCCATGGGCATGTTCATTTGATTACTTATTAAGATGATTTGACAAATATTCTAAACATTAGTGGAATTTTAACAGTGAACCTCCTGTTCTGCAGAAGAAGTTTCTGTGGCTAGCATGTAGCATACCTCAAATGACTGAAAAATATAATGAAGAACAGAGGGAAGGATACATAGATAAAGAGCTGCAGAAACAGAGAGATGCAGGCAGGGAAAAAGGGATGAGACAGTGATGGGGTTTGGAAAAGGAATCATAATAGGGAGGCTTTGGCAAGACAGTCCAGGAGCAGAGGAAATCTGTAACTATGGAGAGCAGTGCTTCCGGCTCGCAGACACTCACTCGAATAATCATCTCATATCCTAAAACTTCTGCTCTGTGCTGCTGGCAGAAGGCAATGCACCTCATACCCACAATGAGCCTTTTTTCCTTACTACTCTGTAGTAGCTGTCTTACCACAGTTATACAAATCTACTGCTCCAGTGCCAGAAGTTTTTCAGAGCAGTGCTGCTCTTCTCATCCTAAAATTGATGGTGTGAAGGTGCAGCCTCCCTTTAAAAGCCTCTCAGAATGTAGCCCAGAGGGGAAGAGAGGAAATGCTTTAAGAAAAATAGTTAAAACTGCTGACACAACAAGCTGTTTACTATGGGTGATAAGATGTTTTCTTCTCTCCCTCTCATTGTTATAGGTCTCTTTCTCCATTCTACAGTTGATCAGAACATCACGGTGATGTTCTCTTCTGGGGCTGGAGTGGAAATAAGAGGAAGTGGAGGATTTTTGATGCTGACAGTCCTGCTCCCAGAAAAGTTTATGAATCATACACAGGGTCTCTTTGGGGTAATGAATGGTAATATAGAGGATGAGTATACCTTGAAGAACAAAACAACCCTATCAGTTCATGCCAATCCCCAGCAGTTGTTTGAGTTTGGAGCTGAATGTAAGTGATTTCTTTGTCCTGGAATTTCATTTCCTTTGCAAATTCAGAATTGTTTGTAATCTACACACTAGAAAATTACGTCTATGCTAAGCACCCTCTAGGGGAGGAGAGAAGGGAGGAAGAGAAGTGTAACCTTCTTTATACAAGTGGGAGAAATACCTAACCAAAATAGATGAACCCAGAGCCAGGAGGCAGCCTCCTGCTCCTTGCTCCATCAACGGCTAGTGTCCATATTTGACAGCTTAGACTTTGAGAATTCCATCTGCTGTGCCCAGCTGGACACAAGATCACAACACTGAAGTGTCAAAAAAGTACAACAATATCCAGGAACAGCTATCTTTTTCCAGAATATTAGCAATGCTCCATTAAGTATCATGCTGACAATTTTAATAATCAATTATTAAATCACAATTTAATAATTGTCTCTTTTTAAAAAGATAAAAGAATATCTACTTTCATTTAGTGAAAATGGATAGGCTACTATGTCTAGCCTGCAGAGTTAAATTGTCTGCATTATTCCTAACATACAGTAAGCAGATGAGCCAGAAATGTGATGCAAAATATGTTCTGGCTACCAGTCACTCTCTGTATCAAGCACAGCATGGCCATACACCAAGATTCAGATCATATCGAAAAGTCTCACTGCTCGTACTTCAGCCCGTTTCCTTTGTAGCACAGTAAAAGCAAAGAGCAAGAATACACCAGAAATGATAAATTATGGACAAATAGGATATGGATTTGTGTTGCTTGTAATGTTTGGTTTAGCTAGCTCTGTCTGAGGTATTTGTTATCATCATTTTGGCAGGAGGCCTCTAAAAACCATCTTTTTGTAAAATCATAGCTATGCAATTATTTGTATCTAATTTTAAGTAACTGATCAAACGCCAGGTTAACCAAACACTGACCTTAGTGCTGGGTTAAAATGGCACTAGTGGGAAGAAAAATGAGCTTGAACTCTGGGAGGAAGGTGTACTAAATAGGTCTTCATAGGTCTTTTCCAGCTCTAGCTACATTTACATAAATAAGCACTTGGATTACGATCAGAATGTGGTATAGGTCTGTAGACAAAGTTGTACATGAATCTCCATCTCTCTCTTTGTCTCCCAAGGGACTATTGAAAATGGAACTTCCCTTTTTACTTATGACACAGAGTTCTTATTGAACAATTTCTTTTATGGGGAAAAGCACAACTCCTCTTTTCTGCCAGTGTTCTTTCCTTATGAAGACCCTGCTGATCCCTTGGTGAAAGCCATGATCTTGCTCTGTGACTCTGACCCATTCTGCAGATTCGATGTCCTGACAACCAGAAGTCTTCAAGTAGGACATTCAACAAGACTATCTCATCAGAATCACAAGTGGCTAGTAGAAAGTCTAAAGTCAGGTGAGATAACATTAAACAAAACATCCACTACTACAGCTCTTTCTGCAGGGTATCTAAATAGTGGAGACTATTAAAGGAAGCTGTGCTCAACTACTACTGTATATGCCTGTAAACATTCTTACCGGGAGGACTCATTGTACAAGGAAATCTGCACTGATGGGATACTTGGACAAATACATCTGAACTCTTCCACCATTGCCATATATAGAAGCCTCAGCTTCATTTTCTGTGCCTTCATCTGCCCTCCTCAGAATTGGAAAACAAGTGAAATGAGCGAATATCAGACAATCTCAAAGTGCATTGCAGATGCTCTTCCATCTCACCAACAGTTGCCTTGTCCATTTATAACATGATGCTAGCTCTTATTGGTAGAGGTAACTTAGCAACTTTCCCAGCTGAATTCCAGGCTTACCTTATACACAGAGCAATTGATACACAAAAGACCAAGGTATTGGCACTTTCACACAACAGGAATTTCAGGATTCAGGAAATCTGAAATACTAAAGAGAACCTAGATGAGACATGTCTGCCAGCCTCTGAATGTCTGGGATTTCTATCAGTCAACCTCAGGTAGGAGTGAAGTGTCTGAAGTTATGTCTTGAGTTAGGTGATCAAGACATTTAGATCCAAAGTGAGCATACATCCTCAACCACTATCTTCAGCCTGAATACTTCCCAGCCAAATTTTAGAATAGTACCTGACAAAGATAATATTCGCCAGTTTTATGGCTGAATCCTGTAAAAAATTTCCATGGGAGTAATCTGGAAATGTGGCTGAAAATGTGACTTGCTACACTTCTCTACAAAATCACAAGCTACTAAAAGAAACTAGATGGCTGCTAACATAATGATTTCTTTCAGTTAGCCTGAAAATCTTTGCCGTGTTCTGAGTTGCTGCTAAAATAGTATATGAATCATTGTGATGTAGATTTGCTAACCCAAATCCAAAACACTTCAACCAAATATTTCTCTTTTACTAGTGGTCTCTTGTGGCTGGCTGGATCATCCAGCCAATGGAAGGAAGGAAGGAAGGAACTATCTGTTGGGCTCAGCTGTCCATTTCATCTGCAATCAGGGCTATGAGCTTACTGGGTCAAAGGAAAGAATCTGTCAAGCAACAGGGGCCTGGTCCGGGGAAACACCCAGCTGCATCCTGAGAACAGGTCTGTTTCTTTTTAAATGTTAGAAGTTGTCATCATAAATCATCATCACAAACAAGGCAATATCATGATGCCTCTTGAAAAAAGCAGCTTTTTTTTACTTGAGAAAACATTGGATGTGAGACCCTTGAGTTCCTGAAGACAAGTAGTTAATCTTAGATTAGCTTTTTTAAAGCTAAACTCATCACACTGGTCATCTGTAATTGAAAATAAAGTACTTGGGGCACAGTAACATCTCTTTCTCTTGGTTTGACCAAAAGGAACTAGTAATTGTGCTTCTTCAATGGACAATTTAAAATAAATTTCGAACTCATAGAAAAGTTGGAAAGTGTAGTATTTACCTATTAATTGTTACACAGCTACAAAGGACAGAAAAACAATCCTTATTTAAAGCATTATTTTTGTGCGCTTTTCTCCTATGTCGTGAATGTTCTTTCGTCAGTTTTCTAAACACACGTATCTTCATATAGATACATACACATAGATAACTACAAAGTATTTAATCGTTGAGTATCCACAGAATTAGAGCTGTTTTTCAAGAATAAATGATGGCACAGTCCCAGTCATTTATTGTCATTCTTTCTTCTGTCATACTTGGTTTTAATTTAGTTTTAACATTATTTGCAGCTAACTGGGGCAAACATATATCCACTCTGAGCCATCTGAGGAGTGGCTTATRAAGTCATGCGTTCTAAAATGAATAGTTCAAGAGAAACTCATTACTAAACAGTCTGTCATAACAGCGAGCAGGGAACAGACTTAGCACTTCTACCTCTCCCCACTCTTCCTCCTAATAAACCTGTACTTACTGAATGCCTGTGCATTTTTTTGTTCTGAAGTACTGTGCTATTTGAACATTCAATGTGTTATTCTATAGCAGAAAAATTATTGTGAGTGATGTAATATTAATAATTATAAAATCCAGGATTTTAATACCGCTCTTGTGTCATTACTATTAGATTATTAATGAGCGTGGAATTTTTGTATTTAGTAACAGTTAGATTGACTCTGTGACTTACAGGAAACCACAGAATGTTTTCTAGCAGGCAGCTTTTGTAGAAAATAAAGCTTTTACTGATAGCCCATAGATATTCTGTATGACCACAAGGTGGCGACATTTCAAAGCACCAGGGCGACGCAAGGCCATAGGACATGTTGAAGCACTTCCAATGCTGGGTCAATTGCTCTGAAAATACTCAGCAAGCAAGTCCCGTCAACAGGGTCTCTGCTCGGAGTTCCTTTCAAAGAAATGTGGAAAATGCAGAACACGTCAGCGATGAGTTCTTCGCCAGCAGACACACTTCACTAGCCTTGGCAGGCCTGTGCCAACTAGTTGTTTATTTGCCACACTGTTTCATATTTTTGATCAGGGATACTGCCAAGATGAACCACAAGAGAGTTTGCGCAGTAGACTGGTCTTTAGCATAAAGAATAATTATTGAACATTTGCACAAAACAAGTACAAAACAGAGAATGTTGCTTAATTTTAAATATGCAACTGACTGTTCACAGAGGCCAGTCTCAGTAGTGATGCTATTTTGGAAAGTGTGAAGCTAGAGGCATTCGTACATTTTTATTTATTGTGATAGGCCAAAGATATTTATGGAGTACCATAGTTAACTGTTGAAAATGTGAGATTTAGAAGGTCTAGCAGATAATTGACCATCTTTCTTAGTTCACAGAAATAACAGATCTTTCATCTAAGTCTGAGAAGAATAAACTCCTCACTAAGTAAAGCCAGAGCTTGAAAAGGATCAGTGGCAAAACATATTGCCAAAGTGAAAACTTAGAACATTTTTCCATTGCTGCCATCAACCGCATGCATACTGGATATGAGCCAGTCAGTCTCAATAAGCAAACTGGATGTTAACATTTATGCTTGAGAAAAAGGGGCAAAAAGCCAGGCCTGAAAGATCAGAGGGAAGGATTGGAAGATACTCAGAAATCAACTGTATTCAGAATGACCAAGTGCCACAGCTTTATGGACAAGTAAACAAAAAATAAATGTTTTCCAGCAGTTCCCTGAAAGATGGCAAGGAAAAGGAAGATGTGAGAGATTTGCTTGAAGTACAGACCTTCCTTACTATTTGAAATTTGAGATTGTAGTTCATTTGTAATTTGAGCCAAAAATCATATTTTTTTCAGGAAGTTGTAGTAACAATGCTGCCCATAGCATCAGGCTATCATAATCAAAGCAATATAAATTGCATATAAGGTTCTTCACTCAGTCTTTCTAACTGCTGTGTCCTGGTAATGGCATTCCTGTATAGCTTTGTTCCTCTTTTGACATCAGAAGATATGCTTCTGGATATCAGTCTCCATCTGAGAAAGTGGGGTTTTTTTTGAGAGAGATCCAAGTTTCTCCAGAGAAGACTGGCAAAACAGACCAAAGTTCTTCTCACTTGAGTTTAATGCTCTAATAATTTTATAGCGTGGATATCCAGTACTTGCTTTTCACTAAATACATTTTAGCATGCAGTCTAACACAGAGTTGAAGTCTAGTGACAGTTTGCCTTATGCTGCTTTTGAATTCAGCATAATTACAGAGAACATCTTCATACACCTGTTGATACTGAGGTCAGTTTTCTTCACGCTTCTCCTCTCTGCACAAAAATATGCTGCTGTTTTGTCAACATCCATTTTACCAAGCTGTGCTGCAGAGGGCCTTCTTAATATCAGAAAAATGCTGGCAAAATTAATGAACAGCCCTTGCAAATTTCTGGGCACCTGAATGGGTGACCACTGGCCTAGCCACTGTAATTAGTGGTCACATATTTACTTGCAGCATGAACTATTAAAACAATTTTTTTTAATAAACTCTGACTTCCTTCATGTTCGTCAAGAACATGGGGCCAGACTTCTATTATTCTCAGCTTCCAGGGGTACTTCTTTCCAGTGTTCATTACACTTGTTGCAGTTTTGTAGCACATCAAGTTCAGTCTCTTTTTATAGCAAATGAACAAGATGTTTTAGTTACCACATGCTTCTGTTTTTCAAAATCTAGAAAAGCTAAAGTTAAGGCATGAGGATTTTGAGAAATGGATAGGAAGGGAAGCAGAAGCAAGAAAACAAAATTAAACACCAGCTATTTTGCAAGCTATATTTTTGTATTTGAAATTTCAAGCATATGTTACGCTTTTAGGCATATTGTTGCTTTTGAGTTTTGTTTGAATTAAAGTTTCCATGGAAATCCTCTGCTAATAATTATTTTGCTATGCTTCTAATTACAATTCTGCTGCAAGTCTTGCCACTACCACAGCAAACTCTCTTCACAGAACATTGTATAGCAGGAGTTTAAGAAACCATCCAGAAAAGGCAACAAGGAGACTCAGAATTAAAATGCAACTAAAAATTATAAAATCTCTGCAATATACATATACAATCTGTTCATAATAGAAAATGATTTGGCATTGTTAAGTACACTCTGCTTTTGTCTCTTTTTCTGTCCTCCCATCACTTCAAGGTCTAATTTTCCAGGGCCAGATTCTATGTAAATACCATTCTTTTTTGGAAAGTTGGCAGAAATCTCATTATTTCTTCCCCTTTTTTCAGATGAGAAACATCAGGCAGATTTACTATGAAATTTTTATTTGTCTATGGTTTCCAGAAGAATGACTGCAAAACATATAATAATGAACACAGATTACTTGAGATTAGAAATGAAATACAAAATTTTTACAATATAGACAGTAGTTTATCTATTCCACTTCCTTTCTTACACTTCAGTATAAAGCAAATTACCTGTTCTAGGGTCACAGAAGTGTAAATTACATCATTCTGCCATCACTGTGTGCTAGGCTGTAGCTTGGACAGTCCTTCCTGCAGACATGACAAAGCAATGGAGAAGCAGGCAAAAAGGGATGTTAGAACTCAGATGTGCCACTGCTCATCTATCTCCAAACAGACTACATGCTTCCTGATACAGTGCTATTAACCAATGCACCAGTAGGGCAGAGCCTTGAATCTAGTTCCACCTTAGGATCCCACAGTTTCTTGAAGACAAGGGACTACACTGCTGTTTGGCCCTTTTGCAGTAAGTGAGGGACAAATGTTCCTGACACTGGGACTCTCAGTTTTTCAGAGACTGGTATTTTCCTTTCTTAAGTGGGACACAAAATTCAGGAAGCATTTGTTTTGCCAGACAATTCACTCAAGATACTACATCTCCTAAAATGTTATGAGTCCTCTTACGTGTCATCCAACATTTACCTTCCTGACAATACCTTTGCGGTAGCTTTTGTTACTCACCACAGCCATACAAGAATCCTGCTGTCACTGTCCTACATCAGTAGGTGAGTGACAGGACTAAACCACTGGTAGTCTGCAACTCTTTAATAGAACAGAAATGAAGATTTGTTCTTCAAAATTGTTTCATGTCTGATTTCTTCATATCTTTCACATATCCTTACTACTCAGCTGCAGAATTAATTTAACACTTTCAGTGTGTTCATAGGCTAATGCAAGAACAGTTCAAAGTATTCACATATCACAAGAACAGTCACATTTTCCTTTAAGCTGCATGGCACATGAAACAACAGCTACAGTTTCACAGTTTTAATTTTCATGGAAGAGCTTTGCACAATATTTTTTAGGAACATTGCTGTCATTTAATATCAAGTTAATTTGACTTGAACAGCAAAACAAATTCTTGCTAAGCCCTTTCAGAAAACTAACACAAGCATGTCTATTTAATCATCAGAAATGACTTGAGACAAATATAAGGGCAATTTTTAAAGCAAACTGTTTAGGAAACTGATTAAAAAATTGTCAGTTTTTGGGGTAGAGAGTTCTAAATTAGCATTGTAGATTCATGACAGTGACTGCATATAAACCACTAACCATACTGTACTTGTGTTAGAATAGCTTTCACAAACACCTGCCATACCCTTCAAATGTAGGACTTATTCCAGATTTCCTATTCTTTACTAGTTTATTCCTCTAATACAAAGAGCAGTAAAATACCAACACTACCTATACAAATTAAAAAATTCGCACACATGACTACATTCAAACAAATTCATACGAAGAAAAATATGTGTCTTACTATTTTGTTGTGGTTGCTTTCTTCTTTTTTTGCAGATGTCAAGCAAGTAATTCTGCTTGGCTGTGTATTTGGAGCTGTCGGTCTTGTAGTCCTGGCACGTCTGATTTTCTTGTGTAGAAAGCACAGGTAAGGACTGCACTGAACTGAAAATGTCATGTTTTTTTCTGCTCATTTTTCTCAATGAAAAAGAAATCCAGCATGATATTCTTCTGCTACTATTTTTAATAGAAAAAAACAAGTCTCAATAGTCCTCATATCCTGCTGGAACACTGTGAAGCAATGTTAGGAGTGTATTATCAGGACAAGCAAACATGCAGTTGATTGATTGATTGAGAGGGGACAGGATTTGGGGCCATAATTTCTTTGGTAGGTGATAAGGTTACCTCTCTAAAAGCATTCTGTTTAGAACAGATGTGCTGATAATACTAACAGGCAAATTTGAGGTATCTAAAGAATGTATTGTATGCACTGTAACTTAACACATATTTGAACCTATTTCCATGTTTAGGCATGCATGAATCTGCTTTGAGAATACTTAGAGCTTTTGTGCCAAAGGGATAAATAGAATTTAAAGGATCCTAGCAGTTTGCTGCACATTCTTTGAACCTTTCTCCAAAGTTGACAAAAAAATACTGTTCACTAGAAATACTATTCTGTATTTAAAAGGAATCCCTACAAAATGTTTTGTAGCTAATAAAGTACTGTGAGTTTTTAGTCATTTGTTTAAAAGGTTGACATGATTTTATTATTTTTTTCTGTATATGATCCGTTCTGTTAGCCAATATTAACAAGACACTTTTTAAAAAATATTTTTGGCTCCAGGGCTTTCCAGCAGGTTCTCTTGCAGTTATTCTTGGAACATAACCCACTATGACAGCCATATCCACCACAGAGAATATCACTGAGTCTGTGCTCAATCATCAATTAATTAACTGTGTCTATCAAGAGTGCTGAATTTTGCCCCCCCACACACACTTTAAGTCACTTAAGCATTGTTTTCTTTACTTCACAAAGAACACCCACACCCAAAACATTTTTATCTTCCCCTGTACTAAAAAAGCAAACTCTATGCAGTATAGRTATCTGCAGCAATTAATATTTTTTGCATACGTATAAAATACATAGACAAAGGGAACCTCCCTTATTTGCTAGATTTTACACACACCTGATTCTTACATTCAAAGCCTTAACTAACTGGTATGAAATGGTTGTTTTACTGTTTTATTACTACTATTACTGTAGTAATAAAATAGTTGCCTCGATTTCTCACATTTGGGAGTATGCTTACAGAACTACCACTGTAAGCTCATTGTTGTGCACCGAAAGCCAATTAAAAAGAAATAAACCATCACTCCTTCAAAACTGATGTATATTTTGACAATCTGTAAGTAATTTTCATATGCTACAAAAATTTTCTCCTTTGTGAATATTTTGAGAGAATATGGTGAAAGTCCATAGCAGTGGGGCTGTGTGGTTGGCTAACAATAGGGAATGCAGTCATTTGTGTAGCTGCAACAAATTTTGAACAGATAAATTTTCACTAGAGAAGGCTAATTAGACCATTATTGTCATCTATCATCTGCTGTATACTCTTCTGTATCTTACCCAGTGTAAATATGACAAGTAATATGTTTTGTATAAGAAGGGAAAGAATAAATTGTAGGACTTCTTGAAAACTTCTGCCTCTGCACCCAACTCATCCAGCATTCACAGTTAGGACCATACTTATATAATAAGATGAAGTGTTTTAAAAAGAACAAAAATCCTAAGTCAAGACCCAGAAAATCATTAGATGTTACATGTTTTTAGATTTCTTTCTGCTTTAACAAACAGAAAAAAAAAATGTAGGGGTTACACTTTAAAGCTTAACCCAACCACCCTTCTATGCTAAAAGTGAAAACTGATTCTCTTAGTCAATCAGATGCTCTATGAGCAGAGATTTGTGGGGGCAGGGCTCACAGGACTTAAAAGAGAAATTGCAGGAATTCAAAATATTCAGTAAATTTGCTTTCCCTCTCAGTTAGCTGTGAGAGTGTCCAGGCAGTTGTGAGTATATCTGTTAATATTTTGACTATATACTTCTCTCAGTTAAAAAAAAAAAAAAAAAGCAAATATAAGGTCTGGAATTTCCCATCGAGTTCCGAGTTCCCTACTCATTCAGATTTTTTTGTTCTTTCCTTGTTCTCCTCCAAAAGCAGCCTTCTCTCCACTTTGTAATCATTATTTTCAAACCAGATAAATTTGCCCAGTTTCTCCTTTTGCTTCTGTAACATAGACCACTAGAAAAGAAAAATGGATAATTGCACAGGGAGAACAGCAAGTTATCACTATTCTGTAATTTCATTAAATGTTGCTTATACAGAAAGAGTGCTACCTATCCTTCAGTAACTTTTGGTGATTTGAGCATCCCAAGTCTTCAGCAGTGTGTGATAGGGGAGGGATATTGTGCCTTGAGAAAGATATGCACTGAAATTACACAGAAGTGGTACTTTAGAATTTGTCAAGTTCCTATTCCACTTAACCCTATATTCCTTTCACCCTGCATTAAACAATAACATTATAACTATTTTCACAGTCATCTGTATATTTTTCATCTATATATTTTTATTTTTTCTTTGTCTTTTCCTCCTAAGACACAAACACAACCAGAAGCTTGTTTCAGAGGTTCCAGTTACATCAGAACAAGAAACAGTGAAGTTCCAGAGAAGTTTTTAATGATAAACAGAAGTAATATAGCAGAGGATTAAATTACCTGCAGCATATGCCTTTTTGCACATCAACCAAGGATAGACTTTTCAAACACAAGTAATGGTTTTACATAGTATGCTAACAGTTAATTTCTGCTTTATATACAATGAGTGTTCAAATGCATAAGGAATGCTAATTTCATGGGATTATGTCATTGCAGGTTCAGCCTATTATGTATGACAAGCAAATGATAATGCCTCTGAAAGCATCAGTTTCAGAGTTATGTGCGTTAGTTTCTTATCTCAGTCTCATCTTCCTCAGTAGAACAACAGTTTTGCAAAAAAAAAGGTTGTAATTTTTCTGTACTTCTGTTCTCTTTCTTACACTTTTACTTGAAAACAAATCAAATGAAAAAAAAATCCTAGTCTCTAATGCTAGCTATTGTCCAAAGAAAGACCTCTTCCCTGGGATGCGTAAGGTTAATTTAGGAAAATGTGAAAGAGAATGCAGAGTCAGATGGATAAAAACTACCTGCAACTCAAGTTGAATTTACAGATTTCTTTTCTTTCATGGAAAGGAAGAAATATTGAAAATATTTCCTTTCTTATATTTTGGTGAATCAGGGAATGCTCATTGAAACTAACACTTTTGTTTCAGAACTGACTGAATTTTAAAAAGGAATGCAATTGAAAAAAATATTCAGAAAATTAAACTTTCATTTCAGTTTAATATGAAAGGATTTTTTGAAATTTGTCTTTATTAAACTACTCAGGGGCTAGCTTCAAAACACAAAAAAATTTGTTGCTTGCACAGTTCTACTTACAGTGTTTTTCTTGAATAACTGCAATAAGCATACTTCTCAGTTAAAAAACTCTAAGGCTTTTTAATAAATTTAGCTGATTTCTGAGTTACAACCTTGCATAGAATCTCTTCACCAAAAAAAAAAAAAGAAAAAAAAAAAGAAAAAACCCCACCATTTACCTTTGCCTGTGTCCCAGAGGGCTTGCAAAGACAGTTCTGTGTTGTGCAACGCTTTTCAATAATGATAGAATAATTAACCTTTGCAGGTCATAGGGTCTGTTTTTCTAAGGTCATTAAATCATAAAGTACAGGAAAATCATGTGTTTTTTTTCAAAAAAAGCAAGGACAAATTATATACTACGTGTAGAGGAAGACTGCATGAGAAAACAGTGCAGACTATGATGGAAACACAATGAATTGAAAGAGCTTCAGACCATGTATTGAAAGTATAAAAGTAGTCATTACTCATTAGCTACTGTTGTTGTCATTGTTGTTGTTTTTAAATGAGACCAGAAACTATGAGCAGAAAATTACAAAATGAGAATGAGTGTTCTCAAATACAGTAAGTTGAAATACAAACAATTTTATAGAACAGAAATAAAAATCTTATAAACAGGAACTTTTTGAAAGAAGACTGGAGAATGACCACAGGCAACAAACTGTTTATTGCCACTGTGCTCCAATGAGGGAAAAAAAATGGTGCAAAATGCATGTATGCACACATGCATGCACATGCACGCATGTAGCTGACTGAACCAAGTCATTTTGCCTAGAAGTGCTGGAAGACTGAACTGGGCTTTTCTGAGATACAGGAAGCTGATTTTGTGAACTTGGGTGTCAATACCGTATTTAAAGATTGGAAGCTTTCTGTGTCCCAGGGTCCTTAAAGAACAGAGTATCAGAACAAATGGGATCCAAATCCCATGAATAAGTAACATAGTGGAGTCCCAGTCCTTGGATGGGAGAATTCTCTGTGTTACTAAAACAGAAAACAATAAAGTTTAATGTGCTGTTAGACAGCACCTGCCACAAAATTTGAAGTGCTGCATGCACATATAGTGACTTGTAAAGGAATGCCAATGACACTTCCTGTCAGTAACAAAGACTGGGATGGGAATAGATCTAATGAACTAGATTCTGACCTTCTTCCTGAAAAAATTGTATGTTAATTTGAGAACACAACTAGCTTCWATGAATCAGAATTATCTAGCTTAGCCTATTGGAAGCGAAGCAGTGGTAAAAACAGACATTCCCTCTCAAGCTGCTCCTTCTGATCAGTCTTTTAACACTCCCACCTTCCCATTCCATAGCTGATGTACACAGACACACACACACATTCAGTGGGCACGAAATAATCTCACAGAGCTCTTGTGCAACCACAGGTCAGGTTTCAGCAACTTTTGTGTGAACCAAGTAAGTGAACATACATAAACATAATATGTTACAGGAGGAGGAACTCAAGCGTTTACTGTAAAAAAAAAAAAAAAAAAAAGAAAAAAAAAAAAAGAAAAAGGCTTAACACCAAACTAACAGAACTGCTTTTTCTTTTCCTTTTTATTTTTTCAATATTTCATTAGCTTAAAAATTTCCCATTTGCTCAAGCTGAAAGCAAGAACAATGAGATACAATAAACTGGTACTAAAATTTACATGTAAAGCCGATGCTGACATGTAATCCCTTTTCTGCATTATATGTAATTCACAATAGCCAAAAGAAATTTTAGCATGTTTTTCACCTCAACAATCAACTTTGCCACTACAGGTAATGACAGGTTTCTGCATGCTAAAAGCAAGATATATCATAGCACCTATTTATACAACAGTTAAAGCCTGTAAACTTTTAGATGTTTGAATTTCCAACTTCACTGTACAGCAAAGGTATAAAGATGCTGAAAGGACAAGAACATTTGCTCTGTTCCTGTCACTGACAAAGGAAGTGTAATGGTCTGTAAGTTGATTTTGCTGTTGTGGTTTGGCTTTTTTATATATATATATATATATATATATATATATATATATATATTTAAACAAAGAAGCACTGTCATTGACAAAAATGCTCACGGGTCAGCTATAAAACCTTTGTAGAAATTGACAGTGGCTTTATAATGTACCACCTTGACAAAGAACCAGTTTCAGTGTTTGCACTGTGCCCCCCACAAAAAAAACCCAAGCCTATCTATCTGCTTTTGCAGTCACCGTACTGATAGTAACCCTGACAGTGTTGCCCCCGAGGGATCCACAGGCTTGGGGGGGGGGGAAGGGGGGACTAGGTGCGTGCCTGCGAGTGTCTGCGTGTCTCGGTGTCTCGCCCGTGTCTGTCCACGTCTGTGTGTCCGTACCTGTGTGTGCCCGAAGTTTGTGGCGGTTTTGGTTGCTAGGTTTGGTTTTGTTTCCTTAACGCGAAGAAAGATGTGCTGAATCTGCTTGCTGCCGTGTACTGGCAGACGCAGACCCGCGGGACCCGGCCCGGCGGCGGCGAGAGCAGCCCCCGTGCCCGCGGCGGGACGGCGGACAGGGCGTCGGGGGCCAGGCGGCAGGTCAGTGGCCGGCCGCAGCGGAGCCCCCCCGGTTGCTGCCCGGCCTCTGCCGCGGGCGGGCAGGGAAAGGGCTCCGTGGAGCCCAGATCCGTCATGTCACACGCAAAGGCAGCAGTCCCGCGGCCCGGCGCTGCAGCAGGTTGGGGTGTTGGTTTTGATGCTTTCCTGTCACATGGCTGGTAATAGGATCCCTCATCTGCCACTCGGCAGCTCGCCGGGGCGCAGTTACGGGACGCGCCGCAGGGCCTCCGCTGCCCGCACGCCGCGCTCGCCCGGGCGCCGCCGCCGCCATGGAACCGCCCGCGCTCGCCGCCGCCCTGGCCGTGGCGGGGCTGGCGCTGAGCTGCTGCCGCGAGCTGCTGCTCTCCGGTGAGTGACGCGGGGCGCGGAGCGGGGCAGCGCCGCGCAGCCTCCCGCCGGGGCTCTGCCGCCCGACGGCGCCCGCGGGAGCCCGCGGCGAGGCCCTTCCCGCCGGCCGGGCAGCGCGCAGCTGCTGCTGCCAGCGCAGAGCGGCACGGTGGGGTTTGTGCGCTGCTTGGAGCGTGCGGCTGTTCGCAGATCTCCTGGCACTCGCTCAGTATGGAGTTTGGAAGGCGTGTGGAAAGATGAGGTAAAAGGAAGAAGGGTGATGCGCTTCTCTGTCAGGCTGGTTCTGTAGTCAGGTCTGCAGCAGGGGTGTCTGCAGGGAGAGGGGAGTGGGTCCACTTAATTACTGGGACAAGAAGAAACCAGGTGGCAGCAGGGCAGGATGGGGACTGCAGAGCCGATGCTGAGGAGAGGGCCAGCTTGCCCCTCTGCAGCTGGCCATCCTGGCTCCCTGCAGTGCACCAACTCCTCAAATGTGCAGGTGCTCACTCAACCAGCCAGACCGGGAAGCCTGAAGCTTCACTACCTGTCAGTGAGCTGTTCTGTGTTTTTTCTCTTCCAATTTATCTGCACACTTTTGTCCTCCTGTCAGTTACTGATGATTTCAAGCACCACAGTTCTCTGCTGGTGAGCACTGGTCTTCTCACCATCTGTATCAGCTGTTCCAGATGGTCCCACTCCCACAGCCATCAGATACTGGTCCTGCTGGATACATATTGCATACTCTAATCCTTAAATCATTATTTTTAGCAAATTAAGGGATATATTTACTCATTAAATAAACACATAATTTGCCCTGATTACTTTACCATGAATAGAGATTTGTTAATCTTCACTTTTTTTGGCACTGCATTTTAGTTTGCTTGCAACTATAAAGCAGTGAAATGCCAGCTTTTAGTTTTTGTAGATGCACTTAATTAGATTTGGAGATGATTAACATCATAAATTTTCTTGGGGAAAAAAAGTTCTTTGCCAGAGAGAGAGTTCTCAAAAGGCAAACTTTACAACTACTCAAAAGGAACTTCAGTTATCTGAAGTGAGTAAAACATAGGAACACTTTTGGATAAGCACCTAGGCAACCCGAGAGAGACACATCTAGACCTTAACCAAAGGTCCTTCGTTTGTGCTACTGTCCAGCCCTGTTAGTTGCCCAGGGTAGATACCCCTTCCTTAAGCAAGTGGAAGAGTGACTGCTTTTAAATTTCCTGAGCAGGACTGAGGACAGAGCACAGTATCACCCTGTTCCCCCCAAGAGGCTGTATGAGAGCAGGTGGAGGAGATCCTTGTGAGAATGCTTGTTTCATTGGCCATGGAGAAGATTCTGATATATGCACCTGCACTTCCATCCTCTAGCCAGCTTCTGACTGCTGCTACTAAAGAGGGCTGAGATGCCTGAGAACAAGCAGCTATTGTCAAAAAAACAAAGTGGGTGGATGGCTAGCAAAGGAGAACAGTCAAAGCACAGCTCCTGCTATCTAGCTCCTGCTGAAGGACCTGAAAACAGGGTAATCCTACTCTTGAACAAGGACCTGCAATTTATAGGGCACGTACAAAATCTGCAGAGTTCTTCATATGCAAAAACCATGCCTCAAACTCTTCTTCCTCGACCTTAGTCCCGCAAGACTGGAACAGGATGAACTGGGTCAAGAAGCCCTCAAAGCACAGTGCATCTTTCAGAATTCTGAAATGATACATGTTAATTTCTGTGGCAAGGTGGTTTGCCAGATGTTGTGTTTTCAGTATTTTTTCCTTTATTGAATACAAGTTTTCATACTGTTGTAAAAATTGTGGTCTGAAAATGCAACGCCATCATTTCCCAAGTTGAGAGAGAAACTTTGACTTCTGGATTTGCCTGACAAAAAATTATTTGAGTAAGCCACAGAGTGAGCTGACGATCATTTTTGCACTTAGTGCTCTGCTATATGTTTTGCAGAAAAGTAAAGATGCAGTCTTTACTTTCTAAAGTCACCAGTCGTACCACATTTCACAAGTGAATATGAAATTAAAGATGGGTGAATAGATTGCCTAAGATTAACGGACATTTTGATGCGTTTAATATTGCAAAGTCAGAGAAATTGAAATGACTTCCTCTAATCATGTCAATGAATAAACATGTTTTTTTACAGGTTCAGTGTAATACTTTCTCACTTGCAGTTTCTGTCTTTATAGAGGTCACTTAGTTTGCCTACCAGGAACATAAAAGGTTATCACACATTATTATTATCCTTTCTCTGTTGTCTTCCCATTCAGTAATACTGGATCGCCATTGCTTGTTTTCCTTCCCAAATGAATCTTAAGCCACTACTTCAGCCCTTTCTGACAAAGCTTGCGTTGCTCTTGTCATCCTTTTCTGCTTATGTCTTGCTAAGACAGCGAGGCAGCTGGACTTGATATGCCTTGAGCAGTTGTCATGGAAATGTTTCTAACCAGACAGCTAGAAAAGGAAATAGTCACCCAGACACTTCAGTATCTCGTGTTTGTATGTGCACAGAGTGTAATTCAAAAGCTGGAGTTACACGAATGAATTTGAGCAGGTTGGCAGGGGTGGAGTAGAGGGAGGCAGGAGCTGCAGTGCAGCCAGCTGCTCAGTTTGAATTCTCTGCCATACTGCAGTGTAATAGCTGTGCGATTGACCACTCCCTCAGTCCACGCAGTGGCCCAGGCCCATCCTGGTAACATTTCCAAAGGGATTCAGTCTACTATACTTGACAATGCAACAACAGCTTTAAAACTTCTCAGAGAAAACAAACTGCTGTATTAAGGAACAGAAATTCCTCTGGGGCCCACATCATGCATTCTTACTTGCAGAGATAAAGAATCACAAATTAAACCTATTTATCATTTTGTGTCTGAAGACTAGCCAGCAACTGCGAAGCAGTGGCTAATACACTGTGTTTGTACTGTATGAATAAAAAGGCAGCATTTAAAAACCACATATTTTTAAACATTAAAAAATAATGGTAACTGTTCAGCTCATATCTCATTTGT
The DNA here is from genome assembly GCF_003343005.1 of Rhea americana. Taxonomy (NCBI): domain Eukaryota; kingdom Metazoa; phylum Chordata; class Aves; order Rheiformes; family Rheidae; genus Rhea; species Rhea americana. Next base: position 876,930 of record NW_028186426.1, on the reverse strand, counting down.
CTGCTTCCAACACGTTCCAGAATCAGTCTGGCCCAGTCAGATGGTGTTTCTTGCTTTTTCTTTTTCTAAGCAAAAATGATGAAAATCTGTTTAAAGGCAAGTAAACAGACTTACCCAATGATAGCCAACTCACATATATAACCATTCATGAACTGAGACATGTGTGGCAGGGAGCAAAAACACAGAATTGCAAATCTCCATCTAGCCCCCTGGCTCATCTTTACTGGACAGGCAAATGCTTAAGTGGTGGTATGAAGACGTGTCAGGTGGATATGTGCTGAGCCTGCTCTCTGRGACCAATGCTAAAAAAACTGCTGGTTGGTGCTGAGCCACAAAAATGATTGTATCAGAGGATTTTAAAAGATTATGTATATGTGAGTGTTTGTGTATACAGAGAGTGAGAGAGTTTTTTTTTTTTTTCTCCTACAACTATATCCAAAATGCCCCTACACTGCAAAGGAGAAATCGTCAGCTAACCTGGCGACTCTATATCATCAGACCAGGTTTTTATTGGGTGAATTTCCCAATGAGGAGACTTTTTTTTTTTTTTTTTAGCAATTTGAAAATCATATATTTAAACAGAGATCATTCTTCCCTGATTTTTTTCTGTAGTTTGTATCAGCAGTCATAGTTTTCTACTCATACAGTGTATACACCCAAGTGTGATAGTTTTGATAAGGACTTTTGTTACATTGGTAGCATTTGGAATAGTAAAATAGTGAAATATAAAAATACTACACTGATTTTCAATTAGGAAAATCTAAAATAGCCATATACTTCCCAAAAGCATGTATTTTTGCATCATAAAATAATATGCAAATGAACTTTTGGTTCCATCAGTAAAACTGCATCTTCAAAGAAAACCATTCTACTGCTAAAATATTTTTTAATAATGACCACAGAAGCCATATTTGGCTCTTTGATCTCCTGAAGCATCTTCTGCTTTTAATCAGTGTTCCCACATAAAGAACTGTGGCAACCTATGATAATAAAATCCCTATTCACATGTCTATAGGGAAACAAAAAAGTTCTCATCTGACAAAGGTAATTTGGTGTTAGCCTCTTCCATCTGTGGGCCCCTGCCTCTTACTGCTGGGGTATCTTGGCATCAGTTAAGTGGTTTCTGTCCCTCCCTCTGTGCATTACTCTCTCATTGAAGTGTTTCTGCTGTCTAATTATACCCTTTCAATCAAATTAGAGACTGCAGCATCTGGTTAGTGCCTGTAACTGTTGCCATCTGCACCTAGATACAGTGCTTTCATTTAAGGAGGAGTGCTCAAATTGCAGACTCAAGCAAGAGCTTTAAAAACAATTTAGGTAGAATGGCAATGACTTGAAACTTTCCTTAAAGCACAATGCAAGTATATGTGCATGAAGCAAGTGACACCTAGGCATTATCAGATCAGGCATCTTTGGTTCCATATTTTTAATTCTGGTCAAGCATTTCTCTGAATCTTCTGAAAGACTTAAAGAAAAACAAGTGACACCTGAGCAGGTAGTTATACTGGGTAAATTACAAGAGTCTATATCTCTTGTTCCAGCCTTGCAGAGCATTTAATGTTCTGGATATCACATCACTGTAATGAAACCTACAGTGTAAATGGCAGCCGCTTTCATTCACCTCACATTATCCTTTAATCTTCAGAGTCTGAAAAGAAAACCTTGCTTCTTGTCTGGCTGTGGCTTGCAGAATAATTTCTGGTCCACTGTTACCAATTTGAGTCTCTCTGGCAGCAAGCCAGAGCTCCAGGTAACTTCCCAAACTTAAAGCAAACAAATGAATCAAGTAACATTATATTTTTGGTGAAATGGTTGAATGAATTTGTCATTTTGAGTTTTCTAATCACCTCCTTCAAAAGCTACATATACAGCCCAAACTGAGCACTCTAAGATGTCATTTAAACCACTTGGAAACTTCCATCTCTTTGGTCTGCAATTTGCAATGTTGCTAAATACAGGTCTTTGAGAAAAGATGGGCTTTGAAGAATGTTTAAAAGATATGTAACATCTTATACTTGTTAGCCAGAAAGGGAAGAATGTTTGAGAGATAGAGAGCTGGAGGTTTTTTTCTCTCTCTCTCTTTTTCTTTTTTAATTGTATAAAAAGGGCTGCAAATCAAATTCATTTGTTTGCATTACTTCCATCTGGGGTAAGTAGGTATCATAAAAGTAGAGTTTCTCAGGCAAGTATGTCTCTCACCACTGAGGATACTACAGATTAATACCATAACTGGAACACCATCTTAGCAAATCATTGGCAGCCAATACAGATGCTGAAAGTTTAGTGTTTTATGATCAGTAGTGCATACAGTGTGGCTATTATTCTGCACTACCTTAATTTTCCAAATGATCTTGAAGTGGCACCCATGTGGAGCGCAGGCATCCATGCAGTTTCGAAGTAACAACAAAGGCATAAATGATCACTGTAAGGTCTCCACATCGAAGAAGAAACCAAGGCACATGGAAAAAGTTCATATTACAGCTGCTGTTTGATCTTCCAAATGTCAGTCTGGCTCTAATGAAACTAATTGCGAACCTGTATTGCACACTGAGCATTCACGGTGGACAGCTATCACCAGGCTCCCTTCTCGCTTTTTCTTACTAGCAGTTGCCACTCAATACATACATACCAAGTCTCAGTAATTGTTAAAAAAAGACAGTTTTTTTTTTTTTTTTTTTTGGAGTATCAGTATCTGTGGTATCTGATGTATTGAAATCAAAACAACCTGGATAATACAATGCAGCCCATATTTTCACACTGGCTCTTAAACATTATCCTGAACAGAACCTGTTGGTCTTTCTGGCTTTTCATGAATAAAACCACTGCAGAGGTTTTTTTATCTCCGATTAATTCTATTTACAGACATCTCCATGGAACAGTAGGAGCAGCAGGGTCATGAGGCAGTTAACAGAGTGACATCATCACACACACTTTTATTTTACTCATGGGTTTGACACAAACCTCTACTTCAGACTGTCTGAAACCCAGCTGACTAAGATCTTAGAAACATGAGGAGCCCAGAAACCTCAAAAATTGATTGGACATGGTTTTCTCCATGACCTTTCCTTCTAGGGAGCTGTGAGCAGTAACTCCCACAATGTACATGGTCTTTTCTTGCTGTCTACAACATCCAGAGAAGACTAAGCTACATATCGCATAAATTTTGTCAAAGTATGCCATAGTCTTCCAGTACTTAAAAGAATAAGGTTTGCTGAAATTCAAGTAGTATGTATGTTGGAAACACAGTATGAAAATATTAGCCAACATAACAACAGCAGTTGGATCCAGGGGTGACTGAACAGTAAAGGAGAAGGTTGCTGGTTTTTTGTTTTCTGTTTTCTCTCTGCCCTCCCCCGCTTCTCCTACATGATAATAATCTAGCAAGGAAAAAATAGGTGACTGGAGTAAGCCTGAGCGTTTTTACCCATTCCATTCAATCTACCCTCTTCTGACTGTTATATCCAGATGAGCTCCCCTGGCTTAGCTTTGTGCAGACAAACCAGGCTGGTATTTTAAGCACATCTTTTCACAGAAACATTGTAGCAGAGGGACAGAAAAAGATTTTTTTAAAAAATAGTATTGAGGTCTTGATTTTTTTTGAATATCAATATTTGCTTGAAAAATTTGCACTCATGCTACAGCAAAATTATGATTATTCGTTTCAAAAAATGAAAATTTCCTAGCAACTTCTCTTTAATAAATAGAGTATTTATATAACTTGATAACAGCTATTAGATCCCATAATTTAAAAATAGTTTTAATTTCAGTATTGCTGGACTAATCAATGGTTTTACATGATACGCTACTCCCTTCCCCTTCCACATCTAGATGCTAGCAAAGCCAAAGGACCTTCACTGTGAAGCAACTAGTACATTTTCCCAAATCTCCTGGCAGTGCAAAAAAAAACCCTAAAGGAGACAGTGTTACAGCTACCTATTGTCTAGAGAACAATACATTATAGCTAAAAGAAATGATGACAGTTCTGCCCCTTCTTCCCGTGTGACAGGACATGCATTAATTACTACTGCAATGAAACTTGAAGCAAACCTATTCAAAGAGTGAGAAAAGGAAAAGCTGAAGCTCAAAATGCAAGGAAGTTAAAACATGAGCCGGTCTTAGCAGAGCCTAAAATGGGCTCACATTAACTTCAGTTTAAGGTGTGTGTGCCAGATTACAGTCAGGTATTGTAGCATTCCTCAAATTTCTGAGTGGATGTTAGTGAATATTGCTTCTAGTTTAAAAGTGAAAAGAAAACAAAGTAATAGCACTACCCATAAGTAGACATCTTTTCTGGCTATGCATATCACTCCTCACAACAACTTTTTGTACCATGCATTATTTTATTTATCCTATTTTACCGTGTCAAATGCATCAGATTTTTTTTTTCATAGAGAAGCTTTGATATTAACTGCAAAGCAAGAGTACAAAAGATGACAACACTGTGGTGACGTAAAAGGCCTCAGGAGTTTATGCAAAATTCTGTCGTGGCCTGAATATGAGAAACACACATTTGTATTGCATTTTCAAGTAAATATGCATTACTTTTCTGCATGGGTGATAGCTAGGAAACCTAAATGTTTTGAGTTTGTATGGTTCTACACTGAAAGTGTCATGTCCCTATGGAAGATATTTGCCTCTATCTCACTACAAGCAAATGAAAAAATTATTTTGTACAGTATTGTTAAAGAATTGCATTGCACAGTGCTAGCTGTAGTAGGTAAAGGTTTAAATGAAAGAAACTGCTCTGTAATTGAAGCTGAAATAAACAACTGGACATGTTACTTCACAGACTCTTGGCTAACACCTAACAGCAAGCTCAGAAGTTTGGAAAATGTATGTTACACAAGTGAACTATTAAAATTCATAATCCCTTGGTAAAAAATTGTTTCTTTATTTTATGCTCAGAAAGATGCTCACTGTGACCCAAGAAAACAGATCTTGTGAAATAGACTGGTATGCTTCACCTCAGTATAAGGACTACTTGGCTGAATAAGTGAGAAATAAAATATGTTGAACTGAACATATATATATATTCTATTCAGATAAATGTGTTGCAATTCATCACCTGTGAACCTAAAATATGGAGAGAGTCACAGGCAATAGGCCTGAAAAGGGCCTGAAGAGTTATCTCTTCCATCCCTACACCCAAAGGCAGAATCAGTCTTACATATGCTCCTTCCAGCTCTTTTTTTTTTTCCCATAATTTCCTGTGAAGAATCTTCTGCGATGATAATTTAACAGCCTCCAGGTCATGAGAATTTTTGCTGAGGTCTAACATAAGTGTACCTGGCTTAGTATATTATTTTTATTCTATATGAACTACACATGGAAAATGGTTTAGTTCTCTTAGCAACTGTGTTTTAACAAGTCYTCCATCAAATTCTTCCCTAGACTTTGCAACTCCAATTTATCCAAGATTTCTCTAGAAATTACATTTCTTAGTCACTGGTCATTTCTGTTTTGTTTTTTTTTCCTCAGGATTTTCTTGACATAATCTGTTTTTTTTTTTTTTTTTGAGCACATTATCTAAAATTGCCAGGATGAATAAAGTGGAAAAAGAAGTAATTGGTTCAGTTGTCATGTTTAGTATATGTGTGTGTGCATGTGTGCGCACATGCATGTAACCATTTGGTTGAGTCACGGTCACATTTGTGATCCATGGTAATCCCTAAACCTTTGTTTTTAGAGCTACTGTCCAGTCAGCCTATGCCCATCTTGTATTTTTAAAGGGTGTTTTTTTTTTTTTTTTTGGTCTTCATATGCTAGCTGCACAATTAGTGTATAGATGAAACCACAGGCACCCACCATTTGTGCTTTTGAGGATAATATAAGATTAACGAAGGCATTGTCGTTTCTTTATTCTAGAGATTGTGCAGTAGGTAACAGTATGTGTTACTACTCCTAATCAACCTTTGTTTTGCAATAAATCAGAAAGTTCTTAGGTAAATTAGAGTAAGGAGGAGTTTTGACTTGCAGCTTATTTCTGCTATAATACTCTGCTTTTATCTGCTTAAATTCTGCTTATATTGTTGATGGTAGTGCCCATTAATGACTGTGCAGACACTTTTTCTATGTGCATTCAGCAGTAATGTTTAAAAGAAATTCTAACCTGCCTAGATAGGAAAATGCATAGTGACAACGAGCATGCACACGCACAACAATCAGTTTTTATTTGGCATGTATGCTACTGTGAATTAGTCATACCATTATAATCACAAAATTTTGGTATTTGTGGGCCCAGATGAAGTTGATTTCAAAGATGTGTTTTTTAATAATAAATCTTTCCTTCTTCCACAGTATTTTGGGATACAAAAAAAAAAAAAGGTGTACTTGTTAATACTGGGATAAAGCTTTTGTTTTTTGTTTTTTGGGGTTTTTTTTTTGTTTTTTCCCCCTCCTCCTCCTCTTCTTCCCATCCTAATAATTACTATTCCCCACACTATAATTACTATTTCTGGAAGATAAGACATCCAAACAAAAAATTGTTTTGCACTTTTTAAAAATGGTAAAAACATGCATGCATATGAGTATTTTTTTGATCAGAAAAATGGCCTTAATAAGAGACAGCAAAACCAGGTAGCATGAAAAATAGGCTAGCGTATTTCATGACTAGAGAAATCACAAAGTCTACTTTAATTTCCAATTTACTGAATATTGGGAATTTAGGGAAGCTGACATAAATAGGAGAAAGTATAAGAATAAGGCAGAAAAATACTGACTTGTAAGCTTTAATTTGACAAAATAAAAGCTTTAATGGCAATTCACAGTACCACGAGTATGTATTCTATATAAGGAAATCTCTTTGTAAAGCAGTTCAGGCCAGATTTTTTTAAAAAAATCTCTTATATACATAAGTATTTTTCTAACTCATGATATAAAGGTTTGTCAGATCCATGCCTACAAAATCTCTTACTTTATAAAGTACTGAAGATCACAAATGTAGTTACACTAGCATGAGAATTCAGTGATGTGCTGATAAATGGTGGGATGATAACATCACCTAATCGTGGTTTTAGAAAATTTGCAACGTGCGGGTTCAGCCTAACTGGTACAACATAGAGAAAAGAGTACAAAATGTAATTTGCTCATTCAGGAAATGTATTTTAATTTATTAATCATTCTTCAGACTTAACTGATAACCATCTTATACAATGTTTAGTGAAAATAATGACATCAGTAATCTCTTCAAGAGATGTTTGACTCTGAGAGAACATCTGAATCCCAGAAAGCATTTTAGTGAAAGGAAACTAGACTCTTGGGGGGTGGGCGAGTGTGGGGGGGCCAACCAAACACCAAACCTAGATACATTTTCTCTCTCTCTCTCTCTCTCTTTCTTTCTCTCTTTCCATTTCCATTTCTTCCCAGAATGTTATACAGCAAATGGGGCTGACTATCGTGGCACTCAGAACCAGACCGCCCAGTATGCAGGGAAACCTTGTCTTTTTTGGAATGAGACCTTTGAGCATCCTTATAATACTTTGAAATATCCCAATGGGGAGGGAGGGCTTGGAGAGCATAACTACTGCAGGTAAGGAATGTCTCGTTGCTGTTAACATTGCCTATATACCCAGTGTTACTTTAAACAGTTCACACAAAATTGGGGAACTTCTTCCCATAATACAGTAAAGAATGTCAGAGACATGGATGCTGAACAGGCAATTGTTTTAGCCTGTAATCAGTACCCTGGATCTTTGGTTCAACACACAAGCACCATTAGTAAAGTAACTTTGCTCAATCCAGATCTGATCCAAAGTGGGTATCATGTAACCAATCTATAATCTGTCATAACAGAGCAAGATTAGACATTGCTTAAATAGAAAGGGGAGAATAATAAATAAATAAGTAAATAAATAARTAAATAARTAAATAAATAAATAAATAAAWAATAAAAAGCCACCCTGCTTCAACTCAGAAGCAAAAAGCACTACTAGATGTCTGCAGAAGCATCTGGACCATTAGAGTTTTCAACCTCACACAGAAGCCTGGTTCTGTCATACACTGTGTTTCAGAGCTTTGTTTTGTGAAAGTTATATAGACACTAACAATTCTCAGTGAATACCAGCTGTCCAATGACTTAGAGTTATTGTTAGATTTCGGAAGCCCAAGGGTCAGTGGTTACAATGCCAGCTCAAGTCATGGCATATTCATTTCCTTGACTATTAGGGACTTCCTCCATAACTATGGGCAGTTACTCAGAATAGAAACCTAAACAAGGAGTTTAGAAGAATTTAGAGGTCAAAGAGAGATCTGCAATGCTGAAAAGCCCAGGTTGAATGCCATCTACCTAAGTTAAACTCTGCAGGCTCTCTAGCATTCAGTCTTGACATTCCTGCAGTATCTTACTTTCTGATGTTGTGCATGCCCAGAAAGCATTTCTGCCTTTGGCCAACTGAGTTTTTGCTCATACTTGTACTTGCCATGGTGGTAGGTGAGGAAGAACATAGTATGTTCTTTAAACAGTGATAATCATCTACTCATGTAGGCTGTATATGAAGTCCAGTGGTGTTTCTTACTCTCTGGGTAATCAGGACAGAACTGCTTAAATCAAGAGATTAAGAATCAAAGCATTTACCTGAGGCGAGGCAAGAAAAGCTCTAGGGTCTGTTTCATGAGCAGGTTCAAATCATTCCTCCATTCTCCTGGGAGATGCCGTATTGAGCAGGGTATAGGCTTTTCTGGGGCTACAGCCTATACACTTGCTACCTTCATGTTGAAGTTATTTCATTGTAAGTGATGTAAATCAAGTTGTACAAGATGAAATGAATATGCAGGAGTTCAGCCTAATTGCTGTGTCATAGACATAAGGGTCCTGGTTCGCAGTTGAAGAGCTTCCCTATATTTCATCAGAATTAGTCTTTCAAGAAAATATGGCAGAGACAGAACCAGTCAGTTAGCAGACAACAGCTAACACTGACCTCTGTTTTCAGCTATAGAAGGGGAAAGCATCATTATCAAGTTCTGGATTGACTTTCTTTTAAAACGCTTTAGCATCTTACCAGAACGAACAAACAAACAAACAAAACACACCCACCCACCCACAYACACACACACCATTTACTTAAAAGAGAAACTCCATAAAGCTGGGCATTCTTTTTTGAAAGTGTCCTGGAAATCAGCTAAACCTATCAAGCTGTCTAGTCTCAGATCAGTGTCTGAGCACAGGAAGGATTGCTTTCACCASAAACATTTAACATCATCCTTACAGCCCTCCTGCCTCAGCCCAACAAGACCAAAAGCCTAACAGTCCTCATGACACGTAGAGAGATATGTCTCGGCTATAGAAAGGCTAGAGGCCACTGAACAAGCTGTGGCACGAATACCAGCATCAAGAAAGTAATTTTGATTGCTGCTGTGTGGCAATATCCCAGGCAGACAAGCTACAGGATCTTAATTTTGGCAGTAGTCTCTAGCTAATACATAGGCTAGTACAAGGAAAACGCATGCTGTGAACCTGTCAAAGATCGTGTAAGAGACAGAATGTGTGGAACAAACTGGATGCTAATAATCCCGGTTTTCAAGTAATCCTTATTAGAGTCTCATTTTAGCAAAGGAGAATTTGATAAGTGCTACATGGAGCAAAAAAGCCTATAATCTGGTATGTAATTCTGAGAATGACTGCATTGTCAAATGCAGTTTTTAATCTCATTCTGCTAGGTTAATTTCCTTCTTCAAAGTGGGATTTGCTTGGAGGGTTGGCTGTTTCCCTCTTTTTATTGTATCAGCTATCACTTGGCTCAGGCATAGTCTCACAGGTGCATGGAAGGATGATCCAAAGTGATGGGTACTTTTTGAGTTCACATTCTGTTGAAACACTGTTTTGAAAGTCACTGTTTTAGGAGTGTCACAGTGTGTCTAAGGCTTGTGAGTCAGAATACCGCTGTTTTAACTCTTCCTCTGCCAATCACTTCCTGTTTGATAATGGACAAGATCTCCCCTTCTCAGTGGCAACATATATCTCATAAGGCTTCAGACATAATACTTTGCTTTGAGGCTCAGTTTTAGGGACAATATTTGAATAATCTAATTTTATACTTCATAGCAATAGTCAGAAGGATGCCATCTCTCCACAGCTGTCCCTTACTTGGAATACTTTGTTTTCTGCAAAACAACTTGTTAAGATGGAAACGCCTTATGATATTCTGCTAAACCTCATTTCAGCCATGACAAAACTCTGCAGATAGAAGATTTCAGAGATTTTGAAACACACTCAATTGTTTTCCAACTGTGTGCCCTTTTGAGCTCTATGGAAAAGACTTCTAATGATGTTAATCACATTTCTCTTGCAATTTCCTTGCATTTTAAGACATTTATATTTGGAATATCATTACCATGATTTAATTACTGACATCAGGTTTCTCTCAGGCAGGTGTAAAAGCAAAATTTCCTGCAACTGTGAAAATGAGGAAAACTGTGTTATTTCTGGTACAGGCTCCCCCCGTAACTACTGATGAATAKCTTTCATCAGCTGTTTTTGTATTTCTGTCTTCTTTAGCTACTGGAACCTCTGACGTTATGTATAAATTCTCAGTACACTGCTCTTGGGCTTTCCATCTCCACTTCTTTTACCAGTGTGTTTGAAAGCCTAACCAGCAGCAGCTTTGCCATTTGAATCAACTGAACTCAACTCACTAGCTGTCTCCAGCACTCCACTGATTGACCAAAAATATTACCAGCAGTTCTAAAATCAGACCACCCCACAAAGCGTTGTTAACATACCCCAGTGACAGCATGGAGCCAACATGGACTCCACTGTAGGAGAGGGCTCTCATTTATACAAATCGTGCCAAAATACTTGATGAAATTATTGTTGCTGGCCCTAGTTAGAGAAAAAGGGCATAGTTCCACCTAACTGTCCAAAATAACAATTTATTCTGTTCAACTGTTCTTTCAGATGTAAATAGTTCTTAAAGGTGTACACAGAAAAAGCTTTAAATAATCTAATCAATAATTAGGAGTGCATTTGTAAACGATACTACACAACAAGCATGAATAATCAGGAACAAATAATGAATTTTCTCATCCATCCAATGTATCTGATCACTGAAACAGATTCAGTCTTACCAAGGGGGAAGAAACAAACTCAGTCTTCCCCCAAATTTTATCAGATATATGCTTTTGTCATTATATACAAAGCTGGAGACTGGACAATATATTTGTACCAAGGCAGGACACAATTTTAGGAGTCTAAGGAGCTTATATACACAGCACATGTTGCTGAAAATCCTCCTCACTCGGTTCTGTCCAAAAATAGCTCTGCATCTTTTAGAGTTAGGGGAGGGAAAGGGAGTTCAGAAGGGAAAAAAGTTCATGTTTTAGACTTTATTAACCTTTGGTGCTTGCAGTATACCATAACAACCTAAGTTATCTGAAATTCCTGTCCACTTCTGCATTAATCTGGATATATAAGCCCAATTGGTTAAATATTTAACAGGAATTTAAAAAAAATAGTGCTGAAACTTAAGATTAGTAAGATTTACTTTTATGTGATCTTTGAAAACATATAATGACTTTTTGCTCACTCTATCTATCTTTTTCTCTCAGGAATCCTGATGGGGATGTCAGCCCATGGTGCTACATTGCAGAGCATGAGGACGGAGTTTACTGGAAATATTGTGAGATTCCATCATGCCGAAGTAAGAGCACCACGTAATTATTTTAGGCCTGCATCTCTGTTGAACAGAGATTGGCAGTTATACAACAGTGGGTAGTGATTTTCCCAACAGGAACTAGGATAAGGCCAACAAGCTTATTTCCACTTGCAGACTAAGCAATATTTTTAAATGATCTCTAAAGTTAATGACAAGCTTACTGTATATCTGCTCCTCCACTGCTACCCTCTTCTCCTGTCCTTAATCCTAATTAATGGATTATATTACTCACAATAAAATGCAAGACAGGGAATCACAGTGTCTGAAATATGGCTGTTTTTCTGAATCTGTAGAGACAGGTCATTCCTTTATTGAAATTTAAAGAGGACAAAAATGAATGGGAAATTATTTATTAATTTTTTTAAATGTACGTACGTAGCCATCATTTGACATTAGTTTATAAATGGATAGTGATAGTTTAATGTGCATAACTTTCAACATATACAAAATTGTTTTAAAGAAATAAGGGCAGTAGGAAAGGATACAGGAAAAATGTGGCTACTTCGTAGCTGTATGAGAGCTCTGGGCTGGACAGCCATTACTTGCAGGTGCATGTACTTAGCCTTGCTGTTAAAGCACAAACTGGATTTTGTTTGGTTTTTCTAAAACAGTTTGCAAGCTATTCACCCAAAAGTATGTCATCTGACATGAAAGCTCACAAAAAAATTCTAATTCTCTCAGTATTTAGTTTTCTTAATGTGTTATATTATCTGTCTAATCCCAAGTGTGTTTCTTTTTTCCATGATTACTATTAATGTGTTCAAAATTTAAATTTGTGGATGCTCCAGGATAAAATCCTAAGAACCACATTTTCTAAAAATATGCCTAAACATGTAAGAAACATTCCAGTTTTGCATGTCAACAAACAACTGTAACTAAACATTTTATTAAGTCTAATCATTAATGCCTTTACTTGCTTCACATATACAAGTACTCTCAGATTACTAACGGTTCACTCATATGTAAACTCTTAAGAATCAGAGCAGTTGTCCTTATACATAGTTTTGATTTGAAGACATACATACAGTTCTTACTTAGGGTTAAGAAAACAAAGCCAAACAAAGCAGACTGAGTACAATGTGATTTACATTTTGTTCAAAGTTTTGCTTTTTTATTTTTTTATGAATATGAGCGAGCAATGCAAGGCAGGCAAACAAATGAGATTGTATGTTAGATGACTTTTACTTAAGCAATGCTTATTGTTCAGCTTGCATCTTACTCTCTTTTCTAAGTTATCAGGTCCTACTCCAGAAAACATCACCCTACTAAGAAATTTATCTTGGTCTAAAATTCAAGAATTTGCATTTTCTTTAAAGTCCACGCATACTAACAAATTCTCTGGATTTGGCACCAGTAAAAATGTTGGAAAACAAATTCTCTCCATGCCAGTTGTTCTGCACAAAGAATCCTTTCAAAATCAGTCTCGCTCATTTTCTCTGTGGTGGGGAACAGAAGATTTAAACTTGGACACTTATTTACACAGATAATCCGGATTTACATTTACGAAATGTCCTTTTGACCAGTAGCAGCTGCTTCAAGCGTTGCACTGAAACTGGATACTAGAAAAGGGAACTGCAGTAGTTTAGAACAAACTGTACATTGCAAACCCCTCCAAGTCTTAATACAAACCTCATGGCTTAYGCAGTTGTGTAAATCAGAAAAACTTTTATTCCTTACCAGATTTTCTGTTTTCAGTAAGCCTGATTATAAATTGCAAGACCTACAAAACGAAACTTGTGAAGTGTATAATACAAAACTGGGTTTTAGATGGAACAGAACAGTAACTGTGTAAGAAAGCCTATTTGACATTTTTTAGAGAAGTAAAAAAAAATTGTCTCATACAAGCTGCTTTCACATCATTATATTTAGTACTAGAAAACACATGTATCTGGAGGATAATTTGGCTCTAAACCAGCTATGCTTATATAATTCCAGAACAAGGCTGACAACCTGAAGCTTCTTAATTGCCCAGAGAAATTTGTGTATAATGGTTCACTGTAATGGTAATTAAGAGCCTACAGTTCAGAAGTTTTCATAGACAGTAATTATATCATGTCTCAAGTTCACTAATATTCATGCTTAATAGTAAATGTTTCATTTAGAAAAATATTCTGGTATTCTGCATTTGTAAACATGTGGTATAGAGTTTAGCAGTGTTAAATGAGGATAGATGATCATAATCAGAAAAGACTGTGGTAGCTATCCCAGTAGGAGCTTAGTCTGCATTTCTTCCCCCTCCCATCCTGTTAATGGCTTGTCTTCTAAAACAGCTGGGAAGGATGTAACAAAATGAAAGAGTTTTCCCTTTCATCCTCTCAGGAATCAGCCAGCACTAAGTCATGAGAGGATGCATGCATCTCATACGGAGAATTCATAATAGGTCTCTCTCTGAATCCTTCACACTGTTCATTTACAATATTGCAGCTCTTCCTGGCTTTTATGGTTTCTTTGCAGGTGAAGTTAGGTTGAAGTTCAAAGGAAAGACCAGTTTACACTCACAAAAGGCAAAGGAAACTAAGGCTCACGATCCCATTAAATTGCATCACCATGTTTATGGCCCGTGTGACTCTCTTATGACAAAATGATTTAACTACTAAAAGTGCATTTCCTCTGTATGTGTGTATATAACATATACTATGTATCTAGGTATAGTATAATTTATCCATTGCTTTCAAGTTTCAAAATTGTATATATTTTTTAATAGAGATCTGTACACATATTTATTTATTTATACACAGAATAAGAGGATACTCCAAGTTGGAAGGCACCTCAGGAGTAAAAGGCCCTTCTTCCCTCTATGTCTGGCTGTAGTCCTCTTAATACAGCCCAGGATGCTGTTGGCCACCTTTGCTGCCAGGCATGCTGCTGGCTCACATCCAGCTCCCTGTCCACCAGGACATTTTCTGTAGAAATTGCTCTGCGGACATAAATGTACACTGTCACATTTTAGATTTATGTTGAGTAGCTCCCTATGCATACATCCTGATTCAGTTTAATATAATGTGAACAAAGAATGTATTTTTCTAATATGCTAAAAATATTGTCAATAAACAATAATTTCTGACTCTTGTAGATCTGATGTGAAAGCAGTGTTTAACCAGATCAGACCTTCTTCCCTAGTTCAGAATACAAATGATGTCCTCTCTACTGTTGTGTTTATACTAAGTACTCTGATTACCATCCAGTGGCAACTCAGTGATGTCTCAGATCTATGACCAGCCCGATCACAGAACTAGCTTATCAGAATCATATCTGCATACAGAGGATTCAATTTATTAAGTACTGTCCCAGTTCAGAAGAGCATTTAATTATATATTTGATACGAGACTACACAAGTGCTATTAGCTGAACAGGCATTTACGGGGTATTTGCTAATTTGCTATCAAAATAATTTGAAGAAAGGGCATTTGCTTGAAAATTGCCGTTCACTGTTGGACTAGATTTAAGCTTCTCCATGAATGTCAACTTGTTCCAAATCCCATGATATTATTTCTGTTTGCTAGCTATAAGGAAAAGTCAGAATATCCTTGGGACATTGAAGAGACTCATAAGCTTTAGAATGTTACCCAAATGGTACGCTTGATTTAGTTACAAAATGTAAGAAATCTTCAAACAACTGAGTCTGGTTTCTTAGCATGGAATATATTAAGGGATTAGTTCTTTGGAAACAGAGTTGAAGGTTCTCACCAATAAAGCTAATTTTTTAAGAAAAGCTTTAATACGTGGTTTTAGGAAATCCCGAGTCTCCGGGGTAAAATGAACTAGGTTGGTATCTAGGAAGCATTTGTTGGGCAATACAGTCATGCACTGTACAGGAAACTGAGCTCTCTGAGAATTATCTGCCCAGCTGTACTCAGCTGGGATGGGGCTCCAAAGGAAAATCCCCAACAATGTGTTAAATTAGACTGTAACCTGAGAGCTGAGTAGTTAACAAGCATGTTGCTGCCAGGCATATCAAAGTATAGCTCCATGCAAGCAGCTCCAGTTGAAATTGTATCATTCTTCAAAAACATAGTTATTTTATGAATATTTGACACAACATTATCTACTTATTCAAAAAAAACTGAACCTGAATTTTCTTCCCCACTACATTATTTCCTTATTTCTTCTCTGTAATACTATCATCCTTCTTATGAATACAATCGTATATCATAGAATCAATAAGGTTGGAAGGGACCTCTACAGATCATCTAGTCCAACCTCCCTGCTCAGCAGGGTCACCTAGAGCATGGTAGACAGGGTTGCATCCAGGTGGGCCTTGAATCTCACCAGAGAAGGAGACTCCACAACCTCTCTGGGCAACCTGTTCCAGTGCTCCGTCACTCTCACAGGGAAGAAATTTCCCCTCACATTCAGGCGGAACTTCCTGTGCTTTAATTTCTGTCCATTGCCTCTTGCCCTGTCACATGGGACAACTGAAAAGAGTTTGTCCCTGTCCCCTTGACACCCTCCCTTCAGGTACTTATACACATTGATAAGATACCCCCTCAGTCTTCTCTTCCCCAGGCTGAAGAGGCCCAGCTCTYGCAGCCATTCCTCAGGCCTGGATGGGATGCACCCACAGGTGCTGAGGGAGCTGGCAGATGTTGTTGCCAGGCTGCTCTCCATCATCTTTGGAAAGTCATGGAGAACAGGAGAGATGTTTGAGGACTGGAAGAAAGCCARTGTCATTCCAGTCTTCAAAAAGGGCGAGAAGGAGGACCCAGGCAACTATAGGCCTGTTAGCCTCACCTCCATCCCTGGAAAGGTGATGGAACAGCTCATCCTGGATGTCATCTCCMGGCACATGGAGGAAAAGAAGATGATCAGGAGTAGCCAGCATGGATTCACCAAGAGGAAATCCTGCTTAACCAGTCTGATAGCCTTCTGTGATGGCATGACTGGCTGGGTAGATGAGAGGAGAGCAGTGGACATTGTGTACCTTGACTTCAGCAAGGCTCTTGACACTGTCCCCCATAACACCCTCCTAGATAAGCTCAGGAAGTGTGGGTGAGATGAGTGGACAGTGAAGTGGATGGAGAACTGGCTGAAAGGCAGAGCTCAGAGGGTCGTCATCAGTGGCGCGGAGTCTAGTTGGAGGCCTGTAGCTAGCGGTATCTCCCAGGGCTCAGTACTGGGTCCCATCCTGTTCAACTTTTTCATCAACGACCTGGATGAGGGGATGGAGTGCCTCCTCAGCAAATTTGCTGATGATACCAAGCTGGGAGGAGTGGCTGATACACCCGAGGGCTGTGCTGCCATTCAGAGAGACCTGGACAGGCTGGAGAGCTGGGCA
This sequence comes from Rhea americana, assembly GCF_003343005.1. Lineage (NCBI taxonomy): Eukaryota > Metazoa > Chordata > Aves > Rheiformes > Rheidae > Rhea > Rhea americana. The sequence goes on along the minus strand of NW_028186426.1, from coordinate 860,007 downwards.
GAGGAGCCTCCTGAGGTCCAACAAGGGCAAGTGCCGAGTCCTGCACCCAGGGAAAAATAACCCTAGGCACCAGTACAAGCTGGGGGCTGACCTTCTGGAGAGCAGCTCTGCAGAGAAGGACCTGGGAGTGCTGGTGGATGACAAGTTGACCATGAGCCAGTAATGTGCCCTTGTGGCCAGGAAGGCCAATGGTCTCCTGGGGTGCATTAGGAAGACTGTTGCCAGCAGGTCAAGGGAGGTGACCCTGCCGCTCTGCTCAGGCCTGGTGAGGCCTCATCTCGAGTACTGTGTCCAGTTCTGGGCTCCCCAGTACAAGAGAGACATGGAGCTACTGGAGAGAGTCCAGCGTAGGGCTGCGAAGATGATCAGAGGGCTGGAGCATCTGCCCTATGAGGAACAGCTGTGAGAACATATGCTCTAGCATATTTGCTGGTCACCACAGCTATGCCAACCCACTTCCTCAAAATTAAGACTGTGTTGCAGTCAGCATAGCCTAAGTCTGGGACCAGGTTCTCAAAGAGAACTGTTACTGTTCCAGGTGTCAAGATCACTCACATTTTACCACCAGGATGACATCAGTTACTTGCTCAGTATGTGGTACTCCAGAATAAAATGGAAGAGACCATTTTTGTTAGAATTAGACACATCAGAGTTCCCGAACTGAAGTCATTATGTGAATTCCTGCTACAAGTGGACGTGTATAAGAAATCCCAAAACCAGGACTTTCAGAATGCAGTAAGATGCTTTCCTGACTGCTCTGCAAGCCTGCTCATTACAAAAAGAAGCATTACAGTCATGTTATATTTGTGTGAAAGTACAATAAAATACAGAAATAGTCAGTGTGCTAACACATAGGTTATCAGACAGAGAAAACAGCCATACAGCTCATCATGTCCAGTCTTCCTCAGAAGCAGACACCCCTGCAAAGATGACTAGTTCAAAAGGAGCCACAAAACATCTAATTCACATGCTATCGTCAGACATCAGAGGCTGCAAAACGTTTCTCCTAAATCTATCAGTAAGTCAAAAAYGTGAAGTTGTTCTGTGACACAAGACATTAGCAAGAGAGTTCAGAGGCATTGTCAGTGCACTGGGTAGTGAAATAAAAGATGACTGAATAAGTAAAACTCTCATATGGTTCTAGGACTGCATCACGTCCATATGCAGAGGTGTGGAGGTTAGGTGGACAATAATAATCCTCGTCAGTTTGGCACGAGAAAAAGTTCCCACTTGACCACAGAACTGGTGACAGATTTAAATCCAAAAAGCAGACATGCCAATTACACATAAAGGATAATTTTATGCCATTAGCACAGCAGAATATTCTACCCCACATCCTGTTTCTGGTAGTTATGGCTATATTCCAGTGTAATGATGAAAAGTGCAAAAACAAAAGAAAACAAAAACAGAAGACAAATTATATATTGAAGGAGGAAAGATTTCTTTCTGACCTCTCACAGTAACCAGAGGAGCCTTGAAACATTGGATTAAAAAAAAAAAAAAAAAAAAAAAAAAAAAAAAAAAAACAATATAGCTCCTTTTAAAACTCTTTTTATATACCAGAAAATATGATACTTAGAATTCATGTTAGAATTTTTGTTCTCAATCTCATGGAATTCTCCTATGCAAATATGCACTCTCTCCCATAAAACTTACCAAGTTCCATCTTAAAACAATTTAGGTCTCTTCCTCAACTATCTTTAGAAGACTTTCAAGAACTTCATTGTTTTGACAGTCTAACAAAAATCGTAGTCTTTAATGTCACATTGTTAGAAAATGCACTCCTCTTCATCCTTGTCCCCTCTTCCCCCCCAAAAAAAAAAACAAAAAAAACCCATAGAATCATAGAATCAGTAAGGTTGGAAGGGACCTCTGCAGATCATCTAGTCCAACCTCTCTGGGCAACCTGTTCCAGTGCTCCGTCACTCGCACAGGGAAGAAATTCCCCCTCACACTCAGGCGGAACTTCCTGTGCTTCAATTTCTGCCCATTGCCTCTAGTCCTTTTGCATGGAACAACTGAAAAGAGTTTGTCCCTGTCCCCTTGACACCCTCCCTTCAGGTACTTACACACACTGATCAGATCCCCCCCCTCAGTCTTCTCTTCCCCAGGCTGAAGAGGCCCAGCTCTCGCAGCTGTTCCTCATAGGGCAGATGCTCCAGCCCTCTGATCATCTTCGTAGCCCTATGCTGGACTCTCTCCAGTAGYTCCATGTCTCTCTCGTACTGGGGAGCCCAGAACTGGACACAGTACTCGAGATGAGAGCCTCACCAGGGCTGAGTAGAGAGGCAGGGTCACCTCCCTTGACCTGCTGGCAACAGTCTTCCTAATGCACCCCAGGATACCGTTGACCTTCCTGGCCACAAGGGCACATTACTGGCTCATGGTCAAYTTGTCATCCACCAGCACTCCCAGGTCCACAAACCCCACAAACCAAATCCACCCTAAAAAGCTCTGAACACACTTACTGACCTTTTTCTTTTTAATTGTCCCTGTCAAGAGAGATGAACCAGGCAGTATTACTACAGCATACAAAAATCGGTTAGAGTATTGGAGACATATGATTAGATAATGTGACGCTATTTCACCACATTTGGAAAATATGACAAGGATCTAGCAAAGAGTAATGTTTCTCATACTGCTGCAACAATACTAGAATGTACAGAGAACTGCTTAGTAACTAAATAGTACATATAGTAGTCTGTGCTTTGGGTGTTTCTAGGCACAGCTTTAGAATGACTCTTCTCTGTTATTATTGCCAGTGCCAGGGAATCTAGGGTGTTACAAGGACCACGGAGAGCCACCACCTTTGACTGGCACCAGTGAGACCTCCAACAAACTTACTATCCAAACGTGCATCAGTTCCTGCCGACGTCAGCAATTCAAGGTGATTTCTTTGACATTCATTTACAAAATCTTTTCAAAGGTAACAATAAGCCTGGAATCCTCTGTCATATTTTTTTTATTTTTCCCCTACTTCCTGTTTGTTATTTTCTTCAGGAGGTCCAGAAAGTCTCCACTGCTCCAGGGAGCCCCATATCTGCATCCAGAGCAATTGGGGCAAAAAACTCCCAAACGATTAATGTTTTGTTTGCCAGAACACAGTATGTTTGCTCACTGCAGCTACAAGTGATAGGGTGCACTAACTACCTTCCATCCCTCACTAACCTTGAGTGGCATCCTAACAGCTCAAATACACAGTTCATGGTGGGACTCCAACTAATCATACTTCTCCAAAGTACACATGCTCTGCTGCCAACTTCCTTGCTCATACTACTTCCGTTGCTCTTTGAAATATTATCTCTTCCTTTCTTATGCATCTTTGTTGTCGAAGTTTGCAGGCATGGAATCAGGTTATGCCTGTTTCTGTGGAAATAATCCTGACTACTGGAGATATGGGGAGGCAGCCAGTACGGAATGCAACAGTGTTTGCTTTGGAGACCATACTCAGCCTTGTGGTGGGGATGGCAGAGTCATTCTTTTTGACAGTAAGTATTGAAATGGACTGACTTTTTCCCAAAGGAGAGGCCTCAAGTGTTCAACAAATTAGGGGAAAGGTTTTAAGGGCTATGAGAACTGTTGCATGCAAAACAGCAAGACACCTAAATTCAGTATAAAAGAAAACTGCATTCCACTTCTGCATATAATTTGCAGCCATTAATAGTGTGAAATAGCTCTTCAAGAAAATGATGCCTGCTCAGGCAACTGACTCATGCTCCAGAGATTATATCTTACTTTTCCACAAATGGTGCAAACTTATCCCTCACAAACAGCATGTCATGAAAAGGCTCTTTCAGAACTGATCGTACCATAGCATAGATACTCAGTTAAGTGAGGCACCACAACTAAAATTTCAACCACGTAGTGTGAAAACAACTACCTACAACAACAACTAACTACAACACCACCACCTACAGAACAGCAACACTTACCCCACTGCTCTTCTGCAGGGTCACTGGCTTCTCATCTACAGAATATCTCATACCCCCAGCATCACTATCCATGAGCTCTTTCATTCCTATAGCCGCCACTGCATAGCTTCCAGCATCATCCCCATACTCACAGAACAGAACACCCACAAGCCTAGCGGCACTTAGTCAATCCACAGTGACTATCACTCCAAAGTCCTTTTCATTCACAATATCCCATCCCTTCTCTCTCTTCACCTTGCATGAGGCCTTGGAAGCCCCAGTGACGTAGGCCTGGGGGAGGCAATGAGGACAGTAAAGAAGCAGTGACAGGCATCAAAGATAACTCAGGTCCTTGTACTAAGTTCTTTATATATATTTTATTAACCTGTGTGTTTGTAAGCCACTGACGTTGTGCAAAGCTGTAACATTCAGATCAACAACACAGAACTCTTCCAGATCTGGAAGGAACTGACAGAAGGAAAGCATCCACATTCCAAATGGGGAGATGCCATATTTTGTTAGGCATCAGTGGAGCACTAGTCATTGCCATTCTTAGTTCACACTGCTGGTTTAAAGAACATCCTGCAGTTATTTTAACCAGCACAGCCAAATGCAATAATACACATAGGAAACCAAACTTGATATCTCAATGTCAGTTTTGAATTCTATCATTTAAATTAAATCACGCATTCTGTTAGCATGGAGTAAGTGCCAAACAAATTCCTCTGTGGGGCTTAACATCTCTATGCAGTCTTTTCATTCTTTCAGATTCTTTCAATTCCTCTGTGGGGTTTTCCATAGCACAACACTGAAGCACAAGGTTTGCTGCTATGATCAGGTCTTTTTCCATAAGAGAGAGAAGTGTTTTCACATTATTTTCTGGCAGACGTTTAATTCTTTTTCCCACAGCTCCCTTTTAATTTGTGTTTATTAAAGTTCTTTCTCAGAGACCTGTGAAACCAAAGAACTTCACTCTCTTTATTTTAATTTGACCTGAATGATCTCACAGGCCTCCATTAAAGGGTTTTCAGAGAAAGGTAGTATATATAATTTGTAACAGCAGGTGTAAGGAATGTTCCATACATTTTCCTTTCTCCTGCCAGTGAGGAATCTATAGATCAAACTAGTAGTCCACTTTGATTTGGATTTTAGAGGTTTTTTAAAGGCAGAAAATACAGTCAGAGAGCTTCAGTAGGAGAGTAAAGGGGAGGAAGAGAAGCCAGTGTGGGATTTAAGTATTCTGCATACATAAGTCTCACTATATTTACAACTGTGACTCCTCAAGAATAACTGAGGAGAGGATTGTGGGACTGTTCCCCCACCACCAATATTACAAACATTTCAGGAAGAATTCTACTTTGAGTCTTCTGTCCTTTGGCCCATGATTTGGGGGACTGATACTTCTGATCAGGACAGTTTTGCCATAAAATAAATTGTTATATAATACATTGTTATATGATGTGTGTATTCTATATATATGTGTGTGTGTGTGTTTTCTATGTGTGTGTATATATATATTCATATATATACCTATATACAATATATGATTTAAATATATATATTTAGAGAGAGAGAGAGAGAGAAAATCAGCTGACTCGCAGAGTTTTTCTCTGGATTCATTGATCAATAAGTTTGCACTAGGGATCTAGATAGTTGTCAAGGAATATAAAGATTCACTGTGAGTGTACTTGCCCAATTAATGTTTCACTATGCAACCTGAAAAAGTGCCTGTTRTGAAGTCTAGAGAAAAGCTTTCACAGTTATTACTGTGATCTGATATGATCTTTTATGGTCAAAAGAAGATCAGACCACAGGATACTTAAAAAGCACATGTAAATGGCCACAAAGATAATTAAGGGATTAGTGCATCTGTGATATGAGGAAAAGCTAAGAAAGCTGGGATCATCTAGCCTTGAGAAGAGAAGGCTTGCGAAATGGAGAATCTTATCAGTGTGCATAAATACCTGATGAGAGGATGCAAAGATAATGTAGAAAATCTCTTCTCAGTGGTTTCCAGTGACTGGAGAGGAAGATATGGGCAACTGAAACACAGGAAATTCCATTTAAACATAAGGAAAAGCACTTTTTTTTTTCTTTTAATAATGGGAATGGTCAACCACTAGAAGAGTTTGCCCAGGGAGGCTCTAGAGTCTTCTTCCTTGGAGATAGTCAAAACCCAGCTGGACACAGTCCCAGGCAGACTGCTCTAGCTGAGCCTGCTTGAGCAGAGTGTGTGTTGGGGGGAGAGGGGTGAACCAGACAAACTCCGGAGGCCCCTTCCAACCTCAAATATTCTGTGTTTCTGTGATAAAATCTTTCTCTTTAGTCTGATAACATTGGTAAGCAATTTAAATAACGTGGCAATGAGAGCTACAGTTACTATTCCACTTGCCTCCTGCCTAAGAGGGATGGAGTTTAAGCCAGCAAAGCACTGATTTAGCTGCTGGTTCCCATCCTGAAGGGATGTGAGGATAGGGTCGAGTAAGAGAAAGGTTCACAGTTACATCCGAAGATGAAAGAGGGAGGCAGAATTCTGGATAGATACTTAGTTCTCAGACTGATGAGACAAAATATGTGTATCCCAGCCAAAGCACAGCAGAATACCTGTTCTCCCAGTGTTATGGAAAGTAGATACCACCAGCCTGAGAGACAGTGGGTCCTCCTGGGGTAACAAGTCTGTGTCTTAACATGACATTTGAGCCTTAGAATCTAGAGTGCAAAAGTTGTGTATAATGCATATATAACTTGCATCAGTTTATTTTTTCATTTTCTCCTTCCCCTCCTCTTTTCATAGCCCTTATTGGTGCCTGTGGAGGGAATTACACTTCTGCTACAGCTGTGATCTACTCTCCAGATTTTCCTGACACATATGGCACAGGCAGAGTCTGTTATTGGACCATACAAGTTCCAGGAGCATCTCAGATCCACTTCAGTTTTGCCCTTTTTGAAATCAAAGATGCTACAGATATGGTGGAACTGTTGGATGGCTACACCTATCATGTTCTAGCTCGTTTTAATGGCAGTAACCGGCCTCCCCACTCCTTTAACATCTCTTTGGATTTTGTCATACTGTACTTTTTCTCAGACCAAATCAATCAAGCCCAGGGTTTTGCCGTCAGATATAGAGGTAAGAGGCTAACTTTACTGTACCTACCTTTTAATATGTCGTTAAAGCCTTTAATCCACACAGGCAATTTCTGATGTGACAAAAAAAAGGAGCAAGTATCTTAACCCCGATGTCTATAGGTTTTTCATCTATCTCATTGCCACTGTCCAGTAGGTGAAAGTTGCTGCTAAAATTCATCTCAATTTTTAATACTCTGGTCAGCTATGTTACAAACAAGCAAAATTTAAATTTTCCAAAATCCAGTCCTACACCTGCCTGTCAGAATAGATTGGAAAATAAGAAATTTGAAACAGAAAAAAACCTATTAGTCCTTCTGCATCTTTGGTTCACCTCAGTTCTTTCCAATAGTCTATTCCATTCAGCCAGAAAGTCATCAGGAGGAAATTTCTTAACTGCTGGTACCTGCTGGTAATATGAACAATTAGCTTCCATGAAAATCCTCTGAAAACCTCAGCCTGGTGAAGTACAGGATTTTTTCTGGCAGCAGATGTAGTTAGATTGTTGGACTTCTCAAAGTAAACCAGAGAAAAGCACAAGTCTGGTTACAAACACAAAATATAATTCAATTTAATTTGTTGAGGAGTTGTTAATATACTTACACTTTTGTGTTTGCAGCTGTCAAGGACAGTGTGCATCCAAACAAGATTCCAATGAATCAGACCCTTTCAGAGAAGATAAATGAACAAGCAAATCTCAGCATCAATGCAGCCCGATCGTCAAAGATACTTTATGTCATCACAACCAGCCCAAGTCATCCTAGCAGCTCCATGCCGGGTAATATTACAAGGGAATATGGAAATGGGGGGGGGGGGGAGAATCTGGAGTCATTGGTCCCTCTTACTGCGCCCTCACATTATCTGATCCACTAGTCCTCTTACAAATAGATGCCTGAGATGAATTTTCAGTTAGTCTAATTACAGCTGATTATGTCACTACTTTCCAAAACTCACTTCTCACACTAAATCAGTTAAAAATAGTGTCAAGATGATGAGTCTTTGAGAAAGAAAGCACATCAGAATATGTTGTTTTCACTTTATTATTATTATTATTTACTTTGGGTAGTAAAATCAAATGGCAAGTCAGAACAGTTTCCTTACCATAACCAGCATTGTTTGCTTCAGTGACCAGCACATACTGTAGAGGTGGTGAAGGCTTCTGAAAAGAGACCAAGTTTTTGTAGGGTCTTAAAATACCTTGAATATTATATGCAGCCCAATTACTCCAGAAAAGCTACAGTAGTAATACAAAGAAGGATAGATGAGGATGAAGCAAGTTAATTGGGGGAAATAATGTCACTGAGAACTATATTGAATCTAGAAATTCCCATCAGGAGGTCATGTTATTCAGGAAACTGCTTAGTTGCAAATAATTGGAAACTAGAAATATACTCTTGAAAAATATCACTTCTGGTTTGTCCTATCTTTAAACATTCCCTGACTAGCTGCCCTTCTGTACTGTTGGAGCTGGACCTCAGTCTCTGTATAGACACTCTTAACAGTTCTGTAGCCCTGACAGTACACCTGCATCCCAAACCTAAAGTCCAAGGGTGTGACTGGACAGCAGCTGCATTTACCCAAACTAGCTAAATTGTTTGCTAATAACAGTATAACCTCTGGTATTCCTACATTCAGCATGAGTAGCAGAACAGCTGGGTAGATATCCCAGCACTTGGCCGGGGCTGGAACCCAAGTTACCACAGCTACACTTAAGTTGCCTAGTGTTAAACTAGCTCGGGCTTACTTACACGAGATGAAACTGTACCTTTGGATTTTAGGCAGTATGAAAACACTGTTAAATCATCATGAACAATCTTTGCATTGAAGAAGAGGCTGGGGGGAGGAGGTGATGGCTTGCTCCTTTGAGATTCAGGACTTCTGAAGGCAGCAGCCTTTACTCAGTTGTGCTAATAATTAAAGGACCTTGCAAGGCCGTTCAGGGAGCTAAGCTGTCCAAGTACATTCTAGTCCCATCCCTTTCTCATCCTGACATGTTCTAGCATCTTATTGCCAGGCTGTGGAAATCTGAATGTAGAAGTGATCTAATAATTCAGAAATCAGCTGCTTTTCTCCCCCCATTATTGTAAATAATTCAAATGTTATGTTTTTTCCAGCTCTTCTTTGAGTCTTGTTTGAGGTGCTGGTAGAAAAACAGAGCTATATTGGAATGTAAAGTACAATGCCCAAGAGCCTTCAGTGGAAGGCAATGAAATAACAGAAAACAAATACTGATCACAAGTCTCAGTAGACTCTAGAAAGGGAGAAAAAAAACATTACTTACATAATTACTGACAAAGCAAGGCCATCTCCTTGCAGATGTAGAGTCACTACACTACACTATGTTGAAGTAGGTTGTATAGTTTACTTTTAAAATTTTATAGGAGTGAGTTTCAGTTCCTTTCTTAGACACTAGCTAGTTTTCTTGATATTTGCTTTGCATTTGCCCACCTTTGAGTTTTACAGCAAGCAGTACTGCATGGCACAAACGGTCCAGGCTGAGAGTTACACAGTTTCTGCCAGTTATTTGCTAAAGGTTTATCCTCAAATGATAGTTTCGAATAAAGCATCAGAAAGCTACGTGTTTCTTTTTTTTGTAATATTCTTACTTTAAAATTTTTAAATAAATTAATATGCTAGGAGACCTCCCTTTCTCTTTTGTTTTTCCATAGAGTGGACAATATACGGGCTCACGGCACTCCTCATCCTAAGTGTTACAGCTGTATTGGCAAAGATATTTCTCCACATTATTGTGAAGTGAGTATGGAGCAAAACTGCCCCTGAAGAACTAACATCTCAGCTCTGTACCAACACTTGTTCAATTCCTTTTATGCCTGCTGATACTGCCATAGCAGCCAGATTCAAAACCAAGTTACACACTACATATATGTGTCCTCAAAAAAGACAAAAAATAAGCACATTTTTTAAACTTTCCAGTCTGTTAGGTTAGCATTTGCTGCTCAAATATCTCTTTGATTTGGCACGATTTGTATTTCAAGGAATAAAGAGGATTCTCATATTGAGTAATGTCATAGAGCAAAGAGAAAAAAGTAATCAGCCATGTAGCATTCATGGGAAGAAATAAATTACATTAATATTTTTTTTTTAAAAAAAAAAACCCTTCATGCCAGATTGATCACCTGCCAAAAAAAGAAAAACTTATTAGAAAACAATACGCTATTTAATACTGACTTTCTTTTATGGAAATATTGAAAGTGGTTCAGAAAGGAATCACAAAATTGATTCTGTGGACTTGAAAGGTCTGTATGACCGCACAGCGTTTAACCAGCATAATATTTTTAGCCTATTAAAACAATACACCTATACCAAGTTATTCTTGTGTCCTCTAGGAGATACTCATTGAAAGAAATCATAGGAGAGTTACAAACAAATCTCAAATGTTAACTACTGTATTTACTTACCACCAGGTAGCTTAAATATGCAAGGAAACAAATTTACATTAATACTAATTGGTAATATAATACATACACACTTCCTAGCTTAATTTTACTGCTTCTGTCTGGGCAGCAACTATTCTGGCAATAGCATGCCTGATTTTTCAGGTGGTTAAAAAACAACCTCTAAACACTCCTAAAACCTTCATAATGGTGCAGCAGCTAGAAAAAAAGTGTCACCAATTTAGTAGAACCAGCCAGTGTTACCATCATAGCAGTAAGCAGATATACTAATAGCAGCAGCTTCCCAGGCACCTTAACACTTTTAGTGAGATAACGCTTGTTTTCTAGATCCCATCAGATACGATCTGTCACTGAAATAGAAGATTCCCACCAGGTTCCTACTGCTGCCGAAATCTGGAGTATTTTTTATGAACCTTCCACCTCCATATCCATCTTCAAGAAAAAGCTTCAAAGTCAACAAGATGATCGCAACCCACTGGTGGGAAACTGAAGTGTCTTTCATTTTTCAAGATTAATCTTCCTAAAATCCAGGTGATTTGGGAATAATCCTTTTTCTTTGCCTCCCAATCTCATACTTGTCTTCCAAAAACTCAATTTTCAAAGGCCTTAGAATGACTTTTCCTATCTGTTGTTCTCCTACATATACTAGTGACAACAGAATTAACTTGCTGCAATAATTCTGAAGTATCTGGTGCTCATCAAATCTGTCATGCTGTTAATTACTGTCTTTAAACCAATGCACTTAAAATACATGTAAAACTCTTTAAAATTCAAAAAATCCTGCACATCTGCCAAAAGTAATTGAATGAGCATTTGCAGGCTGGGAGCTTTTTGCCTTCCTGTGTTGCTATATTATATCAGGTTATTTTAATCCCAAAGTTGAAGACAGAGGTAGATACTGCTATCTCTTCAGCTAGCGGAGCAGCAAGAGCTTACTTGGTCTTAATGTAAATGTGTTTAAATGGTACTGTGCAGTGAAATGGGAGTTAAAGACTCTGAGAAGTTACCAGCCTGGGTGCCAATATTCTGCTATTTCTACATGTTCTGTTTCTACAAACAGAGACCATAGTATCATAGAATTGTTAAGGTTGGAAGGGACCTCTGGAGATCATCAACCCTCAAGTGGGTGGCCCATATGGGGATCAAATCCATGACCTTGGCATTATTAGCACCACACTCTGATCAACTAAGCTAAACCTACCCCTCCTGAACACAAATAAAAATCAGATCAAAGTCAGGAGGTAACTGCTCTACAGAGCTTCAGCTGCAAGTTCCCATGGAATAATGCTCACCAGCTCAGGCTCTGCATGACCAATGAAAAGTTTTAAGCAAGTATGTCTGAGCCATCAGATTCACTCTAGTTACAAAAATTTTCTTCATATTCCTCAGTGATCCTTTCAGAAACTATCTTACTCCAATCCAAAATCCTCCATTCAATCTGGATGTAAGCATAGGGCTTCTTAAAGAATTGTTCAAGGAAAACGTAAACCCACTGAAATTCTAGATAATGAGGCTATCACCGAATCTTACCCTGAGTATCACTGATGCTGGTCCCTGCAGAGAAGATGGCACTGTAGGTTTTCAATAACTATTAAATGATGGCATAGCATAACACTGTCAGCATGAGACAATTAGGCAATATAAGGCTAAAATCACTAATTTATAGCCCACAAATGCGAGAATAGTGTGCAGGTGTCTCAGAAGACCACAACATGGACAGGAGTCTTTCAAAAAGGAGTTAAATATCACAAACCAAAACACTGATGAATGCCTACATGAGCATGTTTATGTTGCATGCTGTCTTGAAAGGCTGTGAACTGTCAGAGTTGCAGGATCACCCGAACCACTCAGATCCTGAGGCATRGTGTGCGTAGTTGTACATGCACTGTGAGCTGTTATTAAGAAAAAAAAAGATGCAAAACAAAGTGCTTTGCAACTTGTTGAATGAGCAAATAGAAATGTGTCAGAGAAAGAAAATCTTATCTCCAACATGCATAAAATTATGTGCACATTTCATATTTAATTTCCTCACTGGGATATCTGAGAGAGAATAAAGTCTGTTTTTTAAAAAATCTAGTTAAGAAAACAAAGAATTACCTTGGCTTTATAAGTTTTGTCATTTAAAAATGCTGTTTCTGTGGTAAGAATAGTTGGAAAAAACAAGCAATAGATTTCATAACTCAGTGCTTCATCCACACTTGCGTTCCTGTATCTTGTGTCTAGACAGCAGACTCCTGCATACATTCAGCTTCCACACTTGCTTCTCTTATGACCTTATCGACATGCCTAAAGTGAATGGCATACTTCCCAGACCTTGTAAACCAGACTTAAAACAGCAGCATATTTAGCCTCAGCTAGCTTGGGCTGCTTTGTCCCTCCTTCCAGCCAAGCGAGAACCACACAAAGAATTGGTGGAACAATTGGGCTGTGCATCTAGTGAGTGGCACAAATACTTAATCCAAATAATCAGAGGAAAACAAAATCAGACAATAAGATAGGAAAATAACTGCAAGGGACAAGCAACAGTCAAGTCAGTTAAAAAAAAAAAATCGATAAATGAATCAGATTCAAAAGGAAAAAGAAAAGGTGGATGGCGGGGGGAGAGGTAGCTGATGTTATAGGTAGAAGGCAGTTTTTAATAGACTTACCAATAGTATAATGAGCAAAAAAGTTCCCTCTTATGCTCTTTGATCCAGGGGATGGGATAATACCAGCATACTTGTTTTTAGACTCAGCAGTATTGCACAATAGTTTTTCTTCTGGAACCTTTGGAAATGCATCAGTGAATGCTTGCTCGCCCTGTGAGCCTATGCTATTTTGTTACAGACTCTCAACAATTTTTCATTATTCTCAGGTAGAATAATACAGGAGCCCCAAAATTAGCTCCAGGACAATTACACTAAACTTCATCCAAAACAAACCGAGAATTGTCCTTTAATCTGAGCAAGATTGTATAATTTTGCAGCAAGATGGTTGATGGCAATCAAGATCACTCTTTATCCTGTTTGTAATTAAGCTGATTAGTAGAACTGTCTGTCAGGAGTTGTCTTCATAGCTTTTGAAAGGTATATAGAAAAGACAAACATAATTTTAGACAGAATCTGCAGGTTATCCCACCCTGCTTTTTATATGTTTTTGCCTTTCACATCCAAACAAGTAGTAGAATCTCCTATTGAATCCAGAATGTTATCAACTGCAAGAACGCTTCTGCTAGATGTGATTAGCAGTAAAAAAGGGGAATAGTAAAGAGAATGAAAGATGTAGAATGATATTAAGAAAGCCAGCAAGAAGTGTTTTTTGACCAGGATTCCTAGTCCCTGAGCAATAGATTTGGCAGCAGCCTTTACTTCTCTTGTTATTTACAGTAGCCAATGAAATATGTGTTCTCACATAGCTACTGCCACCCCTGCAATATTCCACTGACAGGCTGTTGTTGGGGATATTGCAACCCAAAATTCAGCAGGTCCTTCTACAGTCTCAGGTGCTGGCCACAAAGGCTGCTCTTGGTACCAGATATCTGTTGTGGCTGGAGAGATAATGGCTTTAATATTTGTTAGGTGTTTGCCGGAGTCCCTCTGCCAGACTGCTGCTGCTCCTCTGTGAAATTTCCAGAAAGTCATAACTGCTTCCTGTTTCAAAACACTCAGCTCTGCAGCCAACACCTCAGATTTCTTCTTTAGTGCTGGGACTTCAAAGAAAAGCAGATGGAAAACATGTTTCTCAGCAAAATGTCTTTAGTAGCAGCAAGGTGTTCTTAGCTTTCTCAGCCGCTTACACAGTGGCAGCCTGCCATCAACAGCTCGCCGTGCCAGGCTGTGCGTCCGGTGGGGACGGCCTCATCACAGAGAACAAGGTAACGTGGTTGCCTTCATACTTACCTGTGAGAAGTGTCTCCCTGTCTGTACAACTAAAACTGAATTGTGGTTCTAAGAATAATGCCCTTAACTGTCACAGAGCTAAAGTATCAGTGCAGATCTGTTTGTGAAATAGCTTCTTTTCTCATCAACAAACAGCACTAACTCTTTTTTCTCTTCGGTGGACTATCTGTCCACCTACAGTGCTCAAATATCTGGTCTGACTAGCGGGAATCAGCAGCAAGTCTTTCAGCCTCAACAAGTCCAGGCCAGCAATAGTTAGAAAAAATTGACAGAACAGCACAATCAAATAAATGCACTGAAAAAGTTTTCTGAGTGAGTAGTTACTCGAGCTAAATCAGAGAAAATTCAGTGAGGGCCCTTAAAGTACAGTAATTCTAGCTAAAAGAAACRAATAAATACCAGTTTAAACATAAAGCAATGGTCAGCATACCAGACCCATTGTCTGAGAGTAATTATTGAATGGATTTGCAAAAGATAACTAAGACAAGTAAAATTGTTACCATGTTTATATTCATTATAGCAAGCATCTGCACTTCTGTTTTTCCACTCCCTATCCTCCCCACCTTATGGCTATCAAGTTCCTTGAGCAACAGGGCATCTGAGAGCTAAACAATACCACATTGGGCCTTAGTTGCCACTGCAGATCTAGTCTTTCACCTCAGTTGAATTCAACTCAGCTCCACTTATGTACCACAGATTTGTGCCAGAGACAGCTGAACAATTTCAAAGAGCTTAGTATGAACAAGACTTTACTGAGCCAGCAATTACAGCAATTCCATTCTTGCACAAACCTCCTGGAAAGATTACAGGGAAAGATAATTAGAGTACCTTAAAAAAAAAAATCAAGAAAGGTAAAAGATTTGTAAAATATATTGACTCTCTCTTAAGAGAGAGTCAATCAGTTGGATTTCTTTCAGAATCAACAAAAATTCTAAAACTTCCATTCTAATACTCAGGGTTCCCATCATGCTGTGTAGGGAAAGATTCCTCTTCACAGATCTATAGCAAAACAAATGAATTTGCTTCCTATCTGTGCTTAATATGGTCCACGAGTGGAGAACAAACCAGCTAAACTAAGAGGAGAGTTGGAGAGTAAAGTTAGGTCCTTAACAGATAACTTTTGGGCACATCACAGAGAAACTTCATTTTCTTACCTTATCAAATGTTCTCAAGCATTTAGCTCAAACATTTAATACCAGGAAACAGAGGGACAGATAGAAATGCATAGACAGAGTCCCTGAGCAGCACTTCTTTCTTACAGGCTTGAGATCATAAGCAGCATGCAGAGCTGTGGTGGATTTTTTTCAAAATGTGGTATAGTTGCTTGCAATCCCAGTGCATATGGCCAGTACATACGCTATCCGTTAGCACAGCACATTATGATCTTTGCTGTAAGGGTTCAGGAGAGAAAAAGGAAAAGTCTGTCACACACACCTGCTGCAATCTGGTAGGATGCACATCTAGAACCCCCAGGACACTGGCACCTGAGGGTGAACCTTTGCTCTCTGGTCTCTGACCATGCTAGTGCTTATAGCACTTGCTTCAACACATCAAGAATAACGGCAGCAGAGGATTTTGTTTGGAACTTTAACTGAACAGCCTTATGACCTCCCACCCTCAATGAGTTGGTGAGGCTGCAAATGTGACATTGGCCACAGCTTCTGAAGCAATTCTTGTGAGAACACAAGCCTCAGGAGGAGCTGTCACTGCACATGCATGCATGCAGCCCCAGCACTTGCCTCCTCTTCACTCTGTTGTGCTGGTGCGGCTGGCTTGCCATGTACAATAAACCAATCAGGTTAAGAATTGCCATCACCTTTTCTTTCTTGAGTTACTTTTAACACAGAGGAGTTCTCTGATTGTTGTGCAGTCATGCAGCCAGGTAAGCTACCATAGCTCAGTGAACAACAACCTACAGGAAGGAGAGAGGCGTGCTGAGCTAAAAGCCAGGGGCAGCAAGCCCTGAGGCTGGCAGTGCCACCAAAGCCATGTTGTAAAGCTGCCTCCTTGCTTTATGCATGTCAGTCACAGTGGTCTGCAGCGTATTTGGACCTCAGGTGACAGGGAGCCAGTTGGAAAAGTGGCCTCCCTAATTCCAAATTCTACTTTTATTTTGTTGACTAAATGATCTTATATGTACTTTTGTCTTTATATTGTAATGTTGGGGGGGAACAGAAATGCTGTTATTTAAAAATGTAAGTGTGATCTTATCTACAGTAATATAAATTTATACACATATAGAAAATGCACTATTTAATATGGCATATTATACTTGTATCTTACTAACATCTCATAGGAAAAAAAGCTGTTAGCTTATATTTTTGGAAAAAATAAATGTTCTTTACACTGAAAATGGAAACATTTAAAGATAATTCATTGGTATTTAGGTGACAGAAGAACACTAGACACTGAARCTCACAGTTTTGTGGCAGAATAGATAGGGATGAAATAATTGCTCAAGACACCTTCTTCCTTTGAATCTCATTTCCAGTAGTATTCCAGCTTGTAGTATTAGGCTGATTGTCAGATTCCGCAAATTCAYGTGCATATGCATTACCCTCAAGAGCTTTATAACTTGAAACACTTCATCTCCTTTTTCAGTCAAGCATTATCATCATCATCATAGGGCTAGTTTCTGCCAGATTTTCTGTAGCTAGCTAAGGGACTTTATCACATTGCTCATCCAGACAACCCAATGGTCTTGCAGAATTATAGTCGCTGTGTTCCAAGCTTCCTTAGGAATAATGTAAATGGGAAGTTTTTACTGATAGTCCTGAAAACAATGTCTGTACTGAATCTTAATCCTGTATGACTATAAGCAAAATGCATCAGTGGACGCTTGGCTGCCACTGAACACAAGTGACTAGCTATTCCAGTCACCCCTTCTGCTCAATAAACCAACCAATTTTCTAGTAACACCACTTTGCCTCAAGACAAGGTCAACCAGAAAAATCAGTTTCTGACAAATACTTATCCAATCAGTTCTTAATAACTTGCAGCAATGGTATTTCTTCCCATGCAATATATTCCCATGATATTGTTTCATCTGAATGTTAATTTAGATATTGTGCAATCTTATTATTCTGTTACCATGAGATTCTGAAAAATATAATTGCCTTCAGATTGTCCCATTTTTCTATGGCATCTCCCCTGAATTAATGCATCTCCTACTTTCTCAACTTACTAAGCAACTGTGTTTTGGGATGCAATCTGGCATTCTGAATTTCAATCTCAAGAAAATTTACTCTAAATCCAGAAGATATGGCATGAACCAAATAAGACTGACAAAAAAAAAAAAAGAAAAAAAATCAAACTTGAAATGACTCACCACTGAAATATATGCTGTGTCAATATGTGGTCATCCAGCATTCAGCAAATGGCTGTAAGTAATAATTACAAAGGATTAAATGTTGTGAATTTCTGCAGGAGGAGCTCAGTTACCATTAATAAAGGGTAGCAAAATATTGGATGATGGAGGCAGAAACTGCTGCAGATTCATCAGCAGATCACAGCAGGATTATTTTTGGTGGTAGTGAAGAGAGAAAAGTATGAGCTGAAAATGCTGAGAATCATTACATATGTAAAAATCACTCTGAAAAGCATTTTCTAAGGCAATGGCTTAAGTGTTCAGCTTGTAAACTATCTAGCTTTGAGTTCAGACAGTTTCATCATCTATCAGAATGAGCTGTAACAATTGTTCCAGGGTTTTCTCTAGAGCTGCAACACACTTATTTTACTAGCTAGAGGTAAAGCTATTTCCACTTGGGAGATCTGTGTGTTCTTTCAGTAGTTCTTCCTTCTGACCAAAATAATGCTACTGCATAGAAATCTTCAACTGCATGTATGTAGATGTCTGAATACTAGTGTCAGATATTAAAACTGGCTCCAGCTTTTCATTTGTCAGGACTAATTTCTTTTTTCTCGTTTTCTTTTAGAAACAGTACTGGCAAACAGGTATTGGCCTCCTCCTACACAGGCAGATCACTATGCTCTCCTTTCTTCCATTCAGGTTTTAAAACCCTGTCTATTCTGGGAGCTGTTGCTTTGTTGTTGTTTCCTAAGCACTAGGTTCATTCCCCATGGAGGAAATGCATTCTTTATCCTGAAAGAGACACTTTTCTATCAAGCATTTAAAGCCCTGAAGCACAGAGCTTCTACTTCCAGATATAATAGCTTGTTTCAGGTACTCTCTGGACAAAGACTTACGCCGGGCTGACACCACACAGTATGAACACAGCTGTCTTTTAAAAATGCACTCTTCCCTTGACACTACCAAACAGGGGCCTGTAGGCATAAAGACAACTCTTAAATGCTGAGCACCAAGTTCTGCAGATGCAACTGTGCAAAACTTGGGTAACAACCAATGTTTTCTAACAGCAATAGTAGGATTTGACAGATGTACCTAATATAGCTGCAGCATAAAAGAGTATAAAAACACCAGCAGTTACATAGCATACTATCTCATTAAGAAGCTTCTGTTCCTGCTCATCTTGTTTGACAACATGAAGGTACTGTGCGGGTTTATAGTGCCCACAAGACTTTGTTTTGCCACCAACTTATTCCTTAAATATTGAATCTCAACAATGAAAATAACCCCCCCCTTCCCTCCAGAATATCAAAATACTCATTTTTTCCACAACAAATGCTTAAATTTAGTTGTTAAGGAAAAAGGAAAAAAAAAAAAAAAAAAAAGAGAGAGAGAGCATCCACTCACCTACCACCCACCCCCCAAATAAGCACTGCATTCAAGTTCAGGCAAGCTAACTATAGTTCTGTCAACAGTCCACAACTGCATTTCTCCTAGGGACAGAATAGGTGTTCACTGATTATTCTATAGCTCAGCAAGGGTAATGGCACGTTGACAATCCTCTACACAATCAATCTCATGGTTTTTTTCACACCAAGAAATGAAGAAACAGAAAGAAATTCAGAATTGACTTGTCAACATAAGAGTATATCTGTTTGGCTGCCATGCCTAAGTTTCAGTTTTGTTTCTTTAAAAAAAAAGAGTACTTGCTTAATGTGCCAAGTTGCAAATAAGATGCATTTCACTATAAACAACAATTGCCAAGATCCTGTTCTCCAAGCAAAAAAGGCAGTGTACAATGGGAAATATATGTTACCTGCCCAGGCTAGTTAACTCCGTCCTGTCAGTTGCTCTTCCATTACTGTGGCTGCCTTCTCACACAGATCAAGCTTCCCCATAGCACCTGAGATGAGGATGCCAATTGATTCCCATACTAGAAAGTCCCATTCAAAATGAGATTCTTCAAGACAACAGCCTGACATCCCAAAGATGGGAACTTCTCTAYACAAAACAGGTGGTTGAAGCAAAGGAAGGCTGGTTTCTTGGGTGAATTCTGAGAGGTGATTGAACAGGCTTGGATGAGAAAGGAAAAAAAATCCAGGTGATTAGCAGGTTTAAAAAAAAAATGGAGGAGAAGACTGCAAGGGATTTATTTTTTTCCTATATCTCTGGATAGGAAATAAGTAACATTTGGAGACAAACTATTTAAACAGTAACATATATACATATGTTATTTATATGTATATGCATACCACACGCTCACACAGAGGTAGCAATCCACTAGCTACCACATACTTCCAAGGCCACTCTATTTTGTTGTCTAGCCTTCATGAACGTTTCAGGCCAACTTATTAACTCTGCTGACAAAAACAGAGTAGTACGACACTGACTTTGACTTCAGTGGGACCAGGGATTTAATCCTCCAGGCTAAAACCTTGGGTCTAGCTTGACTACTCTGCATAAATCCTCCAGTTATGTCCATCTGCATCATGCTGGCTCAGGTTTTGAAACACTTTACTAAAGGCCAATAAATTATTCTTAGCTGAAATTAAAGCAGAAATTAGTTGCCCTGCTACAGGCAACATATATAAGGACATCCAAATATACATGAGGATGCCTTCCAACAGGGACCTGACAGGTATGTGCCACTCATGCTTGGAGTAAAACCTCAGGGACTTACAAGACTCCTTCAAATATCTTGCATACTCTATAAAGACCCAAGTGTTGTCCTATTTGTCATGGACTGACACACTGCAGTCTCAATGTCACTGCTTTTCCTTCCCTGTTTCGCCCGGCAGAGCTCTTCACCTTTTCCATAGCACATTCTCTGGTGCATTACTTTCCCAATCCTTCTCTTTTCTTTCTCTACCTCACATCTTCTTTACCTTCCCAATTCAATTTTTGTTTTCTTGCAATGAAAATATCTAACTTCCTCCTCCCTCAATAGCTGTATCTGACAGGAAAGCAGGGACTCTGAAGCAACAGACAGCCTCAAATAACTACGTAAGACTACCTGAGGACAATATTAGGGAAGCAACCAAGATTTTCAAGTGCTGGCTTTACCCTAAGCATAATATACCAGTTTAAAAAAAAAGTTTGATATCCAAATATGGCACATTTGCTCTAAAGACAAGAGTCTCCCTTGGGCAAAAATTGTCCAAGTCTGATATATTCAAAGTGAAGTATGAAAAAGTAAGGAACAGGTTAGTATAAAGCAGCTAGCTAAAGTCAGATTTTTTTTAATTATGTATAGATCTTTGTATTTTAACATTTGCTGATAACTCACTGCCTGTCGAGGTTGTGAAAAGTGAATTTTAAGCAGTTGCCTGAAAACTGAATGGTCCTAAGACAGAACATTATGGGTTGGCTCCAGAAAAAGTACTTCTAAACTTTCTATTACAATAATTTTTGCTAGGATCTGTATGTGTGTGTGTGTGTGTGTGTGTGTGTGTGTGTGTGTGTGTGTATGCATAGATATCTATTTTTTAAATACAAACGTGATTATTGCTGATAACAATTCATTTCAGTGCATCTAGGGCTGTATGTTGAGAAACACAGCTATCTGTGTCCTTTCCCACTAACAAGAAGGACAACTTCCACATGTATATGCAATAAAACTGTATTTTTGTGTGTTTTTGCTTTTTTTATACAGACATTTGTACACTTTCTTACAAAACTGCAGATAACTACAATTTTTCTTAGATAATTTTTGGTCGGCAAGTACTGTAAAATCTTTGTGTGCAATTATCATGTATTTACAGGGCCTCGTGTTAGTGATTTTCAATGATTATTACAATAATGTCACACACTCAACATAGGACATGGCTTAAGATAAATATATTAGTAAATAAATATTCTGAGAACATATTTCCATAAGTGAAATGTGCTGTTATACATATACAGAATATATACAAGATGTTTTCTAGCTTTTAAAACATTTTAAAAAATGGTAATGAAGGAGAAAGCCCTTTGACCATATTACAAATTTTACAGCAAATTTTATACAAAACAATTTTAAGTGCTATAAGATAACTTTAATTAAAAACATTTTAAATAGTGCCTCTTGAGCCAAACACAATGACAACGGTTCATGTAAGTTATAGAAAGGCGTTTTGTTATAAAAACATCTATCATGGCCATCTATTATATGTCCATATAAGTCTGTATGGACATATAGGTAGCAGAGAATTAACTAAATGTTGAATATAAAACCAAAACAGGTGTAGGATATCTTTATAGTAAGGCCTGTAGACATTATTGTACTGGCAGAAATTTCCACGACATGTGAATGAGACCAGTATGCTCAGGAAAATCGTAAGCCAGAACATTCAAAATAGCTTTTTTACAACTGCATTTTACCACAACATGCTGTGTAGTTACAGAGTACAATGCATCTTAGTGGCCTTGGACAGTGCCTCACAATACACCAAATAGGAAAACAACAGTAATATACCATAGCTTCTAAAATGCATTTCTTTTGAGAGGAGGGAGCAGTAAGGCAAGACTACCAAAAAAAAAAAAAAAAAACTTTAGAGTTTATTCCCCGAAACATACCACTCACTATAATCATTAAGTGAATGAATAGCTTTATGTTTATACACAGAAAATGTGTTTATTGTAATTTTTATTTTATCTTGCATTAATTCTCAGAACAGCTGACGTGGTAGTTAGAGTTCCAATGTGGGTTTCTTTAAATAGTTTTATTTTTCTCTTAGCTATTGATTACTCAAAGCAAACAGTTTATGTTATTTCTTAGGTGCTTCCTTCTTTTGAAGAATTTCTTTTGGAACTATAAAGCAAACGATAACTTTTCTGCTTCTCACAATTAGTCCAGTGCTATCAAGGACTGTGTTTTGGTAGAAAATGTAACAGGGAGTATACATCTCTCCTTAATATTTTTTAAATATCTTCAAAGTGTACTGAACTTTGGAAAAATCTTTTCATAAGATTGACACGGTGGGTATTAACTAATTAGTTTCCCTTTAGGAGAATTCCTGCTGTGAATACACCAGACAGGATGATACTGTGTCCTCAGGCACATGCAGCATGACAGGCAATTTAAACCATGCTATGGTAGCCTCTTACTCAGAAGCTGCTGTTTCCACAGGAAACAATTGCTATCAGAAGTGAGATATTCATTATCTCATGATAACAAACATCCCCACTAGTACAAGAACAAGAAAAGTATGCGCCCAGACTAATGGGGTACAGAAAGCATTCTGTATACAAAGTCACAATGAAGCACAACTGGCTGGGCCCAAGAAACCTTTAGAACAGGTTGATCTATGGAAGCTATATCAACCACAGCAAAGAAGGAAACAATCACTAAAGCAAGTCCTCACTTTCCCATATGCACAACAGGTGAAAAGCACTGGTTTCATTAGGCATGCTTGCAGTCTGTGGGGAAACAAGACACCATTTGCCCTATTGCCAAAAAGATCCAGGCAAGCTAGAGGCCCCCTGCAAGCTCTGTTTTCCTGCATATGCCAGCATTTCTCACCAGGGAGCAACCATAACAAGGGCTCTGAATGCCTGAAAAAGCTGCCTTTGGAAGGCAAGATTCATTATGTACAAAGCTATTACCCTTTCTAAGCATTTCCTTCCAATACCCCTTTGATGGGTCCCCAGCATTCTTCACCAGTCAGAAGGTACAGAGGTCCATGCTTTAGCAGGAAGTGGGAATGAAAACACTGAGCTACCAGTTTCCCTATCCCCACTCTTAAAATTAATCATAATGGCAGGAGACCCTCCCTAGCCAAATCATCAGAGCAGCATGAAAGAAGGTTGGTGGAGGTGGGGAAGGAAGGATACAGTCCAATGCTTCATCTCCCTCCAACTGTCTCATATAACTTGCTGGCTACTAGGATTTGCTACTAGGAAGAGTCAGTATCTGAGCATCTGTTCAGCAGCTGTACCCCTCTAGACTACTTTAATTCAAGGTGCTATCTGGTTTCTAAGGCAGGTGTAGCCCTGAGCTTATCAAAGGCTGGACTCCTTTAAGTAGGAGATAACAGCATCTACACATAGCCTGGCTTATTTAATACACCATGTTACCTCTCAGCAAGCGCTAACACGGTCACTTCTAAAAAGAAAATATAAATAACACTTTGTCATTAATATAGATATGGCACTAGAGCTCAGAGATGCTCTACACCATGCCCCACACAGGCTTTGCACACCAATGCAGGCCTGAAAGCTTCAGGCAAAAGAGAGAAAGGAGACAATCAGGCTGATATGGATGCAGAGGAACAGAAAGTGGGGGAGGGACTTCTCCACATTACCACTTTTGTGTTTGTCAAAGCTTAAATGATTTTGAAGTCCAAGAGAATTTGGAGTCTCTGATAAGCTCCACTTCTCCACCTGTGGCAGTCTGGACAGATCTAGTCACTGATTTGGCTTCTCTCCAAAGGATGAGATCCAGCACCTGATGGATAAAACAACATTACTGGTTAAAACTAAGGAGCACTGCATTTAGAATACTGCATCCCGTTTTGAGACCTCCAATATGCGAAAGACATTGATCAATTGTTCATCGATCTGCAAGTTCAGCAGAAAGCCATCAAGATGCTCAGAGGGCTAAGGCACTTGCCCTGTAAGAACATGCTGAGGGAATGGGGCTTGTTGAACCTGCAGAAGAGAAGGCTTTAGGGGGAATCCCATAGCAGCCTTCCAATACCTGTGTAGAGGCTGTGAAGGAGAAGGAACTGTGCTCTTTGGTGCATGGTGGATTGGAGGCAACAGGAATAAATGGAAACAAGGGACGTTCAGACTAGATATATGGAAAATCTTTTCACCATGAAAACAGTTGAGCACTGGAAAAGAGGCCCAGAGAGACTGTGCAGTCTACATCCTTGGAGGCTGTCAAGATATGACTAGATAAAGCCCTGAGTAACCTGGTCTGATCTCAAAGCTAGCCCAACTCTGAGCAGAAGTTTGGGCTCAATGACCTTCTGAGGTCTCTTCAAATCTGAGGTATCCTATGAATACCCTTAAAAAAATGGCAAGGCAGGTAAGTGGGGGAAAAAAAAAAAAAAAAGAATGAAGTATTGCTTATGTAAGCCATGGCAGAGATCTTTCCACATATTCACATATCTCAAGTTCTTCATTCTAATTTTATCCTCCAGCTCGTCAGTTCCCTCCCAATCCCTCTGCCCTTGCCTACTCTGGCACTTTCCATTCAAACTGACCACAGCTGCAAGGACTGTTTCAGTGTCCCTGGCTGTGAAAATTTTAATGGGGGCCTGGTATTAGCAGATACATTTTCCCCCCCTCCTTCTCACCCCCTTAAAAGATGAGTATGGAAGCTCTGAAGAGGGTTAGGCAGTAAGCTATCATCATCTATCCATCTAGCTATAGCCAAAGGAGCAATAGTAACAAGAGAATGAAGCAACACTGTTGGGTGGAAGATTAGTCAGTAACTTGCTCTTAGGTAAAGGATGGCAGTAACCTCTACAGGTGCATAATATACCTGGGCAGCTGGCAGGGATCTTGTGTTCGATATGCTAGAACAGAAAGTTACTGAGTAATCAAAAAAAGTACATGTATTACCTGTGGCTGTTGTGGTCACCATCAGCTTCTGAGAGTTCAAAGTAGGACTATGAAAGAGCATTCTGGCTTCCTCCTCCTGAGAGAAATTCTGCCGCAGGAAAGATGATGCCTCATAACATACATCCCTTTCATCCTGTACCTCTGCTAAACCTTGGCAATGCAGGTAAGTATCTATCTCAGGTGTCCCATCCCAGGAACTACAGCCTCCTGTGTAGGTCCCTTGGCACTTTGCAGGTAGGATCAGCTCACAGTCTCTGTCTTCAGGAATGATGGGAATGCGCTGACCCAGATCACATACACCTTTATAGCAACTTGGCAGAGTGTCATCAGGAAGTGTGTACTTTACATTCACTGCATAGTCTTCTGTATAGCAGCCACCACCTCCACTGCCATGGTTGCTACTACAGGCTACCTGCTTCTCTTCGTAGAAGCAGCAGGGCAACCCCTCGTATTTTACCCCATCTGTCCTATGCAAGTGGTCTGAGTTAATACTGTACAAGCCCTGTGTGCTCCCTGACTGTGGCTCCATCCCTGGGCCACATGCCCCCCACAGCGGAGAGCTAAGGAAGAGTGCACTACGGTCAGCTGCCCCATTGCTAGGCTCCAGGGCAGAGTGCTGGAGTTCAAAGCAGCAGGAACATGCTTGCTCCATAAGTGGCTCTGCTAACTCTGGATTCTTCCAGTTCCTTTTAATATCCAAGGCAGCACCAGGAGTGGCCTCAGGTCCTCCCTCTGAGGTAGTCCCATTTGGATCCCTGTGCTCTAGTGAGGAATTACTGCTATAGTTCATATCCATGCTGCAATTAGACAGTTGGTCCCCTGAGGAAGAAGCTGGCACAGGCCGGCAGTCAGCACTCACCAGACTGTGACCACGAGCTGGAAGCTCGTCCTGACAGGGGCCCTCCAAGAGAACAATTGCACCCCTGTTTGCACCACCAACCTCACCGACTCGGCAAGGGCTCTTACTGCGGTAAATGTAAGGGTCATAGTCACTGCTCAAGGAGCTACGAAAGGTGGAACAGCTCCCATAAACCCCCTGGTTGCTGACCTCAGTGCAGTCAATCATGGAATCACTAGAGGAGCAGTGGCACTGACCAGAACTGCTGCTGCTGCTGTCACTCCCAGGACAGTCAGCCAAATATCCACTGCACACTGAACGATGACCATGATAGCAGCTAAAGCTGGAGGTACTGCCACTCTCCAAATGGGATGAGGGCACTACATGTACCACAGGAGGGAAAAGCATGCTGCTACCAGGCTGGAAGGCACGGGAAAGACCCTTTGAGGAAATGCCAGCTGGAGGCTGTCCATCTTGCTCAGGGTAACTAAGGCCTTGGAAGTAGTAGTGCTGATACATGGTCTCGTACTGGGAAAAGCATGCTGCTTTGGAAAAGTTGTGTCCACTGAATTTGGGTCTTCGGAAGGTATGAGCTGGAGAGTAAGCCCTATGTTCCAGGCTACAGTGATGTGTGTTTAAAGCATGGTCCAAATGAATTGGCTGATAACTTCGGACATAGGCTGAGGACTGGGCTGGGTAGAGGCTTTGTTCACCATGCTGGTCAACTGTAAGTACCGTGATAGGGTTTCCACGTGGGTCCATACTTGTCCGGGTGGGATATGCTGTAATCTGGTTTGCTCTGTGCACTCGGCCTGGGTAGTGTACAGGTAGAATCACCCTCTGCTGTCGGCTACGTGCTGTGTTGGTGGGTTCCAGACAGACTGGACCTGCACTTCCCTTCTTCTGTTCTGAATGGGAGAAATAAGGATGGAGAAGTGAAGATAGGAAGGAGTAAAAAGGAAAATACTTTACATAGGAATGACAGATATTTGGTTCTAGATTTAATTTAGGGCACGATTTTTTTTTATTTTATTTTATTTTTTTTTTTTAAAAAAGTACCAACTTGTTAAAGAGAACAACTCAAAGTCAGTCAAGTGCCTCTGTTGGGAAGCTTCTGAAACACTTAAATGTATTTGTTAGGAAACAAATAGTAATGAAATGACTGCAGATACTGTTCTTCTACATGCAAAGACTACTACTTACGCAGCATTCCCAATCTTGCAGGTTCAGAGTAAGGCTCAGAATCATGAGTTTTCACCTTACATGAAAATGTTTTCTGTTAATACACATGTAAGTCACAAGAATTGAAAGAAGGAGAAGGCAAGTATGTCAAACCACATTCCAAGTTAAAAAGAAAAAAAAGAAATCAAAACCAATGCACTTCCTTTTCTTCAAATTTATGAAGAGAAAATGTCTTACTTGTCCTGCCATTCAGAGGCAGATCAACGCTGCCCTCTGCAGGGCATAGGGCCCAGAGCAAAGGAAAATCAGAAACGTGACCCATTTTTTCAGGGCATGCAGTCATTTTTAAAGAGCTTGCCATCCCTAACTAGGGTTGCATTACAGCAAGGACTATAGGCTCTGTGGAGATTTACATACTGACACAATTTCTGTTTCATCTTGTGTGCAAGCTGTGAAGTCCAAAATGGGCCACACAACTGAGCATCTGTGCTCACAAGTGAGTGTCAGCACTTACCTATAATGTTATGGCGGCAGTGAGGGCAAGTATGATGCTGCAGTAGCCATGGATCCACACATTTCTTGTGAAATCGGTGAGTGCAAGGAATGACACGCAGCTCCTACAGTAACAAAAGGAACATAAAGAAATGCTGCTTCCTAAGGAAGTAAATTCTCACATCCTCCCAGCTTATTCCTATCTATATTCATTTATTCCTCCAATCTAGGTACTACACAGATCAATTACCTAGCCTCAAAACAAGTGATTAAGAAGGAAGAAATGCCATCTGTTTCAACACAGCCAAGAACACAATGATTAGTGATTCAGTAGTCACTAAGAGAACGGTCTGCAGACATGTTAAAACTCTATACAGCCATCCTACATATCTTTAGGACATTACTTGTTATGTATCTCTGCCCTAACACTTTGAAGGAGCCCATCATTAAAGTTTTCCTTAATACAGTCCATGAACTTAAAGAGGGAGGGAGAGTGTGTGCATGCAGGAGTCCATTTAACAGTCAGTAATGCTGTATCTTATCTCCAACTTGCAGCCATGGCAAATCCACAGGGAAAAGAACAAACAAGAAAGTATACATGATACTTTGCCCAGCACTCTTATCCTTCAGCTATTATCTGTTTATGGTATTTTCTAAGCCTACTGAGTATCTGCCTATTCAAAAATTCTCAGCAAATCTTTCTTCCAAGCACTGCTGAATCTCTCCTTGACTCAGGGCTTTGCATTTGTAACATGCTTTGGCAAAGGAGTTCCAAAAGACTATTACCTGCTGGAGGAGAACCACAACATTTTGTTTCAGATTGGGTCCTGCCAGCTTCATTTAATTGCCCCCAATCTTGTACTGGCAAACAATGAACATCTGATTCCTGTTCATGCTCTCCATTCATGATTCTATCAAACACCCTCTCCTTGGCATCATGTTTCTTTCCAGATCAGGACTAAATAGTCCTACCCACTTAGTCACTCCTTTCAAATAAACCATTCTGAATCTTTGATCTCTCTGTGACTGCCCTTTTCTGAAGCATCTTCATTTCCAGCACATCTTTCCTGAAATGAGGGGATCAGAAGTGCACACACGTGTACACAGTATTCAATGAGAACACAACCCTGAACTTATGAAGTGGCATAATTGTGTTTTCTGTTCTGTTCTCTAGACTTTCCTCTTCTCATTCCTACTATTTGATTTGCCTTTTTTGACTGCGACAAACTCAGAGATCCCTATTACAGCCTCAAGAACTTGTTCCCGAATAATAATGCTCAGCTCAGAATGGATCACCATACACAGAGAAGAACATATGGTAGCTTCACATATGTGCAACCTATGGTAGCTTCACATATGTGCATCACTTCACATTGAAGTTCACACACAAATTTCTTGTCCAGTCAGCTTTGTACTGTCCTGAAACTTTTGTTTGCCCTCATTCTTGCTCCTCTAAGGAATTTCCCATCAGTCAACTTCATCAACTCTCTGCTGGGAGCTTGCAGCCCTCAGAAATTGACACAGTTGATACTTTCTATTGTCTGAAAAGAACCACTTCAAAAAAAAACATGCCCACTAATCACTTTTTATATGGAAGTTTAAAGCTGTAAATGTTGATTGTTTTTGTTCTAGGGGGACTACTTTCTATTTCATACCCTTCACTGCTTCCTCTTAGCGGCATTATGCCAAAAGAGGCAACCACCATCAACACAGAGATGTTAACTGAGGAATTGAAAGCCTTTTGGAGCCTCTTCTTCCTCTGGTTTCCCAGCAGTGCTGTGTACCTGACACTTTAAAGATACCATCAGAGCCTGAGAAGCAAAGGACAAATGTCTCTTTCATCCACGGCTGTTTGCATACACCATCATGTTGGATAGCACAGCATTTGCTAAAAATAATGAGCTCTAAATGTTTAAGAAGCCCTGACATCTTTAAGTACCTCCTCACAAAATGAATGTGAAGAAGGTACTTGTAAAGCATATATATGGAATAAGATTCCTCAACTCTAGCTCTGCTGCATGGGAAAGCCCTTGAGATTTCCTTTGGGAGCTGCAGAATGCAGTTAAGGCTGTTTCTGAGTAGGCTACTCAATGCAACTAGTCTAGCAATCCTCAGCCTCACTGCACTATGCACCCAACAGTCAGCTGCTTGACACAGTGCTAAAAATTCAGCCATACTCTCAACCAGATTGAAAAAACTATTTATCCTTTACCTCTCCATCAATGTACTTCTCCAAGCAGATAGCACAGTCAGAGGTAGAACTGCTACTGAGTGTGTCCAGTGCTCCACAGCTACCTTCCCGGTGTCCCTTAATTTTGGACTTAAACTTCCTGGTTTCCATTTTTTCCAGTGCTTGCACTGCAAGCCTGTTCATAGAACTCTACAAAAGGAAAAAAGAAACAAGCAAAAAAAAAAAAAAAAAGGAAGGCAACACTGCAGCATGTTGAATTGCAGGAACAGAGAAACACCATCATATCAATCAAATTAACATATCTTACCAAACCACATCAGGTTCAGACTGATGTACAATTTCAAAAACTAAGCAGAGAGAAGGTTAACTAGAGTTTAGATCAGAAGCCTCATGAAAAGAATGTATGCCACCTGYATAAGTGAGCACGATGAGTTAATTCAAATTGAAACAGAGTAAAGGTACACACAATTGGGATACACTGAGATAGCTTAACTGATAGAGAGCAACCATTTAAGGCATCGTATAGGACTTGGTGAGAAACTTTTTTTTTTTTTTTAAATCTGTTAATATTGTCTGTAATGTCCCATTATGGTATTACCACCATATTACCAGAGGCAGTACTTCAGACAAGAATTAAAATAAAATGTTACTAAACTAGCTATATCATTTCAGTCTCCTCCCCCCTCAAAATTAAGTTTATGAACATCAACAATGAAAGTCTGGAAAGACAGCGAATTGTTTTTGTTTTACTATAGAATCCATCATTTCCCTTTCTAACACTTCTGCTATGTGCTGTTGGCCCATAGTATCTTGGATTACTCTGCAAGATGTGCAAGTGAAGAGCTCTAAGCATCTACAGTGCTTCGTATTCCTCTTACACACATACATACATATGTACGTATACTGGACAGCCTACAACTACAAGCTGCAAAGTCTATTAGCTTCCATTTGCTTTCCCTTTCATGTCTGACAGGAAAATATGAAAATATCTCATCTAGAATTATTTGTAACCAAACTTATCTTGCAGCCTTCTCCCATTAAGAATCAAAGGATATCATTCTATTGGTAAGAACTGCAATTTCTTTGTAATTCTGATACTCCTTCCACAAAACAGCAAGACTGGGGACTTCTTTTGAAGTACACCAATGCTACTAATAATCAACTTCTCAGCAACTAGAAATACTCTCCCTTTCCAAAGACATTTCTAAATCCACTGCTTCCATATCCTTTTCATTTCAAGAATTAACTCAGGCATCATAGGTCAATGCAGATCTCCTTCAAAGGCATTTCCAAATCTTTTCAAAAGCTCTGCATCCATGGAAAACACCCTTTCCACAAAGATGGTTATTCTAAATCAATGTCCTGCATTTCAGAAGTAGTGAAAGTTCTACAAAAAAAAGTAAGAGACCGCTAACTTTCAGTATTCAGTGAATATATAGCCACTGGTCTTACCTGACTACGACGCTGTTTCAGTTTGATCTTGACAAGAAGAATGAGGCAAACAAGAGAGACAACCACAAAAAAGGCCAGGAAAATTCCCATATCAAAGTACTCTGTGGGTTGCTTAAAAATTAAAACAAAAATATTATTTTTCTTCTCTCTAGATCATATTCAAATCTATTGTTCCTTTCTTCTCTCTGCTCTCTCAGTGGTCAGTTTACATGTACACTGTGCCAATGGCAAAAGTCAAAGCACACACTGTCTTGCTCATTCACTATGATTCTATGGGGAAAAAAAAACAAGCATTCATACTTTATTGCAAGTGACTGAAATAGAGACTGCCAGTCATGGGATGTCAGTTTTATAGCATCTCTGAACTGATCCTACAAAAGTCATTTTTCCCCAAATGAATCAAACTCATACAACTTTTCATGGATTATTGGTTTGCTTGCATATAATATGGAAGCAAAAAAAAAAAGTGAATCTTCAGCAAATTGCCACTTCTCATACACTTTCTATTTCTTAAGAGAATTCCACAGAATACAATAAAATGAAATGGAAACTGGGTAATGACTGACATATAAGAAGTGTTCCTGAGGAAAAAAATAAGTCAAGAAAATTATTTTATATAATTTTTAGATACCAAATTAACTCATATTCAAAATACTACATAAGAATTACTAATTAACACTGGGAAGACTTTCTTACAAATCTGAACTTGAGTGCGCAATAATTATTTTAAGAAAAAGGAAAATTATTACATAAAATAGTTGGCCATTAACAAATTAAAAAGGATCCTTATGAAAGGTACTGAGGTCACACTGAGGATGTCGTTACTTGCCTGATGTAGTTACTTAATTCTATTTAGAATGTAGAATAGAATTTCACATCTATTAGTGCTCACAGGGTGCATTAAACAACATCTTCACAATCACTGCAGTTAACAAGCACTGCATGAAAAAGCAGCAGTGTAAGAATACATGTAGTATCTAGATAAAGTTTCTTAAAGTCTCACCCGTGGGGCGCGATGCTGAATCCTTGCTCGTGCCACTTTCTGCTTGTTAACTATGTTCATTAGCTTAACAGCATCAGCACCTTTCACATACACCACTGGTCTCTTCAGGGGGTCTTCTGAGCCCTGGTTCAGCTAGAACACAAAGAAATAAGCTACTCAAAGACATGTTTCAGGACAAATGACTCTTGGAGAAAGGAGAAAAAAGGAAATGAGTAAGAAGATGGAAATGATTCAGGCACCAGCTGTTCTTTTCTAGTACAACTCTTAAGTGTTCACATATTCAGGTCTGAATTTAACTATTGAATCAATTCTTTTTTTTTTTTTTTTTTTTTTTTTTAAACTAACAAGAACTAAAATGCGAGTACAAGCAAATGTTATTTCTGAACAGCAGCTTTAGGTGCATTATTGGCCAGTGCATATTTTAATATAGTAATAAACCCAATAATGAAGAAAAGAATAAAAATATGCACTATTCCAATAAAAATCAGTTTTGCAACTTCATATTTTCTGAATCTTTTGTTATTTCAACTTTGAAGTTATATTATTTACATACACATTTCTTATGCTTTCTGAACAATCTCATACCAAGAGTGTGAATTTCTGCCTCTTAGGTTCATTGTACCTTGCCCATTTAATCAGGTCTAATTGCTGGTTCTTAATTCTACAAACTCATTCAAGCAGTTATTTGGGTTGTAGTACCTACTAGCGCTACCAAGACATACAAGTAGATATTTCAAGCTGCCCTGGAGCAGCCTTCCAGGTCCAGCTCAGCTATTTGAAAGGCCAAATCATAGAATGCAAGAAAAATTCAGGTTACCAGGGATCTCTGCAGTACAACCTCCTGCTCAAAGAAAGGTCAGCTCTGAGATCAGGCCCAGTTGCTCAGGGCTTTATCCAGTCAGGTCTTGAAATTTTCAAGAATAGAGACTACAAAACTTCTCTAGGCAACCAGTCTAATCTGCTGAACTATGTACCAGAGTGAGGAAGAGCAAGACAAGAGAACTGTTCTACTACCAAATGGTACACACACGGTAAACTCAAACAGCTTATTCTAATCCAAAAGAGAAATCATAACACAGAGACTGACTGATACAAAATAAGCAATCCACTGACAAACAGATAGAAATAGTACAGAGGAAAGGAATGAAATGACAGAAGTTTGAGCACATCGAACAAGAGTAGCATATAGCAGAGATACTTTACCTACTGGCTAAAGCATGGCTAAAACATAGACCAGCCAAGTGGTAATTTCTATCACTGCTTACCAAGTACTCTACTTAATATATTCAGGTAATGGTGGTAGATTTCATTGAGACTTTAAAGCAGAACCTTTCCAATATTTAAATGGACTTAAGAAAAACAGACCAAATTATTTTGTGAGAGAGATTATTCTGAAGCGTTAAAAGCTAGCTCACATACTAGAATCCAACCTAGGGATCCTATGCGCCTACATGGCCTACTGGCTTACGGTCAAATCCAATCACTATTCTTAGGTTCCCAAACACATTCTCTCTCTCCCTTTAGGCTTCTTGTCTAGGAAATAATTTATTTGCATTCCCGGTAGTTTTTGCACACTGCTAGACTTTTGCTAAACACGATGCTGAGTACCATTACCCCTCTTCACACTATGTGAAAGTAAAACCAGTATACAAATCAGATTTCACAGAGCAACTTCTAAAAATGAAGCTTCATTCTTAATCTACAGCAAAAGATATTCAGATCATTGGGGAAACAAAACAAAAAATCTGCATATAAATCCTTGCACTTAATTCTTCAACATTCAGAGTCCTTTCATTTGGTAACAATATTGCTACCATACTGTCTAATTCCTAGTAAGTCCTGCTTCACGTTCTGTTTAATGGTGGGCAGGACAGATCATGGTTTATAATCTTCCAGTTCTCCCTTTCAGGGTACTCTCTCTCTCTCTCTCAGTTGTTCCATTAACTGATTACAAGCAGACCGGGGAGAGCTTCCTAGAGCAGCAGCTCTCCTCAAGGTGCTAAGATACTTCCATTTGAATGGAGAATACTTCAGATCAACTCATGTTATTTTTTCCTCCATTGTTATCCAGCTGTCATTGTTTTCCACAATCCTGTTCCAAGATGGATGTCAATTTTTGTCAACATCGCAGTCTTGGATTCTGAAAAGGGTCAGCAAAAGAGGTTTCAGGGGTGCAGTCAGTCTAGGCCTCACAACGCACAGACTATCTCTTAAAAAACATTTTAAATTTGGGTGCAGTGGAATCAATACCTTTTTCAAGGATAGCACTTTAGAGATCTTTCAGCCTATTTGGCAAGCAGAGCTAACCTGACCTCATTTTTCTTTAGAGATTTAAGCAACAAGACAATTTAGCATACATCCTGATCTTGACAAAATACTTGAATAGGTTTTACATGCTTTCTTTAAAGCACCTTAGCACAAAAAGCAAACCTTTTTTTGTTTCTTAGAAGGAATGACTGCCAAGAGGCCATTGCTTGTTGAACTCTTTCTCAAAATGACAAATCATACTTATTTTAAAGATAAATTAATTATTTTCCCCTCATGTCAAGGGTTCTGAAGACTTTGGCTGAGAATTGAAATGCATGAAACGTAAGTTTCCAGAGCAACATGAGAAGGAAGCCAAACAACTAACAGTTACAGCATGAAAGCTAGATAGCTGTAGTCATTCATGTCTCATTTGTGTATGTTTGCCTAAGTTATTCCTTTGTCCTCTAATAGAGCCTATGCCGTCAGTTACTGCACTAAGCTACTAATCTCTTTCCCAATTTACTTGTACCTCCAACATTTCAACTGTCCACTTGACCAATTCCTCAAATTTTGAGAATAGTTGCACTGAGGTTACTATCAAGAATCAATGAAGGACAGTTGCTGCTGTTAGAGGGAAGGGAGTCACTCAGCTTCCTAAGTTCAGGGCAGAGCTGCTAAAAGTAACTGCAAAATGTAATACAGAGAAAATACTGGGGGAGAAAGAAAACAGTTCAGCTTTGCGCAGATAAATTTTCTGTTTACAACAAGGAAAAAAAATATCCCTGAGAACTTTAGTAAGATCAAGGCTGTAGCCTTGATGCAAAGCACAGTTCTCAAAGCATCCATTGCACAGGGTCTGCATTCATTTATCCAACAGATGCTCATTTCAGCATTTTTAACCTAAATGTAACCTACTTGTCTACCAAAGATGTAGCTGAGAAATCATCAGCTGAGGGGGAAAACAAACAACAACAACAAAAAAGTTTAGAACTTTAAGAACCTTGTTTAAAATAAGGTTTGGAAGTCATTTTGCACCCTTAATAGTAGTTGCTTGACAGTAGCTGCTTCTAGCGAGTATTATCAACCACAGGCTGGGTAGACCCAAACAGACAGTATTTTGTACTTAGAGCTAGGCAAACAGAACTTCCTTAACTAGTTAACAGGCCACAAAAATCTATCTTTGTCCTTTCTCAATACCCCCATCCCAATCTGTTCTATCAGCAGGCTAAAAAGATACCTCCAAAACTTCCCTCTTTCTTTCATATTCTCAACACCTCCATTGCTTCTTGCCTACCAAAAAGAGGAATAAGAAAACCACAGCACCATATTACCCAGGGCCAGAAGCAGTATGTCTTCAGATAGGTGTGCTGTGAGACACTGCATGCTCTCAAGTCTTACCGCAGCAGCCCTAAGAAGAACAGCAAGCTCAGAGGCTGAATAAGGGTATGTCCTCCTTCATACCTGATCAATGGCATCTGGGTTTTCAGAAACATCAAAGATGACTGCTGTGGCTCCTCGCTGCAC
This sequence comes from Rhea americana, assembly GCF_003343005.1. Taxonomy (NCBI): domain Eukaryota; kingdom Metazoa; phylum Chordata; class Aves; order Rheiformes; family Rheidae; genus Rhea; species Rhea americana. The sequence continues at coordinate 823,895 of NW_028186426.1, read as the reverse complement.
TGCTCGTTTTGCCTGTAACAGGAAAGACAGCATCCTCAGTTTCACCCCCAAAAGACTGCCTCTTACCTCAAAAATGACTCCTCTTCCTCATCTCCAGACACCAAACTTCACAGTGCGTGGTCAGAAAAAAAAAGTAGAATAATTACAAATATAGGAGTTACCGAACCTCTGTGGAGYGCAGTTAAAATTCAGTCTTCCCTGCTCGCTCCTTCCGATGCAGACTTCCTCACCAAGCTTTTAAAGGAATTCAAATGAGATTCAGACCTTTCAGACACTTTAAATTACATTTTTTCCTCCTCTATGTTACTTCAAAGATCACACTGAAAGCTCCATAAAAACAACCCTTCTCATCATTTAGGGTAGAGAACCAAGCTCATTATTGTAGGAAATGAAGGTGGATAGGGTTTATTATACCTTTTAAGTCTCCTGGATCATACTCTCTCGCAGTCACAAAATCTAGAACACCGCAATCCTTCTGCAAAGTGCCTGTATTTTTGTCCTCATGAGAGGATGCTTCTCTTCCTGACCATTAGAGGTCAGAAGTCTTGCATGCAACTCTTCTTATGCAAATAAAATCAAATCTTTAAGTATAAGGCTTTTATACAAATACACAGTTCAAAACTGGAGTCATCAACAGCACAGAGAAGGTATTGGAACATACTAAAATCCTCTGAGGATTCAGAGATCAGTATTTTAACCACCAAGGCTAGGGCATGGTATTTTTACCAATGTCTGCAAGTGTGCCTCTGTACATTCTGCTGAAGTGTTGCTCAGTGGCTCCATAAAGCAAACACTCTCAATATCTGTTCAGAACTGTCACTACTTCCGCTGGATGTAGAATGCAAAGTTATTTCTCCAGGCAATGACAGTGAACACCATCACAACTAAACAAGAGCACCCTAGCTTTTCACAGAGACAAGCAGACCCTGCACTTAAATTGAGATATAAGAAAAATACATAAATGTGATGAATTACAAAATACTGCTTAGTGTTCTCATAAAAAAAATGTTGGCCAGGACAGGGCTGCTAGTTTGAACATCTTTCTTTGCTCTATTCCTGGATTTTGTTTTCGTTTTAAATCTAATAAAGCACATCAGACAGCACCTGAGGGAAACCAACTCCCTAAAGGGGTCTCTGTCTCAGCCCAGCAAACATTCATCCCCTTTGAAGTCAGCACACCTGGCTAATCACTAATAGCTGTTGGGGAGGAAAAGTTAAAAGGAATCTAGTACACATTCTCCATGGCAGAGACATGGCCCTGAGGTGAAAGCTCACCCAAATTTCCCCAGAAGGCACTTTTTTACAGACATTCAGTGCTTGCAGAACTGTTCAGGACATTTAGATTGTTCTTTCAGGATGGTCAGTTGACAAGCAAGGCACTTTTGATCTCTGAAGGTATCTTTGAAGAAAATTTGTAGCTTGGTTCAGAAAAAAGCCTTTGTTCTGTGTACACAGTGAATGAGCAGTTTACAGCACAGCACTTTATCGTTAAATTTCCACCAACGATACACAATCTGTATTCCGTACTCCGCATTGCAGAATTGTAAGTTAGAGGTGAAAAGTATCAATTGAATTCAAAAACTCTATTAGAGAAGTTTTTTTTTTAATTTATTGAACTTAAAATTAGGCTGTATATGAAACAGGAAAAAAATCCCAGGTAATATAGCCTGAAATGCTTTCTGTAAGACTGTTTAGAATTACACCTGCCAGGAAGATTTCCCCTACTGTTCTGCCTGTAGTTTTCCTCCCTCGTATAAATTTACTCATAGTAAATTTTATTTATGCCCACTAACAATTGAGTGACAAGCCAATACTCAGAAGAAAGAATTAGCACGTGCCATCCTTAATATCATGGTATTTCTAAAGACTTGAATAGTATAATTCACCATTACCGCAGTGCTCCCTGTGCTGTAAAACTACTAAATTCCACTGGGATGAGCATACCATCAGCCCTGCATACATTTATCAGAGTAGGGGAAAGGGGGGGGGGGGTAGTGTCTTTTTTTGCAGATGAATAGGCAAAAAGGGCAAAAGATATGTGTCTCCATGCTCCAAAAGCATGGAATGTCATTCTAAAATGGAAAATAAGCCCCTCTGAACCACACAAAGCGCTGTGAGCTTGAGTGCCATAAGCCCCATGATGAGTTCTGTCCTACAGCTCTGCAAAGAGCAGTGCTTCCAAGCTGTGTCTCAGTGCTGATACTCACACCCTCTGTGGAAATGGTAACCTGCTCTGCCTTCTGCCATCAGAAGACAGATTCAGACGCATGTAACTTCTTAACTCCCCACCTAGCAGCAAGGGCAGAGGCAAAGCCAGCACATTCCCCAGCAGCACAGCTGCGAAGAGCCCCCAGAGCAGACGCTCTAACACCAGTGGGCAGCCCGGCTGCTGCCATGACGCCAGGCTGGGCAGCATGCTGAGAGCAGGCTCCAGGCGAGCCCTGTGCTGTTGCTGCCCCTCTGGCGCCAGGTGGGGAGCAGGCCCCGCGCGGGGCGCAAGCCACGGGCAGCCGCCGCGCCACCACCCCCTCGGCCCCGGGATGGCCGAGCAAGGGCGCCTCCAGCCAACTGCGCCATCATTTCTGCTGGCCCCAAGCGCAGAAGGGCGCTGCAGAGCCAGCAGCTCTCCTCTCCCATGCCACCTTCCTCCGCTCCGCACCGCGGCCAGGTCCCCGCTGCCAGGCGCAGAGCTAAGGAGCACCCCAGCGTGCGGTGCCGCGGCGCGGCCCTCACGGTCACGCTGACAGGAGCGCAGGGTGCTGCCACTGCCCTGGGCCGGCAGGTGCGCGTGGGGCCAGGGCCGAGGTGCCCGGCGTCCCTGCCCGCGGGAAGGCCACGTGGCACAGCAAAAGCCACCGCAGCCGTGGAAGTGCTGCCTGCGCCAGCCAGGATCTGGGACTTCAGTCCTGCTGAGAGTGATCCCTGACTATAACAACCATGTGATTTTTCATTTTAGGACATTCAACATTTATAAGACTGCCCCTAACCCCCCTCCCTTTTTTTAAAGGGCCAAAACCTAAATCAAAAAGAAAAGAAAAAGAAAAAAAAGAAAAAAAGAAAGAAAAAGACCCAAGTTGGAAGAGAGGGAGAAAAAAAAGTTTAGAAGTGCATTCCTCATCATCATAATACCTAAGGTCAAACTAACAGAAAGGCATTTTCTCAGTTCAATTCCCATGCAACTGCCAGAAGAATAAAGGTGCAGGCCCAGCACTTGCTGAGATTATTTCTCTTCAGCAGTTAAAAAATTACTGTCACAACACCCCCATATTTTTCCTTTCTCAAATAGCAGCACAAACAGTTACAGCTGCACTTCTAGTAATTCAAATGACCATTCTTGGCTGATAGAGACTACAGCCTCCCAGTCTTTCCCTGCAGAGCAGCAGACTGATCTGTTTGCTCTACATGGCCACTAAAAACAAGCATCACCACTGTAACTTTCACTCCTTGTGTAAAGTGCTCCTACATGCAGATTGGATTCTTTTGTCCTGAAGTACAAAAATAACCAGGTACAACAATCAGGTTATATATAAAGTAACTCTCTGTAAGATAGAGACAAGTAACCTGTTGTCTTTCTTGCTTGACAAGCACAGCCTTATTTTACTGCCTGGAATCACAGTAAGTTTTGTGGAAAGGAATTATGTTTTTTACAGGGGCATCTGACTGCTAGAGCATGTAACACCAAAAGGGGGGGGAAATATGTTGTACAAATTATGGTTTATACTTGCAACCCATACCACTATATCTAGGTGGCATGGTTGGGAACTGCCTTCCTTAAAAACAAAAAGCAAGCCTCTCAAACCATTTCCAGTAGAGCACAGATGGTCAACAAGAGAGAGCTGTCAAAAATAATCTGGGTGCACACAGATGAAAAAATTCTCATTTTCTATTTTCATTTTTCAGAATAAAGTTCCAAAGGTGGAATTTCATTGTGGTTCCAACACAAAGTCCTCTGGTAGGCATCTCATTTGATCGCAGCTGGTAGTCCCTGAGATAGGAAGAAGGTTCACGCTGCTCACAGGGAGGCCCCTCTTTTCCTAGATGAGCTCTGATCCAGCTCCCTGACTCCTGCTGCCCAGAAAAGGGCATAAGGCAAATTAAAGCTTGAATCTCCTATCACTCATTGTGTGCACTTGGGAGATAGCTATAGACACATTAGGTCTTCTTTTCCTTACCTCAGTCTCACTTTTAAGCTTCCTCAGTATCAATTACAGTCCACTGGGAAGGTCCTCACAGGTCTGGACTTACATAAGGAGCAAAAAAACCCTCCAATTTTGTTTTTCTAATCTTCTGAGCACCGATAACTTTCACAGATTCCTTCTGCAGGTTTCAAAGTGCCTCAAGTAGTACGGCTGCAATACAGCCAGAATCACATGGGCTGAAGAGAAGACAGCAACAACCAACACTTTTGTTGGATGCAGATAACAGAGGGGCCATGCAGAAGCAGTCTACACTGCCTAATCTTGCAAGAGTGGAGGAACAAATCTTTAGAATTATTGAAGGTCAAAGGAACAGGAAGAGGTCCATTTACAGCATGATAACATCATGGATTAGTAATACARACAGAAGAGAAAATCCCCAAAACAACCCGATGAAGAAAATATTTGTATTTAAAATTTACTATAGCAATCTGGAGTAACAAAAGCAGTAAAGGAAGTGGAGAGCTTTGCTGAAAATGTTCATTGCAGTTGTAGGCTATGTATTGCAACTGTAAAAGCAGTAAATACTGTAGGCTGTATTCCAACCTAATCATTCTAATTTTTCCTTTTGTTACTTAAATACAGATTCAAATTCCACTTCCACTCATGTTTTTCTATGTTGTTTTCAAGTTCTATGGGTTTCTTCCCCGAAAGTGCATGCCAGTCAGCTTATCTCAGAATAGCATATGAATTTTTCTTCTTCTGTAAAAGGAAATATTTGTATTTCTTCTGGATAACAGAGTTAAAAGTAACTACCTAAGTATTTTTAATATTAATGCGATTTAAAATCAGCATTGTCAAAGCTTCAAAGGTTTTTTTTTTCCTATATCTTAGATGTAGCATACAGCAACTAAAGGTAGAATTTTAATCACAAGCCAGGCATGGAACAATCACACGAGTTAGTGGATTTTTGCATCTTTTTTTTTTTTTTTTTAAAGGGAGAAGACACTGTCTTGTGTATCAGCAAAATTATAAAACTATAAAACTATAGTGTTTGGATTAAATTTTAAACTTATAATTTGAGATTATCACTTGGATTTTATCATCTGTTCTCTGTGGAACAAGATGACAATAGCAGATAAACAAAGGCAATCAAGCTCATGAACTAAGAATGCTGTTAAAATAAGCAGCAAACATTTGTACTTATCTATTCCATAAAATATAGAATAAGCACTTTGTAACTCCCTGTTAAGAGTTTCAGCCAGTTTAGAAATCTTTTCAAATGACTCCTTGAATTCTTCTTTGTAAATGAGCATTAAAAAGAGATCTGGCATTTGATACAATTTCTTCAAACACTAGGTAGACATTCAAATATCTTTCCTCATCAAATGCTGGATGTAGGTGCCTCTAAAGCTACTAAACTGATCATGGACTCAATGTTCTCCTCTAAATCTGCCCTTTCTCAATTCCCAAAGCATCACAAGCCTCCTACTTTATCACAATCCCTTTGCTGAAGAAAACATTTGCCTACTTTATACTCAAAGATGTAAACAGTAGAATAGTGTATTTACTAAACATTTTTATAAACCTTTTATTCGTATTGCAAATATTACACTGTTTTCATTGATGTTTCTGTAGCGTTTCAATTCGCATAGAGATTCTCCTATCACAGTTCATAGAGAAGGGTGAAGAGAAGATACTTGAGGAGGTTTGGGTCACAGAGACATATTTGTTATGAACTCACTGTTAACTATCAGTAAGATGAACATTAAATACTATCCAAGATGAAACCTTGAAAGAATTTACTGGACCCTGCAATCTAGAGAGCAAGGGACACAAAACATGACAGAAGTATGAGGAAAGTATCTCTTCACATCTCCAGGCCTGGGGAAATTCTAGTTATTACCTTAGAAAACTACAGAAAGATTGGGGGGGTGGGGAAACTCTGCACTCCCTTCCGGTGGCCCCAACTAATAGAATAAGGAAGCAGCAGCTTGCTTAAGGGAGACGAACTTCCAAGCCACATGGCCAGATGATTTAGACAGGTGGACAGTTTCCTCTCATTCATTCCAAATGGGGAGGAGGACAGTAACAGAGCAGCAAGAAAGTCTGCCACTGACTGACACAAGGACCCTAAACACTTACTTTGGAGATTAAGTGTTCATATCAGTAAGCATCTCCTGCTCTACTTTCTAGTGTGACCTCACTCCAATAAATGTCAGCTCTTATGCAACACTTGTGAAATCAACATCAGAAGAAAAGCTGCTTAACAAGGTCCCCATTTAAGAGAAAAATCATATCAACCTCATTAGCTTTTATTCACTACATTTACTTCCTTTGTCAGGGTTGGAATTCCCTCACAATATACAGGTGTATTTACCTGTGAGCATAAGACACTGATCTGATGGATTTCAGGGAACAGAAGTTACAAACGAGGGGGAATGAGGCTTGGAACCACAGGTGAGGAAAGCCAAGTTCATTGAGCACTTTTAGGTCTACCACTTGCATAAAAATAGTAATGCATTCCACATAAAACAGCAAAACCCTTTGTTAAAGGTGGCTATCGGTAGAGCCAGATTACTACATATAAACAAAAATGCTTTTTCGTTTTTTTAATAAACACTTTAGGCACAATTGATAAGCTGACAGGAGAAAAAATATGCTTTAAAAGTATCGGCTGCCTATGTGAAATTGCAGATAAATTCTGCTGTTTTAACACAAATACTATCCACAGGAGAACCACATATCTGTTTTCCTGGATTAACCTCTACAGACCATCCCACTCTAAAAGTTTTCTTCCTGGAACTCAGCACACTAAGTAACAAATGTTAATTATAAATATAGTATATAGTACATGACAGAGCTGATTTATTCTCTGAATTAAAAAAGTGTTAAAGATGGAGGTGAGGGAGAACTGGGTCATAGTTTAGGTGGCAAGCAGTACAGATGCCAGTGAACTGTTTTTACCAAACTGATTTTATTCCATCAGGTGTCAGCATGTACTACTAGCTGGCCCTCCAAAATGAATGAAGTAGGAAGCAGTAAAGGACAAAGCATCCAGGACAGCCCTACAGCTCCCAAAACACTACTTTTCATCAGAATTGAGGAAACCAGCACAGCTGCAATAGGTATAACTAGCCTTAAAAAAAAAACACTGCTATTGCTGCTTTGGGCAGAGAAAGTGRTAACTGGTTTGCTCAAACTCTGTGCAGAGATAGCTGAGTAGAACAGTCAAGAAATTTGGTTTATCCATCCTTGTTTAGTTGAGAACTGAGCTAGGCTGACCAAATTTACACTCCTGCCATTTTTTGAGGTTTTCCCTTTCAATTTCTCTATGAATTAATAATCATGGAACTTCAGGCATGTTTAACCCAGTGCATCAGACCCAATATGCCATGCCAGAACTCTCCACATTGCAGGGTTAGGGATAAGAGTGGGATTATGTAAACTACATGTGATGGAATCCCTTTTCTATAGCTAATTCTTATATTAGTTGTCTTTGGCCCTTTGAGATAGGCAATAAGCCTCTCATAACATATTGGTAATATGCAATCACCACTCAACAGCAAGCAGTTTGCATATTCTGTGACTTAAGGAACATGATTTTTGATTAAAAGGTCCAATGTCTTTCTTCATTCCTTTGGTAAGTCAGGTCAAGGCCTTCAACAATCTTGATTGCTAGGGGATACAACTGGAAAAGGACCGGGTTTCCTTCTGCAGTATTTCATCAAAAGAAATGTAGCAAGAAGTAACAAAATCTGTTCCAACGGTCTTTAGCACTAATAAAGCAATTGATTTGCATGTTTTCTCCCTATCAACAGCAAGCAAGACGAGAAAGACATAGTCAATATTAGCAGAGCTGTGATACAGAAAATGTTGTACTAGACTCTAGAATATCAGCTTTTCTAGTCACCTTCTGCAGACTTGTCTTCATTTGGTTTTGTTCCATTAGCAGAGGGCAACTTTGGTACTGAAGTAAACATTCATGAACTTTTATTATCAGGGTCTGACTTCTGCAGAGGCTCTAAGGAGTTTTCAGTTAAGGGTGGATAAACCCAGAAAGGTCTACACATGCAAACAGATCACCTAGGCAGCTAAAGTGTGGTCCTTGTATGAAATGCATGATACAGCACATCAATCTTCAGGGTTGACAAGCAGGTTTTACCACCTCCAGTTTGCAATTTCAATCAGCCAAATGGCATTTAGACTGATGCTGTGAAAGCCCTTAAGTCCTTCGGAAGAGAGGCATCAGTTAAAAATTGCTACTAAACTGAGCAGTGAGTACAAACTGCATCCCCATTCTATGGACGGCATGCTGCAAAACGCTCACACAGAAACTGTAAATATTCAATATGATAAAAATGATATCACTTGAAAGTAGGTGATAAAATCCAAAATGGTTGTGTGACATGATTTTGACTTGTGCTTGGAATAAAGATTCTCCTTACGGTAAGCGAGGCATAATCTCCTGTCAGGACCAAGATGCACATGGATTTCAGAAAGTTCTTTCCAACTTGACTCTACAGTACAGCACAGCTATCTTTGCAGCACTATACTTATTACTGCAAAAAGAAAAGTATACCTCACTAGAACACCTTACATGCTTCTCCCTCATAAGTGGGTCATCCCATTAAGGGGGGAGGGAACAAAACAGTTCAGCAAGATATGCCAACGCATTTAAGAACTCCACTGGACTGGCTGCTACAAAGCCAACTAAGGTGGATATCACTGCTGAGGTAAAATTTAAAATAGGTCTGGAAAACTATCTGTTAAAGCAAGCAAGGTCACATGTTGCCTATCAACTTTGGACTATCCATAACAAAGCAGCAGCAGCTACTTTGGAAGAAAATATGCAATGTTTTTCATTAACAGAAGAAAACCCATGTTCAGCCCCAGACTCACAACTGTATTTGCAAAAACATGGAGCAGCAGCCATAGCTGAAGACATTCCAGCATGGCACTCCACTGACCACCAGGAACCTTGCACACACCCCTCAGCACTGCGTCAAATCCACTGTTTTATTGCAACAGACAACCTCCTCAATGCCTTTTCTCTCAGAGCTACAGAGAATACAGACTAACACCACCTGAACAGTACAGGCATCCCCTGTGTCTTGCCTACACTGAAATTGGGCYCAAYMMWYAAAAAGSCTTSGCCCTTGAMCYCCMCCCCCCCCCCCCCAGCAGATCTAGAAAGCTAGGCCACAGGCCAATTCTGCAGGACAGAAAAGGAAGGGGAAAAGGACATCTACCCTGCTAATGGCAAAAGTTACAAATTAACCAACTGATGTCTTAGCCCTGTTAATATACAATTCCCCAGTAACTCCAGAAACCCTGAGGCAAAATGTAAGCAAGACACCATTTCAACCTTTTCTGAAATAAAGAAAAAGGAACCTACAGATTTCACTCTCAAAGCTACAGCAGACAGTATCACCCTAGCATAAAACCCCCTCCTGACAGGAACCCTCAGCTCAGTTCCTCTAGCACTTTAGTTTTATTGGCGTAACCTATGGATATTGCATTACACAGCATTATGACAATTGCTTTATCAATCCAGCAGTGTAGAACTGCCAAATTCAAAGCAGTAGTCTAAATTTGAAAATACAATCATAACTAAGAAAACAATATTATTGACATCACTTAAGAACACCCAACTTCAAAAGAGACACACTTAAGACTTTCTAATTTAAGAAAAGATCAACTTGTGTTGATTCTTGTCTTACTTTGTAATCACCTCAACAATAGATATCAATGTTTTCTGTATCACTCAGTACTGAGCAGCTCTCAGTTAAAACCAGGAGGGGAAGAAAAAAGCATCTATTGCTTCTCCGGTTAAGCAGAAACAGCTTGGCTAGTCTAGAGCACATAAAAACAATATGAAAAAAATAAATGTAGGTCATTCTGAAAACAGCAAAGCCTTCTGGTTGCAAATCTCTTGTGACTGCCTTCTGCTATCACAGACCATCTTGCAGAGCATCATCCCGTGTTGCTCTGAGGGGCAGAGTCAGAGGAAAAGGTGAGCTCTGGGAGACAGCACCGAAGAGGGCCGTGGTCTTAAACTGGATGGCATACACAGAAGGGGTTAGCACACTCAGCAAGAGAAGTGGTCAGATTCATTTATGACAATTGATAGTATAACAAAGTGCTGCTACATTTTAACCCCTTCAAGCTTTTTCATGGCTTCAGAATTCCTATACACAGTTACCTTCAAAATATAGTGGTCAGGAGATGCATTTATTTTGGCAATTATTTACTAATCTACTATAAAACACTGCTGCAGCCAACCCAAATAATTCTTAATTTTATCTTTTCATTGAAGGTGTACAGAAAGCAGACAAACTAGAAATATAATTCTTGGTCTAGGGCAATTAAGTAAAGCATAAATATTAGCATGCTGTTGGGCTGAGAGAAGTCACTAAGAAACAGTAGGATGGGAAAATGATGATGGAGTTATAAATTAAAGCAACTATTAACCTAGAGCAGTGTAAGAAGCTATTCCTACAGTACCTAACCTATGAATATAGTCAGAATTGTTCTTCCTGTTCAGATATACAAAACAATGAAAAAAACCTCTGTACTTCAAAAACAAAAAAGCAAAGCAAAAACTACCTAAAAGCATTTCCTAGGAGTGTAAAGAGACTGGATACTTGCCTTTTTTGCTATGGGAAGCAATATACAACAGTCCAGTACTATTCCCTGGATTTTGAGGGCTTTTGGTTTCTCCATACCCCCTTTGGCTATACCTATGCAGCCTTTTCACCCTGGACTCAATCTTCAACCTAAAAGTCAAGTTGGAGATCATAATTTAGCAGTTACCTTGAAGATTTCACTAAGGAAAAAAAAAAGGGGGGGGAGGTGGGAAGGAAGAGATATTCTGGCTGCAAATTTTGAAGTCTACCAGAAAAATGCTAGTATTATCACCTTAGCTCACTATCAGTTTCCCAAAGCTTTCTTCATACGCCTTGCCTTTGGATATGCTTCTAGCTCACTTGAAACCAACACTCTAGGATTTGAGTTCTGGTCCATCAAAAACATGGGCACTAAGTCCTTGCACACTTAGCAATCTGTGGATTTAAATTGTCAAAACTTTGGCTCAGACGAAGTCATCTCCTGATCAAGTTACATTCAAGTGAAACTGAGTCTCCAGAGGTAAGCTAACATAAAAGAACTATGCCCTCATCTCCTTGTGCTACTGTACGCGTATGTCAGTTTCTCATTTTCACTTCTAAAAGTTTTTGCTAACACTATGAATTTCTTTTGGTAGCAACCTAATTTTATATCTTCTGATCTCTATTTTCTCCTAAAATATGTGTTTGAAGCAGCATCTAACATCCAGATGTTATTAATTTCCATAACCCTCTTTTTCACAGACAGACATCTGAGGAACAGCATTTCATTATCATCCTCTTTACACTAGCAGGGCAACTTAATAATATGAATGCAGGGAACTTGGTGTTTCCAGTCTTCCTGCGATGACTTGGCCCCGAGTTCTTTCTAAAATACGTAAGCTACCAATGAGGCCACAAAACATTACATGAAATAAGAAGGTAGAATATAATGTTATGTAACTTTTCTGAGAATTCTCAGAATTAACTGTTTGAAGTCTTTAAGCAAACAGATGGAGGTTAAGAACAATGGGGATGCTTGAAGCACGTGGCAGGAGACTATTAATTAGCCAAGTTTAGTACAGCATGCACCAGACATGTCATCTAGATAGGAAATCATCACTAGCACTAGAAAACTCGCATTATGTTGAAAAGCGTAGCTTGATAAACCATGCAGTGTGGATAGAAATTTGCTTCATTTGAAAGTGAAAGGTGAACCTGTGAGGACTCACAGGTCTTTTTTGATATCAGAACAGAGGACAAGAAGTTATCTACAGCACAAGGAATCTTGCGCTGGGCCTTGGGATTCATTCTCTCTACAGTCAACACATTGATTTCTCCAGGCCTCTTTCTCTCTATTTGGCACTAAGATCTCCTGTTTCCAGGATGCTGGAAAACATGAAGATAGGAAGGAAATCAACAGTAAAAAGGGCTTATGCTAAGCTAGTACTAAAGTATAAGAGATTCATTCTATCATCAGACATACAGGATACTAAATTCTGCTCCAGATGGTAAATTACCATAGTTTTAAATAATTATCACTGAATTAAGCAACAACTACAAAAATACCATCCAGAAAAAAARTTACATCTGTGTATCCAGAAGAATAGAACTAAGTCACTATATCCAATACACTCACATTTGCAGATGACAGAACCTTATGACAGGTAAAAGCCCTGGACACCAGACTACTCATACACTATGAATTTGACCTAGGCTTCTACTAGGATCCACAACCACCAAGTACTTACCAATCAGTTTAATCTTTTCTCTAAAAAAGGATTCTGTGTTTACCTGATTTAGGGAGGAGCTGGATGAGTACAGCTGTGCTTCCTAGGGCACATGAAAAAGTACTACTARAGATTTTTATAAAGAACTGGAATGATACAAACACATGGTGCACTAAATGAATTTAGAAGCTGGCAAACTGATAATGATAAATATCTTCAAAATGTGCAAAGAGGGGCTCAAGACTTATGCTAACATATTTTCTATTACCTGGGTGGTGGTGGGGGGAATCAAAAAGTCCAATACTGGTGAATTTCGAAAGCAGAAAAGATCTGGGAAATAGCAGCTCCTTCAGATGACAGGACAGATAACTGGTGAGCTACCAGATTGTCCACTTGCAGCTTATAAAGCAAAACAGATGCATTTTAAAGTTAAACATAAGTTAGCATATCAAAGAATTTCTATGGTCTCCTTGATACAGGAGCTACATCAAATGATTACAATAGCTCTTTCTTTTTCCAAATCTATGAGGAATTAGTGCTATTTTTTTAAAATCAGAATAGCCAGCAAGCCAAAAAAAAAAAAAAACCTCTTCCTGTATCATGATGCAGAAGCATCCATTGCATATACACCTATTTCAGCTCTAAACAAGCTCTGAGAAAATAACAGATTCAAGTCCAAGTCAGTACATGAGTTAATATTTTAAAAACAGAGTCTGAACATTGGCTTTAACTAGGACCAAAACAATCCTTAGGCATGCATGGATGGTTTCTTGCTCAGAAACGTATGTATTCCAATAGTTCTGGGTTCATCTACAACACAACTGATTTCTTGTGATGAACTAACTGCTATTCCACCCCCCCCCCCAAAAAAAAAAAAAAAAGTGACAATTTTGTGAAGATAAACCATTTTAAGTGAAGTCCTTCCTGGAAGTTGACAAGTAATGTAAAATTGTCCCTTGGTAGCTATTATTCTCATTTGCAGAACTCCTTATTGATACCACATAAGGGAATTCATGCTTGTTCATTAACTAGGTTGGAGGGAAAAAAAAAAAGAGAGAGAGAGAGAGAGAGACATGAATTCAAGTACCAATAATAAAAGCAGAGCCACTTCTAGAGATAAACTCTGTACCGTAACACAAACATGCTATTTACCCTGAAGGGTCACCCTAATTCTACCCCTCATTAAGGGGGGGAGAAAAAGAACCATGTTAACAAATGCTTATCATATTGAAATCACTTACATTAGTACTACAAGACACTAACCTTACAAAGACATATTGTTCCTTTCTGAAACAGAAATGGAATCAGGCTTCTGACAGCTAGTACAAAACAGGTTGCAATTCTGCCACTAACTTGAATTTGTATAATAGAGCACTAGACACCCATCAAGTACACAACACTCCCATTAACTGCTGCTCAGGGAAAACAAGCTAGATTCTTTTACCTCTCATCTCTACAGCTGTTGGACTGCCTTCCTATATTTACTATTTTACCTACTTATTATGTTTGTTCTTTCCTCTTATCCCCAGAGCCAGAAGCATGTGCTATAATACAGTATTACCTTAAGTCGATACCATGGTATTTTTATATATATGTATATATGTGTGTATGTGTGTGTGTATATATATATATACACACACACACACACACATTCTCTTTTGATATATCAAAAGAGAAAAAAAGTACAGTTTTTGAATTTTTTCAGTCCTACAGAAATTCCATTCTGTCACAGTCAAGTCAGCGAGGAAGTCCATCAGTCCTTCTGAGAAACAGGTTTTATCTTATTGTAGAAACTTTTCACTAAACAACAGCTTTAGGCAAATACCTATTTTAGGCAGAGAGCAAAGAAAGACTTGAAACAGACTCAGTCTGTAAAAAATTGATGTAAAGTGTATAGGAGAAGTCTGAGGCACCTCCAGTAGTCTATCCAAGATATACCTACACATCTACAAAAACTAAAAATTGTCCTAAAAGCCAATCAGCTTTGTGTTCATTAGTATCACAGTGCTATCATCTATCTGGAAGGTAAGACAAAACACAAATATGAACACAAACCACCAAAACACTGAAAAGAAATTAAAGAATGCATAAGCATGAAAACTTACCAGGTGAGGAACTAAAAAAAACCACTCCAAAACTACAGGCTGATTAATGCCACTTTTAGGTATATACCTATCTTCAAATGCAAGGCAGGCACTGACAGGACTGAAAATACATGCTGCTGCTTCTAGTATCACCTGTTTCACTTGAGCTCACCTTCAACCAGCTTGCCTCCATCCACAGGTTGATCTCCACTGTAAATGAGGAAGGGCATTTGGAGATAATATTATTGTCACCTGAGATAAAGAAATAGTAGATCCAAGTCTCAATAGTGACAGAAAAGGCAATGTTCTTTGCAGAGTTTTTAAGCATCTGCATGCAGTCAGTGAATGCACAGTCAGATAGACCTCATATATGCCAAAGGGAGCAGTCAAGCAGCAAAAGTATCTTCATTTTGACACACTAGAGTTAAATTGCTGTAGCACATACCTCTGGAGCCTCTATCCCCTCTGTCAGGTAGGAATATCTGTATCAAACACTACAGAATATGCATGTAACCCACTGTAAGGAATTTGAATCTTTCCAAATTAAAAGCTTGCAAAATTCCCTTGGTGTACAGTAAAATACTACAGGTACTTCAGTGCAAACTTCAGACTTCTGCCTTATCATTTTTTTCACTTCTGTCAAGTTATCTTCTAGAAGAATTAGCCTGGATAATAAATTCAGTAGCAAAAGGATGCATCCTACCCTAGTACTCTAATTATCTAGCAACTTCACATGTGTTGGCTAATAAGAGATGACATCACCATTCTTTCAAACAGTGGTCCTTGGTTTTGGATTAGATTAGTTTCAAGGTCCCAAACTGCGGTGGGCCCATGTTGTTAGATTGTTGCTTCTTTCAAAAAAAAAAAAGGGGGGGGGGGGGGATACTTGTTACAAAGGGAAACTGGAAACTTCTCTCCACACAAGCAGAGACATGGCTGTATTGCAATGGCCTCAGGGTAAGGATTAAAGCAAAACAAAATAGAAACCCTTCCATCTCTAATTAGGGTCTTCATTTGCCAAAGAGCCATTCCACAGCAGGAAGAATTGCATTCAGCCCGTTGCTCGGATAACATCTCCCAGCAGGTTGGCTCCTCAGAGCAGGCTACTCCGAGCCAACAATTTCTGGTTACTTGGAGGCAAGCTGCCTGCACATTGTTTTAACTGGCCTGGCTTTTCCAGCCAGTTTTGCCGAAGAACAATCTTCTATTCAGAATGTAGAGATAAAAGCTTCATTTGGTTTGAATTTGTCTCCAGTTTCTTTCCCCTTTTCTTTTTTTAAACATGGGAATTATAGGTTCTGGAGTTTGCATTATTTCTCTTGTAGACATCAGTGTTTTTCCCCCTCTAACCACTTGATTCTTTGCCAGTGAAGGCTGCCGTCTGGAGTCCAGCCATTCATCAGCCCCTACCTCATCATTAACACTGTGGTGCTGGCGGTCACAGCCCATTGCTGGCGACAGGAAATCCTAACTTGCAAGAGGTTAACCACAGCCCATAAACAGCCAGGCCAGCTCATTAGTCCCTTACAGTCAGTCAAAGGGACCCTCTGGGAGTTTGAACACTGTTGATGGACTCAAGTCTATGTAGCTATGCAGTCTAGGCCCCTAGCAAAATAGCTTATTTTTTCTCCCTAAACATCATTAAAGAGCACCAAAAGTTCCCACTGCCAAGCACATCCCACTACTTGGATCCCCAGGGCTACAGTCCATCCTTCTCCCATCCAAAGCTGATAAAGTTCTTGAAGCATTTTAAAAAAACAAATATCTGTGAAATACTCTCTAGGTTTACCAATTAAACAACACTGGTGGGCCACAATTCAAATGCTTATGAGCTAAAACATATACATGCTTTTGAGATCTTTAACAGTTTTGGTGAGTTTCATATCCAGAATGAGCATTTCTAAGGCAACAGCTAYGAAAGTGATGGTATCTACCCTGTCTAGAGAGTTCATACCACAAGTATGTGCAGCTCTAATCTTCGAGATAACCTGCCAGAATTGCAAATGGCTTGCCCAAGGCTTCATGCATCAACCAAAAAGCCCACTTCCTATGCATTTCAGTGGCAAGTTTGCAGAATGAACACTACTCATTTGGAGTCGATTCCTTGAGCTTAGTACAAATATTAAATCATCACATCAGCCAAGTATGCACTTCTACATAATATCCACCTGGACTTTGTAAAGCCAGTATTTGGAGCACAGCAATAGCTTCTGACAAATTCTTGGATGAGTAGGATAAAAAAAAATAGCTTGTGTTATATTAAGCTTTTCTTTCCTCCCTTTCAATCCCATGAAAACGGCTGCAAAACATTCCCACTTTATATCTGCAGCTTCTCTAAAATCCACTGTTCATTTTCTACCACTGCTGATTAAATCTCTCCATTTGAACGTGCCTTTGAACATCCGAATCCCTCTGATGCAGCTCTAGTTACATTCCCCAGTTCTCCAATTTCTCTCAAGTCCTCCTGTCTCTAAGTACACTGAAATTCGGCATGTCACTCATCTGTTAAGTCCTAAATAATTCCATTCCCTGTTTCCATATCAGCTGCCTGTTTCTTCATCTCCTCTCCACSATTTATTTACCTCATTCTGCTGCCCAACCTCCTTGTCTGCTCTTATCTATACTCCAGTCTCATTTTCTTGCCCATTCTCATCTCCTTCAGACTCCATTTTTGTAGTTCTTCCAACATGTCTGGCATTGTGCATTTCCCCTCTTCTTCCCTAAGTGTATTCTGTCTGTAAACTAACTATCCCAGAAAGTCTCAATGTGTAAGAGGCTCACAAATCACAAAGAAACATTAGGGTTCAAAACTTTTGATATAAAATATTTACATATTATTTGAATGAGGGGCCTATCTGACAATCATTCCCCAGTCTTTACTCAGCCTGGATTTCCATTAATTTCACTGGGAGTCCCTACTGAGCAAAGACTCCAGTAACACATGTCCTGTAAGAACAGCTGTTTCTTTAGATTGAGAGAGAAGCAGCTGTGTTCCACAGTTGGTTGCAAAGGAGCAAAATGGTGGCAGGGACTGTGAAGGACTCGATGCTAAAAGTGGACATTTATTTAAAGTAATCAATCCAATAATAGCAAGTCTAAGGCGTGCTGGGGGGGGGGGTCAACATAAGAGACAGCTTTCTTCATGGATTGGTATTGCAATGCACAAAGAACACAGAGGAAGTTAGTAAAATAACCTACTAACAGATCTTTGAGACTAGTTGGGAATGGAAAGGCCTAGCCTTCTCCCCACCCATGAATTAAAAACTGACAAATCTGTTACTTCATAACTGCATGGCCCAATCCAGGCCCTGTTACCCCACTCCCTTTAGTGCTCCCCACTTTGGGTTTGGTCCAGCACTTACTTTCTTTTTAATTCTTTCATCATATGATCTATACACAACACTAACTTCTCCTGTTTCCAGAATTATATTGGCTTACTTGTCAGTTCTCTTCCTGTTCTCAGATCTTGCCCTTCTCTCCTCAAAAGAACTGCTGAAATTAAGGTGGAAAGTAGCTGTGGAATGAGAGGGTTTGAACAGAAGAAAACAAAGATGCATATGAACTCAAGGCTTCAGCTATAGTGATGAGACTACTGTTTCATGCTGCATCCCCATTCTTGCTTCCACACACTTCTGCACATTCTCTGCTGCCAAACACTGCTGAAAGCATCTGGTATAGCATTTTTTCCTTATTCTCTCTCATTCAGATCTTTTTTTCATCTATTAAAATTGGTTTTGTGTTAGAATGTGATCTGTGGGGGACAGAGGAAGAGGTAAGACGGGAAGCAGAAACTCATCAAGTTTTTGGCAAATGCATTTCATTTTTACAAATACGTCTTTTTTGTTCCAAGATGTACACCTGTCTATATCAGGAAGATTATGAGGGCTATTTCTTTCTGTCATTATGAAAATGATGATTCTTCCTGAATAACCATATACTATCCCATCTTCTGATCTCATCTATATGGTTTTGTTAGAACTATAGAGATCATTATTTCTATATGTTGTACAGATCTGGCCACACTGCTGAAGAAACTGAAATGTCTAAAGAGAAATAATATCAAAAATATCTGCACAAATAACATTATCACTTCAAATAACAATTTTGAAACATGCAATAGATATTTAAAATAGATGTTAACATTTCAAATGTCCTGGATGTTATGAAAAACAATGAGATGGGAAAGACCAAGAAACATTCAGTATATTGGAGCGCTTACATTCTTCAGTGCTCCACTGGCCATTCTCTCTGTTTCTCAATATATTCTTTAGAAGAAATACAGGTAAGAAACACACATCAGGGGTTATAATTACATGTACTACTTCCTTTCACAGTTAACTCTAATTTTAAGTAATGCTAGGACAACAGACCATAAAAACAAAAAATTAAAATATGAAGCTAATGGAGTCTCCTAAAGAACATGACTGATTAAGCAGCTTAATCTTTACTGTCACATAGTAAAGCCAGGACACTTTTTCCTCTCAAAACATGTGCTCTCTTTTCATTCAAAACTGTTGGGATTGATAAACAATGTAGTTTGTGTTTTGGTCACAATATGGCATGTTAGCACTTTTTCAGTTTAAGTCTACCAACTAGCACATAACCAAAAAAGCCTAATCTCATTCAAGAACCCTTCGCTTTGGTTTGTAACAGCTTGCTTCTTAGCACAATGTCTGATAGTTCAAAATAGCCAACATTAAGTTTCTACTGTTGATTTACTTTTCTTAGGCTGTAGTCTGAAATGCGTTTAGGCATGTACTACCATCAGAAAGAGCAGTTTCTGTACACTCCTCCTCCAGGTTCCTATCTCCATTGGACTCTACACTGTGCCAACACAAATAATCTTGTGGACACAGAGTGAAACAAATGAAAACAGCTTAAAATTTCCTATATTGGTTACTTTTCACCCAGACCAATTATTTGGCTTAAATTTTGGAACTACTGCCTTCAAATGAATTCCAAATATTTATTTTTTTAGATACCATTCACAAATAAGCAGCATAAGTTGACAAACAGAAAGTCCCCAAACTGTGAAATAAGTACCACAAATGGAATGTGGAAGACTACAAGTTTTCCTGAAGTGACAGCATCTTCTACTGAATGCACACAGGACTCATCCTTGAGTGGCATGACATTACTGCAGTTGCCAATACCAGCTAAAGTGTCTGAATAACCAAAGTTTTAGAAACACTGATCAAGGATTTTAGACATGTCTCAAATCTTAGATCTAAAATCTACTGTTTAGCTCAGTCCTAGTCTCTGAACAATTTCAGCATGGAAAAGCATTTGCCTAAATTTGATATGCATTTCTGCAACTGAAGTGAATCCATTTGTACATGCAACTATCCACACTGTATATCAAATTATCGATGTTATACATAAGATATGCTTATGCAGTCGTCGTGATTCTGATTTGTATATACAACTATGCAGCATTTAGGGCATGGCTATCACAAGTTGATTGTTTAATTTGCTTTTTTCAGCAACTCAAAACTGGAAGAATCAAAAATACTTCTCTTTCCAAGCAAAGATACCACCAACTCTTTATACATGAGCAAGATATAACTCAAAGCTATTTTTAATAGACAAGTTCAGGGCTGCTAAGAAGGAATAGTCTAGATGTTCTTGTAAAAAGAATTTGCCCATTTTTTTTGCAACGGACTTCCAGAAAATCGAGATACATATAGAAAAAGTAGTAACTGCACATAAAACTACTTACAAAAATGCAGGTAAAGTGCTACTTTGTTTAGAGCACAAGCTGTATCATATCCAAGAAGTGTATTTCCTTATCTGAAAGCGGCCTCTCTCACAACCAGAAAACTCTCAAACCATTATTTGCAACCAACAGAAAAGCAGGGGAGAAAGAAATCAGATTGCACTTCTTAGACTTTATTTTCTGTGACTAACCATTACTGCCACAGAAGAGTTTGGTTTTGGAAGCATTTTTTAAGAAAGATTTTCACAAGTAATAAATTAGAAAGTGCATCAGTTGTTACCTGTTCACCCATATATATTAATTCAATCAGCATATCTTAACCTATAGAGCATTTTTATGTTTCTCATGACAGTGTGATTTACAAATGCATTTCCGAGTCTCTCCCTCTTCTGCCACAGACAGGCACCCAAAAGCTTCATTAAGTAATATAACTGTTAGGACAGGAAACAAATACAGAGCAAGGCCTAAAATTGGACAATAAAATCACCTATGCTTCTACAGTTAGTGCAAAGTGACCAGGTTCACAGTGAAGTTTTCAATATTCTTGGATAGAAGTATTGGGGAAGTTAAATAGAAGCCAATTAGTTTACATGCATTCACAAAGTGCATAAACCCCCTCCCGAGAAGCCCTGCTGCCTTGGCTCCTCAAATCTGAGAGCAGATCACTTTTTACAGCAACTAAGCTACTGACATAATCCTGTGATTTCACGTTTGATTGCCTTACAAGAATCTTCACATTTAAACTGTTTGTTAGACAAATGATTAAGAATTACAACTAGACTGTATAATGAAGACTCAAGTTATGATGACTTTAGCTCCAACCTAAGTAGTGTGATCATAGTTATGATGCCAGAAATAGGGAATTCTTCTAGTAAATATTTGGGTAAATATTTTGTAAACAAACTCTCAAAACAGAGAAAAGTAGTGAATGGATACTGGAAAAGCCGTTAGGAATTTCCTCACATTCACAGATTCCTTTGATCTGAAGAAAACAGGAAGCTGTAGTAGCAGGGACATCCTCTCTTTGTTAGGGTCTACTCAGATGCATGTCCTTAATTTCACACGTCCTATTAATACCAAGAAGTTGTTCTTTAGCAGAAGAGAAATGAGAAAAAAAAAAAAAAACTCCCTATGGGCTATCCAGCCTGTGGAAGAGAGAAGACATTCTAGTTTTAAGTAAGTCTTCAGTATTTTCTCAGTTTCCATATTAAAATAAGAAGCAGGGCCTCTGGTGGGTTGCGTTTCACCACCTTGCACAAGCAGTTACTCCAGGCGCAGCCGGGTGGGCCGCGGCCCGCCAGGCAGCAGGCGCCCTCGCCCCAGCCCGCCAGCAGCCCTGCGGCACACCGGGGCACCCAGCCGCGCGTACGGGGCCGCCATGCGGCAGGAGGGCGCTGGGGAGGCGAGGGCCCGGCAGGGGAAAGGTTCCCTTTGAAGCACATGGCACCAAGAGCTTCCCAGCAACCATGGCAACAGGCTCAGTGGGTTCCCAGCCTGAGAACAGAGCTGCTGCCGCCATGCCTCAAACAAAAACCCTCTGAAAGGAGGAAAGCAAGGGGGGAGGCGGGCTCCGGCCACGAGGGAGAAGCCAGGGCAGAATTAGCCTGGCAGAAACCGAGCGGCGCCCTGGTAGGTAAATCCTGCCAATAATACTGGTCGGGTTCATGGGGTTTCCTTTTCATTTCCAAGGCTTTCTTCTCCCTCTGTCATTCCCCTTCGAGCCCTATTCAGGAGCTCATGAGATCAGTAGAGCCAGGCCTTTGCTTCACTTGCAGGCAGCGCCGCCTCAAGCAGGGCTGCGTGCTGATCAAAGGCAGTGTTAAATCACAGCTGCCACATACACCCCTTTCCCAGTTTTTATGGGCCTTCTAACAGAAGTGTGTGGGTTTTTTCTGTGTTTTTTTTTTTTTTTTAAATAAAAATACTTGTGCTTTCACTTCCATTACTCCACATAAATCTAAAAAGAATGAGCAACTCATATATATGAAATGGACACGTTAACTTCTCTACATCCACTGATCCTATTTGGCAAATGGATAAACAGTTAGAATGAAGTTACTGGAAACAGACTATTGTTTTATTAAAAAAAAAAAAAAACAAAAGAAGAAAACATGCATCTTTGTCCCAGATTTGTACCTCATGGAATTCAGCACTACAAATAGCTTTTAAATATTCTCTACATTTTACTTCAACATACTCCAAAATTTCCACAATCTTAAACACATCAGTTTTTGTTCTTTACCATTGCAGTTTGAAGAAAAGCTTGCCATTTATATCTTCACATGCGCATGAATCCATCACATAGGCACAAAACCAATGGCCTTTTTGCTTCCACTAGCATGTTACTCAACATAACTTCAGAAGTTTTAACAACAAGGGTTTAAACCAGCTCCCTTAAAACAGGAGCTTTGCATTCTTTTATGCTTTGTATGGCAAAACTGATCTGAGTTAGGCAGAACTCTTCATCAAATCCAATTAAGACAGGCTTTAAAAACTCACAAGAATATCCATTCCTTATGCATGTAAGAGTTTTTCTCAGTTGAGCGAGGATAACTATCCATTCAAACTAGCTTTCTCAATGAAAAGTCTCTAAACAAACAGAACTGGCCACATTTACTGTAAGCTGAAAAAGGAAACTTTGCTATGAATTGCTTAGGTATTTAACCATTCAATTATGCCCACAACAGTTTTGAAAGAAAGTCCTTAACTTTTCCCACCTTCATGGCACTAACTTCATTCCCATCCTGAAATCAATAGATCAAGCTGATCCAATCACATAACTTTTCCCACATACAAGATCTGGATTTAATTTCATTGAATAGCTTCTAATAGAATTAAAACCATAGAAAAGATACTAGATCCCAACCCCAATTTCAGCAGTAAGAAACAAAGGGGAATGCCAGAGGGGAGATTCACCTGTTCCCAGCAGCAGTGATCACAGTCAGACTGCACTGGACAAAACAGAATCAGTTTATAAGCTCTACATCCTCAGTTTTATGCATACTACTACATCTTATAAGGAGCTAAGAATATTTGCATTCAAAATAGCCTTACTTTTACCCACCTGAGTCATTAATGCAGTTGTGCATATATTGAGGGGTGGCTTTGCCATCTATCTCACATAATACCTGGATATTTGCAATGCTAGCAAAGTTGAAGTGCAAAAGCGCATATACAATACATTTTTTAATTTGTCATCAGTTCTGCTCTTCTAATATCCAAATTCTCTGTACAGGAGATGTTGCAGTTGGGCATGCAGAACTCTGGAATAGCAAGGAGTTTACCATCACTGTACTCAAAGGCAAATGCAGTAACTGGTCTAAGATCCAAGAGTGCAGAAAAAGTCACTTTGGAGACAGGAGAAATCAAAGTAAGTGAGAATAAACCAACCAAACAGGCTTCTTGATTTCCCTCATTTTTTTTTAAATTGAATAAGGAGCTTTTCATTTTTCACCCTCTCTTGACAAAATGTCCCGCCCCCCCTCCCTCTCCCGCTTAAGGTCTTCATCTGTGCACACACACTATTTGGTTTTCCAATTTAAGTCAAACAGCTACCAAATGCTGGGGACAATCAAAAGACATCCCATATACACACGCTGCAGGTAACACTAGCCAGGCAAAACAGTTTACCAGCTGAACTGATTGCTCATGTAGCCATTCGCACCAATTTGCATGGAAATAGAATTTTTCAGAGACTCAACCAATCACAATGCGATTTGTTCCCGCATTAGATACCCAGGGCTGACTCGCTTGACAGAGCTGCAGAAAGCTCATAGCTGATGCTCCTGTGGTCTGTGCACTCAACAATATCCAAAGGAGGTCTGAGAAGTCCTTCTAAATAAGGGCATAACTAGAGCTCAGGGAGGACCGCGCATAAGGGCTGGAGAGAAAAGATGGAGAGAAGTTGCAGCAACAAGCAAGAAGGAGATAGAGAACAAAAGATATTTCAAGAAGAGCAGAGCAGACAGTGACAAGGAAATACAGAACGGGGAGCTGCATGATGGCTACTGAGAAAAATTATTGCCTCAGGAAGTACCTGGTCAGTCTTTTTCACCCACTGAATTACCACTGCACATGAACTGACACACAGGAGATGAGTCCAGACTCTTGACACACTGCATAGGGTATGCAGGAGTCACACTACAGTCATTATGCATCTGTCATTCCAAAGTGGATACTACAGGACTCCTAAAGCAAAGGCAGTGTCTGCTATTCATCATGCCAAGCTTTGAGAAGTAAAGATCAGCAGATACTGAGGGGCAGCAAAAATAATAAAATGCTTTCGTATTAACTGCTTTTGATAAGAAGCTTCCTTGATCAAGTTCAGCATCACATTAGCAATCCACCTATTTCTGCTCAGTTACTGCTTCTGCTATACAGCTTTATTTGCCAAAATCTGTTAGGCTCCTACAGAACTGAAAAGCAACTTTATGCACTCAGCTCCCCATCATCATCTCTATCAATTGACTCAGTTCTCCCTGAAGCATCTAGTGTGAAAACAGGCAGAAGGGGAAAATTTCATGGACTAAAGTCATTTTACTCTTGTTTTACTTCTTGCTGATATTTCTCTGAAAGGAACTAACCCTTCCAAGAAACAGTTACATGCAGCATTTACCCTAAATTACTCAAACTGTGTAACTCTTACTCCCTTACTTTTCCCAATACAGTGAGGCATGGTTTAGGTTCCAACTCTGGCTGCTCCAGCTTCACCACTCCTACCCAGCCATATTCATATAGGTCTTCTTCATCGTTGCTATTACACAGTCCAAGTGGATGCATCTGAAACAGAATCAGAAAGAAACCTTTAGCAAATCAATAGAACTCACAAAATGCACATAGCTTGCTTTTGAACAGTTATACTTTTTAAAAACTGAGTAACATCAGAAAAACTGAAGCATAAGGTTGCATGTGTCAAGAATTCAGTACTTTCCTGAAGCATGCTTCAGTTCTAAATCCTGCAGTTATATGAACACAGTTATCTTGTTTATGAATAATCATGCAATGCTCCCAGGTAAATGTGATCTTAAGTCCTCATATCAGATATAAAGGAATTAAGTATTATGTTATACTTGGGCCTCTCCTTGCAAAATGATAGAAATAATCTTCTGTGGAGTCACTGACAAAAGCTTTAAATATTTAAGATACAAAACTAATGTTTGAGTGGCATTACCAGTCTTTTTAAATATTTGTACAATATTAACTGTCTGTCATCCCTTAGAATATCCCTATCATCCAGTTCAAAGTAAGGAACAAGAAACTGCCTAACTATTGTGAAACAGTCTCTAGCTACTTCTAAACCAAGTGATGAGTGAGAGGTAACATGAAGCAAGAGAGTTTAGATTTCTTTTAAATATTTATGTTTCTTATACAGAGCAACACACATTTTTGTTACTTTCAGAAATTCAGTATCTTCCTCCTCCCTCCTTCCAATGCTATGTAGTTAGTCTCTAATTTTATTATTGCAAGAAACTTCCTATGCATGGATTTTTCAAGCTTCCTTCATTTGTTCCAAGTTTGCTATCCCTCACTAGCATAATATCTTCTTGTATAAAGTAGGGTATCAAACATTTAACTTCTTACACCACTTACTATGTTCTGCTTGTTCTCTCATTTACTCAGTTAAAATCTAAGATTTTTCAGAGACTCTTGCCCAAGAGCTACCCAGGGTATAATATATATATTATACACACACATTCATATAAAGGTTCACAGCAAAAGAAAAATCTGTACTTTATCCAGCTTGCTGTCTTTCCTTAAATCTCACCTTTGCCAAACTAGGCACCCCCCCCCCCCCAAAAAAAAAATGTTATCAGCAATATGCCTATTCTGTTTTCTGCTATTTAATTATAGTAAAAGATTATACTGCACAAAATTTCACATATACATCCATCTCATATATACACACACACCTCAGTAATCCATGCAAAGTAGCACCACATAACACAAATCCTGCCATCTCTTCTCCATCACTACTTTGCCATCTTGCCCTCTCCTTATTGCTGTACCTTTCAATTTGTAAGCTATTCAGTCCAAGAACAGCTATTTATACTGTCTTGTGGGGCCCTGACTTTCCTATATTTTGCAGTGATAGTTCAAGTTTTTCAGAAATATGCTGTGACATACAAATACAAACAAGTTTTCCTACATCTCATTATTTTTCAGAATATATCACCAATTCATCTGCCTTTAGAGAAAAAAATCACAGTACTAGGCAGATAGCAGAATCCTCTGTCCAACTCTTAACTCACCTTATGTCTTTTTTATTATGACTTACTACTATGCACTATTGGAAGTGTTACTGAGCTCTCCACATTATCACAAGGCTCAGCAGTTCAGCTTACTATGTTTAAAAGTGTGAGTTATCTTCACCACCACCAGAAGATAAAACACTCCTTAAGATCAGCACCTAACAGAAACCATTCAGCATACAGATAAAAACAGAGAAAGGAGTCAAGTAGAGAGAAGGCTTCCTCTAAAACTGCCAGTGCATATTTAACCTCATAGGACCCTATGTATATTTGACTTTTTTCAGTACAAATAAAAATGGAGTTTGCAAACTGCTCCAAATCTATAAAGTTAGACCATAAACAAATACTTTGTCCAATGAGTAGTCAAGAGTCTATGCACTCTTGTAAGTTAACAGAAAGCTTAATCGGTGTTAAATATCTAAAGACAAAGAACCAGTCCCTTGACATTAGTCTATCAATCAAGCTGTGAAACCATAACCCATATCTAAGAAGTTTCTAGTTTAAAATCCTTGAAATGTACTGGGGCACTTTCCACATGTCTGAAAGGGCAAAACTGAAACCACGACTGGGAGGTGCTTTTATCCAAGGTTACAATATCTGTATACACTGCTGAGTGTCTAAAATAACTTCAAAGAGCCGCACAAATTTTAAGTGGGTTACTGTTACAGAGCAGACAAACAGTAAAGGAACAAGGAAGAAGGAACATTTTACTCTGTAATTATCACCTCAAAAAAGTCCTGATGATTAAAAGAAAACTTCCACCCTTTTGTCCCCCCCCCCTTTTTTTTTTGTCTGCCAGGATAGGACATTAGTGTTACAAACCACGACAGGAACAGCAGAACAGCTCAGAATCTTTCTATACAGTGTCATGAGATTAAAAAGTCTGTCCTTTTTTCCCCCCCAACCATATAAAAAATATAGTCTCTACCTACTTTAGTCCAGAAACATGTTGGAAGGCATCCAAGGGGAATAGAAAATTCTTTCCATTTATGTACCTGCTTCTTTCCTCTAGAACTGCATTATTCCATAACAGCTTCCAAGGCATAGGCCTTTAGATCATAGCCACAAAGCACATTGTGCAGTTACACTTCAGGAAATTAGGATAAACCAAAGTTAAAAGCCTTTTCTCTTCTTTTTATAAAGCCTGAACTTCCTTGCCCTAAGGAAAAAATTGGTAATTTTCTCTATTTCTGAATGACAATATTGGCCAACATCTTGTCTCTAGCAATGTGCCCCAAACACCTAAGAGAGTCTTCTGATTCAGAGGCAAATTATACTTAACTCCAAATAGAGGAAAACATCTGCAGTGGATAAAGTCCTCTGAATAGAGTTTTCTAGACAGTCAGAAATTTACCATGACAGTCTATCAGCATTCAGGATATCCTAGCTCATGCATTTCACCACCATACACAGGTCATGTATGTCACGTGGGACTGGGCTCCCAGGATTTTAGCAAAAAATAAAGTTCTATTTCTGAACACTCCCTCTGCCTTCTTCAAAAAGCTAGATGAGCTGGAAAAAGATATATGTTCAGTTTAGTAGACAAAAAAAGTCACAGACCTGAAAGCAATAGAGCCTTCACAATGCAAACAGCTTCCATATTTGCATCAAGAACTGACAAATCCACTTAAACAGAAAGCCTTACTAGATCTTCTGGGTGTCATAGCTTTAAACTTTACTAAATATAAGAAAGCTTTTTAAACCATGATATGAGTATTTTGCTACAGTTCAGGTGGAACATAGGGCACAGGACTTGGCACACTTACAGTATTAACAGCAAACTAACGGTAGAACTCGAGTGAGCTTCGTGGTTAGAATCCCAGGGAAAGGGTGAAACTTCAGAATAAATTCTGTATTACTCTACCTTTACATAATAAGAGGCATAATCAGAGGAGACAAACATGAGACTAGTCAGAAAGGAAGATGAACAGCAGCTAGCATACAGAGCACTCTGGGGCACAGTCAAGTACCAACATATGACTCCTGAAAGTCCATACCAGGTTTATATCATGCACCAACAGCAGAGCTCTGCTGAAATGGGGACTGTCATGTCATTCAGTCCTTGACTCTAGCAGACCGTAAGCCAGCAGAAGCTGCTGAGGCTGACTCGGCTGGATCACTTTGAATCTAGCTTCATGGTAAACCAGCCCCATTCCAAATGGAATAATGAGACTGCTAGAAAGCCACTCATTACTTTTGGCAAATTACTACTCGCATTCACTGTCACTCAACTCTCCAAAATAAAACTGTAGCCCTGTATCTCCTGTCATATGACAAATTTGATATGCAGATTCCAGAATTATAAAGATTAGACATTCCCTAACTCTGCAAACCTCCTGCCTACCAGTCAGAAGAAAGTTATCCAACAGGATCTCCCTTTCAGAAGGGTACTTCAGCAGGTGTATGTTGTCCAAAAGCTAGCATAAAATCTTTGAGAAGAATCCTCTCATCTAGCTTCCAAGAGCACAAGAAAGAAGACTCCAAGAAAGCTGCATGCATTGAGCAGAATTGGGAGAGCACCATGTGCTTACAGCTGCCTCAAAACAAAATATGCATGACAATCCTGGCTCATATTGGCTGAGGCATGTGTATCACACAGAATACACCAGGCATTAAGTCTGAAATACAGAGACAGAACTGTGAAATATGCACTAAAACCAATGTGTATAACTAAATGAGCTGTCTTTGAAAAGCTATACAAGACTTCAAATATTACATAGAATACAAAGCTGGACGGGAAGATACGTAACAAAGAACTACATGAGATCTGGGAAATATCACACTTTTTCCAGACAAGAAGTGACTTCAATTCAGTACTTATATACCACTGTACTGCATTCTGAAACTCCTTTTCCAAATACCACAGTCCTTTAGCCCTGAACCTTTTCCTCAGAACTAGGTTTCCTAGAAAATTTCTGGAGTCTGTTCTGATGAAAGAAGCTAAAAAAGAAAGCCCTGGCAAATATGTCAATGAAAGTAGGAAAAAAAAAAAAAAAAAAAGCAGGAACTCATCTCCTTATTACAGAATTCACACCATTCACACAGCAGTATTCATGCCAAGGGGAAGGAATTTTCAAATTCTCATTCAACCCTCTGAATCAAGCCCACTTAGAACACATCTATTTACTCATAAGCTATGGCAAGGCTGCACTGTGAGCTACTTACCTAGAGGAAAACTGGGCTGTGGCTAGCAAAGAACAAGCATGTGTCAGAAAAGGAGAATTCTACCCCAACATGGCAGTGCTGCCTATTACCATTACTGCTACTTAAGCAAGATCACCACTCAGAGCAAGTGAATTTCATTATTCAGTACAAGAACCTAGCTATAAAATATTTTCTACCTTACATTTCTTAGCAGAGTGTAAAAGATTGAAAATTGAAATTTATTAAACCTCCACACATTGGCAAAGTAATTCTGCATATGAAAAACCTCAAACCTAAATGCAAAACTGAGTGTAAGCAGCAAGCAAAATAGGAGAGTGCCTCAGGCTCTGTGCTGG
This sequence comes from Rhea americana, assembly GCF_003343005.1. Classification (NCBI taxonomy): domain Eukaryota; kingdom Metazoa; phylum Chordata; class Aves; order Rheiformes; family Rheidae; genus Rhea; species Rhea americana. The sequence continues at coordinate 793,876 of NW_028186426.1, read as the reverse complement.
CAAATGTAGACAATTTACCAGGTACATCTGCAGGCTACAAGTACAAAGATCTTGTTGCATCACACTGGAACCTCAGAGTAATTAATGAAACAAATTATATTATGCTAACAATCCTCAAAGTTGGTATATTTCAGGAAAGGTAAATTGACAAAAATATTGTACTGTAAAATCATACGCATTGTAAAGCCAAACGGTTGGCTAGACTATTCAAACATGAGTGAATTTGGAAATTTGCAGGACAAACACCAATAGTCAGCTGAGAGGTAAGTCAGACACAGTAGTCATCAGCTCTGTGTAATCATTAAGACAGAGAAATTATATTCAACTACTCAGTGTCAGCTCTTATAATCAAGTGGCATTATAAAGTCAACTACAGATTGTACAATTTAGCAATTTAGTAACCTTATCACACTCAGAACTTGGACCATGATCTCTGTTCTCACTCTCCAGCACCATTTGTTTCCTCTTCCTCTGGGCTAGTCATGATTTTCTGTGCAGGCACTCCTGACACCTTCTGTCTGGGTGTTCTCACCTGTTAACATAGTTCAATGTTAATTTTATATATGTGTGTGTGTGTGTGTGTGTATATAATATATATATATATATATATAAAAATGTAGACTATTTAAACCTCAACTCAAACCAGTTTTTCTATCAACCTTGTCCAGATCTCATACCTCATGAATAAATTACCAACGACAAACTGATCACCTTTCTCAAAATTCCATCTCCATCTCACTTGCCAACAGAAGACAGGTTGACTGTCTTCTTGATTCTTGAGACTTGATTCCCTCACTCCAAAAAAGAACTTTAATAAAATTTTTACATTTCCAAAGATCTGTTCGTTTGCTTCTGCATGTAATGCACACCTCTTCATTCATGTAATGACCAATTCCTACCTTACCTGCTGCAACTTTCTTTTACCTGAACACAAACCATATAGCAACCTTTCTGATCTACAGTTAGACCGATGTTCATGGTTCCATCACTCTGAGAACACAGTTTTTACTCAAAAGCTCTTATCTGCATAAAACCACCTCCAGTTTCACATCCTGGTCAATCATATTTCATTCACGCTTTATGTTGAGACTCCATTGCCTAACACAAAAGCCAGCCTGCCTCAGTAAACCATTCATAGTTTTGTTTTTCCCTCCTCACCACCCACTAAAGTAAGGATCCCAAAGGGCCTAAAGAATGAAAGAGTCAAAGCGTACATTCACATCATGCAAAGATCACAAGCTAGCATCAGCCCAAGTCATTAAGCCCACATTGTACAAACATTGCCAAACATTTATTGTTTGGGTGCAGAAGCTGAATAGTAATGTTTATACACACCATGGGGATTCAGTCATATCACTTTGGGGCCTGTGCTCATTTAAGCAAAGTGAGCTGACATTTCTGTACGTTGCATACAATTCCAGTAGTTTGTCAGATAGAATACATCAGCTTCACACAAATTCCCTAACTTCAGATCCACTAAAAACAAAAGCACAATACTACCAGCTCCCAATTCTTCCTTTCCCACACCAAGACTTCAGTATTAAGGAATACAAAGCAAGTTTGAAAAATGGGATCTAGAGAGTCTTGAAAACTTTAGTAACACGCCTTTGAGACAAAGCATTATGTTCCCAAACTTTTCTCTTGTTGAATTCATTGTACATTCACTTCTATAAATCCCACAAGCTGCAGAATATCACTCTTTCCCCTCCACCCTTTGGCAAGAAATAGCTAAAAGATTGCCCATGCTATTAATGCCTTCACTGAGCAGCTGTGTAGCCTTAGTGATATGACCTCTGTTCCCCTCATGAAAGGTTTCCTGAGATATGTCAGTATGGAAACATTAACAAGAGACATATGAAGCTTAAAATGTGTGCTCTCTGGGTCACATCAACATGAGATCAGTAACAATCAAATTAAAGAACCACCTCTCCAGTAAGACTACCTATTTATTCCTCTCATTCTTTTCCTAATTAAGTTTTGGTCTCCAGATAGTACTGTCAATACCTCCCAATATCATCTTCCCTTCTCAGTCCTCTACTACTAATCAGGTATCAAGAAATAACATGGGAAAAATGCACAACATAGAAATTCTCAGTTGTTTTGGGGTTTTGACCCCACATACCTGTTCACTTTTTGTGCGTTGTTAAAGCTAGTCATATCTACTCACATGCAATGTGCACTAACAGAATCTATGATCAATTTTTATTGAAAATTCAGCACATAATCAATAATTGTAGCTCTGTGAAGCTAAGAAATGATGTAAGTATATATCACAGGAACCTAAGTGGCTCACATCCATGAAGGAATATTTGCTTCAAAAACCCGAAGTATAGGCTAGCAGAACTAGTTTTGATATTGCCTGTCCAACCTAAAGTTTCAGAGTCATTGTGAAGAATTATATTCCTTCATGAAAATTTCTCCAGAGATGTGAAAAGGAAATTGAATTCTGGCACTGTCAGTAGAACTGGAATCTGAATTATCCAGCTTCTCAAATTACTCAGCTTCCCCAACTGCTGTTGGGCCAAGATTAGAGACAGAAGATGTAACTACTTCATTTCCACTTCATCATATAGGGAGTTACACCCACAAATGTAAGCATCTCCATCTTTTTAAGGTTCTCACTTGTCTCTGACATATCAGAATATTATAAAATACAAAGTTAAAGTATTGTCCCCTTAGTTTAGCTATGTATTTGACAGAAATATTTGCATAATCTACCTATACCAAACGCTTATGATTTTGCAATAGCAAGAATGAATACCTTTGTTTTGTTTGGGGATTGAAGGAAAAGGGGGATAGGAAACATTACTTTAAGCACATATCTTCTATCCTCTGGATAACCACCACCCCTGATTTTATCAAAGAAAAAACAAAAGTGAAAGATTACCAGGCAGAACAAGAAAGGGCGAAAGTGTCAAAAAAGAGATTTAAGGATGGCTCACAGATACCTGCCAGAAGCAGGGAAGACTGAGATACATTTTTGTAGCAGTGACCGTGATATAACTGCAAGACCAGCTAAGACCACAAAAGAACACAGAAGAGCTCAAGATCTCCCCTGTACAGAATGGGGTGAGAAAACAGACATGGTAAGTGAGTTTGTCTTGATCTGTGTTCTCAAATAAAATGTAGAATTATGTTCAAGGTGCAAATCAGAAGGGTAACCCCATGCTCTGAAGAACAGATGTTTAAAATACAGAAGAATCTAAGGAGTCAAGGCCAGTAAGACAGGGAGTGTATCACTAGCAAATTTTCTGTCCATAAAAGCATTCCATGACAACAAAGTAGAGACAGTCCCCAAACTCTGTTCAGTTTCCACAGGTTTAAATCACACTAGCCTCAGTAGATCAAGAAAGCATTGCAAATTTCCATAATAGGGTTAACAGCTAGATATGCAATGTCAGTCTGCAAATTAGTTTAAGAATACGAGTTTAAAATACCAGTGTTACATCTACTAACTAGGTATCTATAGATGCTACAATGCACCACCCGCTGCAGTGGACAGTGCTTACTGCAGAACACATTCAATGAAAGTACCTGTCCTCATCTCTGGTTTCCAAGAAAGTTAATTCTGATTCTCAAAGGAGCGGTTTTCTTACCCTGATCTGGGGAGATGTTTGCACAAAAAGACCAGTAAGATTAGCTGTCTGACCAGACTTCACTGCATGGCTAGAAAAACAATAGAAATGAAGAAGGTAGTGCATCATAAAGACTTATGCCAGCCTAGAACAGAAACGAAACCAAGAGTGAAATATCAAGGATTTTTTCTAGCACGAGCTTCCAAAAAAGCAGCATCTAAAACAGAAGTGTGGAATTTGAATGTTTGAATGGAGCTTTTCAGTTTGATGGAAGGTGGTCTAACATGCAGGTTTAAGATTAACTGCACCTTGCACATGGACATGCTCTATAGGCACCTTCTGGACTCTCATAAATGGCATTTGAGGATGCTAGGTATTTACTCAGTAATGATTGTAATCCTAACCTGTAGCTGCATACGGAAACATGGGTTATATTTAAGCAGTTACAGGTTGGGGCTATTTTCAAAAAAAAGGAAAAAAAAAAAAAAAAAAAAAAAGTAATTCTGTCCCATCCTCTCCAGTATCATTAGATTATCAAAGCTCATTTTCACCCTCACTAGCCCATAGACACAATCCATTTGTTTGCTTACTCTGTTTTAAAGGCAACATCACACTACTTGAAGAAAAGATTAGGAAAGAGCTGAGTAGAAAAAGGGGAGTCTTTCCATAACTTTAAGTTTAAAAAGGAGAAACTTTAAAAAGAATAAAAGCATCAGATACCTACCTTGCAAATAATCCCTTTCCCTTGGTTAAGTCACTTCAGGCAGCTAGATACTGGAGCTCTGCCAACGCCAACTTTAGTGCCAGTTCCAAGGTCAATCTTCCTAGAAGAAATTACTAAAAATTCCTCCCTCCCCACTCCCCTACAAACAAGAGCTGCAGGATCCCCTCCCTACACAGGCTCTGCCTGTCATACCAGAAATGCAACACAGACAAGACCCTCCTCCTCCTTTCTCATCAAGGCAGAAATTTGCTGCAGAGAAACAGGATAGCACCTTATCTGAACCTTTAAAGCAGATGCATGCTGGACACGTTACTTGACAAATTAAAATACATTTGAAAAAGGTACTTATTTCACCTTTTCTTCTGGAAGACAAACAAAGCGAAGGTAAACTGACTTTCTCCAGAAAGCTGAGAAAGCACACACCTCCGCATTCTATACTCATACAAGCCCAAAATAGTCTTGGCTGAAGCACTCTTGTTCTATACTACAGACCCCTTGCTTTGCTTTTCTATAAGAGAAAGTCTGGGGAGCTTGGTGGGGAAAACACCATGTAACAGACTAAGGAATCATTTAGTTTCAAAACTTGGAGATCACAGGACACAAAAGGATAAGGATGAATGAGGATTCATAGACAAAAATTCAGTCTCGTGGAGGCTCCTGGATGTTTCTGGATCACAAACATGTTCGCTTTAGACATCAGCTCTGACTGGTATCCCAACTTAAATTCAGAACAGCACAGCACAGCAAGTCTGTACTCACCACTCGCCTCTGCAGAGCTCTGACACGCTAACCATGACATGAAGGACAAACTACCACAGCAACAATAAACTCAGTAATTATTTTCTGAGAGGGGGAAAAAGGATCAGTTGTTTCAAATAGTTGCAGTGAAAAAAAAAATAAATAAAATAATACACTGCATAAGCCTCTAAAACACAGCATAACTGTTTAGTCTTTTTCCTAAGACTTGAATTCTGTACTGCTCTGGGGCCTGAAACAACAGAAATACCATAGCTTTCCCACCCGGAATGCACTTGGCATCGATTCTGCTCCCTCCGCATGAATTCACATTCCTTTACTTGACAGGCTTTTGAAATAAATTTTATGAGGTTTGCAGGGGAAGAATAAAGATAACTGAAGGAAAAGTCTATCATCAGGAAAATTCCATTTCTTCCCAAAACTTCTCCAAAAAACAGGTGTATGCAAAAGCAGCATCTGGTAACTGAGAGGAAGTGAGCCTCCTTCTCCTTAGCTTTGCACAGGTGAACAGAAGCAGTGTCAGGTAACTAAATGTAGACTTCAAGGATCTTTAGTTACCCAGCCTCCTGGTTTCCACTTACCACTTCCGAGCTCAAGGTCTCATTCCCTACCTCTAACTCCCATGGAAGCTTCTCCTAAGGACTGATCCAAAGCCTGGAGTATATCATGGCTCAAGTGAAGTGAGTGAAATAAGCCAACCAAATGACTTAAATGTTTATATAGAGGGGGAAAATTGTTAGTATGCTTCAGGGGCCGCATCTCTTGTAAACTTTCCCTTGGCCAAACAAGTCTTAGTATACTATACATAAGAAGCAGTCTGACCAAGTGCACTTCTTTCATTCAAAATGCAATGAAGAGAGTTCTTACCAGGTATCTCTTAATCAAGAACTTCCTTGTTCACCCTAAGAGGTTTAACACACACACAGTGCATGATTCAGAGACAATCCAGTATTTTGTTGCTAAAGCCTCCAGAAATTGGATGGAAGTGAGATGGAAAAGGGGGCCTTACGACAAATATAGAAACATCGCTCAGGCACGCAGAGATGCAGTTAGGAAGGCAAAAGCTTAGCTGGAGCTCATACTAGCAAGAAATGTCGAGAACAGTAAGTACATTAATAGCAAGAGAAGGTACAAGCAAGATGTGGATCTGCCACTGAATGGGGCTGGGCAACAACTGAGGCAAACATCAAACCACTAATAATACAAGAAGGTTGAGTTAGGGAATCATCTGTACAAATCAGTTAGTTCCACAGACATAGTACTATATAGAACCTGAGAGGATGCACCCAATGGTGCTAAGACAGTTGGCTGACATCTTTACAAAGCCAGTTGCTATCATTCCACAAGGGTCGCAGAGATCAGGGGAAGGTTCCAGATGCTTGGAAAAGGCAAAATTTTACACCCATCTACAGAGGGGCAAGAAGGAGGTCTGGAAAACTACAGAACAGTCTGCCTCATTTCAGTCCCTGGGAAAAGTTATGGAGCAGGTCCTATTGGAAGCTATTTCCTGGTGTAGAAAGGACAAGGTGATTGAAAAAGCCAATTTGGATTTACCAAGTGTAAGTTGTTTTTGACCAGCCTGAATGCCTTCTATGATGAAGTAATTTGCTCTGTGGATAAGAGCACAGCTATGTATGTCATTTATCTTGATTTTAGCAAAGCATGTGACATGGGTCTCCAGCATCCCTGTTGACAAGCTGCTAGGATATGGACTGGACAGATGGGCTATAAGATGGGTGGAAAACTGGTTAAAATGACCCAAAGTCAGCAGTTAACTCAAAGGATGGTGGTTAATGGCTCAAAGTCAAACCATCAGCTGCTCGAGTGGAATTCCTCAGGGCTCAGTACAAGGTCTGACATATCTTCATAATCAGTATCTTCATAATCAATCCAGATGACAGGATTGAACGGATGCTCATTGAAGTCTGCAGAGGACAACAAACTGAGAGGAGATGTAGATATGCTGGAAGGAAGGGCCAGATAGAGACACCTTAAGAGGCTGGAAGTTTGGGCCACCAAGAATTACACAAAGTTTAAGGAAGATAAATGCAAAGTCCTGAACATGGGATGGAAAGATCCTGAGCAGTAGTACAGGTTGTGGTCTAACTGGCTACAATATAGTTCTACTGATAAGGACATGGGGATCCTGGTGGACAGAGCTGAATGCTACTCATCAGTTGAGGCTCCATCAGCAGCTACAAGATAGTGAGGTTGCATCAGCAGGAGTACAGCCAGCAGATTAAGGAATGTGATTATTTTGGCATTTGTTAGGCCACACCACAAGGTTGAATCAGATGATCTCCAGAAATCCTTTCCAACCTAGACTTTTCTATTATTCTTTGATTCTATGTTCTATACTCCAAATCAAGGCAAAAAAATCATTTTTCAAAGTGGCAGACACTTCAGCAAGCTAATATTAGATCCTGAAACAATGTAGCAGACATACCACATTAGAAATAAAAACATTTTACAGATTACAGAATCACATAGGATAGTTGAGGTTGGAAGGGACCTCTGGAGATCATCTAGTCCAACTCCCCTGCTCAGCAGGGTCTCCTAGAGCATGGTAGACAGGGTTGCATCCAGGCAAGCCTTGAATCTCTCCAGAGAAGGAGACTCCACAACCTCTCTGGGCAACCTGTTCCAGTGCTCCGTCACTCTCACAGTGAAGAAATTTCTCATATTCAGAGGGGGTTTCCTGTGTTTCAGTGTGTGCCCATTGCCTCTTGTCCTGTTGCATGGCACTACCGAAGCCCTAACCCCTTGACACTCCCCCCCTTAAGGTATTTGTAGGCACTGGTAAGACCCCTTCAGTATTCTCTTCTCCAGGCTAAACAGGCCCAGCTCTTGCAGCCATTCTTCATAGTGCAGATGTTCCAGTCCTCTGATCATCTTTGCAGCCCTGTGCTGGGCTCTCTCCAGTAGCTCTGTATCTCTCTCATACTAGGGAGCCCAGAGCTGGACACAGTACTCCAGATGCAGCCTCACCAGGGCTGAGCAGAGCAGGATCACCTTCCTCAATCTACTGGAAACACTCTTCCTAATGCACCCCAGGATACCATTGGCCTTCTTAGCCATAACTGCATACTGCATTCCAGTACAGAAAATTATTTCTATTAAGGTGATTTGTTGGACTACCATACTAAATAATGAGAAGCTGCAAAAAGAAGGAAAACTCAGTAGAGGAAGTTTTCAGTTCTCTGCATAACTTCAATCCTCATTCACCGTTAATGGGAAAGAGCAAATAAAGAATCACAGAAGTGAGAGAGGCCAATTATAAACACACATATGCTTTAGGGAGCACAAACAAGAAAAACTGAAGCAGACATGTTAGTGTCTCCATCAGGTGTAGAGAGAAGCTGTAAGTAAGACTGAGTAAGAAAGTTTAATATTAAAATTCAGCTTCAATGACCAATTGTAATAGGAAGGAAAAGAAAATCTTGGAGAACAGAATCACCACTCTTTGGTGCATGCACCTTCTTCTAAAGCAGCTGGTACTAGCCACTTTCAGGTCACATTGAATTGCAAACTAATTTTCTAATCCTGTACAGCTGTTTGCATGTATTACAGGTGGGGGAAGGGAAAACGGTTGATTCATTCACAGCACTGAGACAGCTGTCACAATGAACTAGAATGACATATACTCAGATTTTGGAAGTTCATCTGCAGGGCTTACTTCTCAGGACATATTCAAGAACTCTGGAATCAAAGTCAAGAATTTTAAGTTTCCCTGTAAGATTCTGTTCTAGATTTGCCTTTTGCTACAGTGATAATCTTTCCTTAGCATCAGATAATTGCATTGTGTGTAATTAGCTAAAACAGCTTCTCTCTACACCTGATGGAGACACTAACATGTCTGCTTCAGTTTTCCTTGTTTGTACTCCCTAAAGCATATGTGTGTTTATAATTGGCATCAAAAAGATTTCTGATAGCCATGGATGAGTATCAAGGTCTGATCTTAACAGAACCAAATACACTGATAAAGGCTAATATACATATACTCTGGAATACTGGCTTGCCTTTTCTTTAAGTATACAGAAGAGAACTTCCTAAGCAAATAAAGCTATGACAATGGATTCACTTTGTCCTTGTTCATACTCCTATAGAGTAAGAACTTCTTTAGAAGAAGGAACTTCTTCAGAAAAGGTGCTTCCATCTATGGCAAAAGAATCCAATCAGATTGTTTGAAATTGCTTGTTTTCACGTAACATTTTTGTTTAGTACTTGGCTCTAATCCGAAACTTTCAGTGCCCTCAGATGTGGGATCTGTGGCACATCATGCATCTGGTGATGCCTGTAACATGAAGTGATTTATTGACATCAATGAACTTGCTGCACATTGATTTCCTGTTCCAAAAACAATGGAGAGCAAGCGGAGAATATTGAGAGACATATTTCCAACAGTGTATCATTTGTTCTGGCCTGTGCAATCTCCATGCTGGCAAGAGGCTTTGGTAGAAATAACATCTGTGAACACCAGACTGGTACATGTTCTAATGGCAAAAGAAGACACATTTCTGCAACATGATATGAAACACATCTCACATTTTAAAGGAGAGTAGAAAAGAGACCAAGAGACAGACTTCTACCCACTTGTCAGATATGGCACTTTCCTGCCTGGCAAAACAGGGGTTCTCCATCCAGAAAGCAGGGAAAATCCTACTGCCCTGCAGGCTGGAAGAAATCTTCACAGGAATGTCAAGCTCCCTTGCAAGCCCTAATGTTCTCAGTGTGTAAAGGAAAGAGGCTGGTAAGTAAGAGAAACCCCACAAAATCTGACAAGCAGAGCTTTCAGCAAGTCTTAAACAGCACCACACTCTTTAAATCAAACACCATTAACCTATTAATGAAAAGCAGACACTGCAAAAACCATAAAAGTTTTGTTCATGCAGGCAGAAAGGTGCTTTAAAAATTAATGGAATAGTTGCTACTGCAACTATTTACATTTAGGGGACTGAAGTGCAAGGCTTACAATTCAATCAGTAACAGTAAAGAGCTAGCAAATCTCAGCATCTAACAAAGAGGGGGAAGTCAAGAATGAAATATGAGGATGGTTTAAATATGCACATGCATGCACACTCAGCAATTTTAGGTTTATAAATTTTTTACTTTCTCTGTATTCTACAAATCTTGGGAGTAGTATCTTTCTGTAGTGTAAATTCATTTTCAGATTCATTTGTTTTTGGGACAAGATTCCATCACTGTCATTTTCCTTCCTGAAAGCTGTATGTGTAACAAGACACAAAAACATATGAACCTTGTCTGCAGCTTTCACTGCTGAAATTATTCTTACTAGATTTGCTTGCAGAAACAGAATCAGCACACCCTGGCTATCTCATGAAAGCTGCAAAAAAGTCACCTTTCCCATACCTTCAGTATTACCTATTCAGTAAAGAATACCCCCCTCAACCTCCACTGAGCCACATCTAATGTTAAGAGAAATGTGGAGAAAACTCCAGTCAGAAACAGAGGACTGATGAGAGCTCAGCCCATCACACATACAGAACTGGGCCAATTTCTAGACTTTCTTGGTGCAAGGCAGTATAATAAAGACTGATTTATCCCAGTATAAGTTTCAGAATTGACAGCTCTACAGCACAGAACAATTACTCAGGTATTAGTTAAGTCCACTGAAAAAACACCAACTTGTCTGTATGTCTCAAACATCTCCACCAACACCAGAATCCAGGAATGATGTAGGAATTTCAAATTTACCAACTGGAGGTGAGGTCACTGAAGATGAGCATCTAAAGGAATACAGAACCAGAGCTCACTAGAAAACCGCTCTTCTCTTCCACCTACTTCAGTAACAAGGTCAGACCCAGCTGATCCCTCTGCTACATGCTGCCATTATTAAAAAACAAGTAATTTCTCCGCTTTCATTATGTGGAGAACAAAAAGCAGCACTGAGTAGAGAGGAAAACAGTGGCAATCTAGAGCGGTTTGCATCAGGACACAAAGTAAGACTTTTTAGAAGTAAAGCAAGCATGCTAAAAACAATCCAGTGAGTACAGTGAACAAATTGTGTAATGTATTCTAGTACAGCTTACATATTAAAATATTCATTATGAGGCACACAAGGCTGCAAAACAGTCAAGCTAATGTTACTAATGCTTTTTATTTCCTCTGAATCTGTTCACAATTTAACTTCTTACTTCTCAAAGGGGAAATTATTTCTTAAGAACTACAGGAACACTCATTACACTCATTCTTCAGAACAGTTTTGTCTTATCTCAGCTTGGAAAGACTTTTGCCACTGATGTGCTTTTGAATGTAATGGAGTTACTAATACAACTCCAGCACCACAAAACTGTATTGCTTCCTCTGCTACTTAGGAACACAGTGGAATGAAGAATGTTACTTTTGCATCTCAGTTTATTCTTTTGTACTAGCAGAGCAACCTGTTGCCAAAAAAAATGCTTTAAGATCTTTAACTGTAAGATTCCAACCCAGTAGTACTAGCTTCCTGTTGGGAAGAAAAGGCTCAGGCTACAGCTTCTTTGTATAAGAGACTTTTWAAAAATGCATCAATAGAAAGTGCTATTAAATAAAGAGCAATCCCGAACTGTAAAAACAGAAAAAAAATTTTTAAGAACTAAAGAGTAGTTCAAAGAAAAAAAAAAAGAGGTTGCTGTTGTCTCTACAGTCTGATAAAATATGAGGTTTTTATGCTGGCAGGAGCTGGAATATAGCAGCTTTTCTAATAAGGTGAAAGACAGAAGAACTTCTCCATCATCCTGTGCTCCATTGGAACATAGAGTTTAGCTATGCAAAGAGGAACATTGAGCCTCCAGTGCAAGTACAAAACTTCTCCATTAAAATGAAGTTTGGTTTTCAGAGGATTTTGTTTTGAAGAACATCACCCTTCCAAAAACCAAACTGCCACAAAATGTACCATTACAGGACCTGATCATACCAGCAGTGTGTTTTTCTTGGCTATCAGCTGTGATTATGTGGTTCGACCCAGCGGTCAGCACAGAACCCACAAGCGAGTTCCACTGAGCTTTCTGCAGGGAAGCTCTCTGAAATCCTCTCAGTCTACATTACTCAAGGAAGTATGCCTGGAGGTATGATGAGAAACCCAGTCTATGCTGTAATTAAACATAAAAATAAATGGACAACTGAGTATATCCAACACGCAGAAAAGCCCAGTAAAATCCTATTACGTCAATGGGCCAGTACTATACACACTATCAGATCCTATGAACAGTAGTGGAAAACTGAGAAGCCAAAGTGAGTTCGTTAACTGGGGAGCCAGACCTTGGAAGTGATCTGAAGCAACCTAGACAGGCATGCCCCCACAAATCACTCACTGAGCAGTGTAACTGGCCAAACATCAGCACACTTAGCATCATTCCTGTATTTCTCCAAAAAAAAGGAATACTCAACCTGTGGCTCAGAACACACAAAGTGCATGCGAGCAGCTCCCCTGTGCCATGGTCAGCTGCAAGTCCCCCAAGGAGAAAAAGCAAACTGCCAGCTGAAAGATATACGAGCAGCAGCAACCTGCTCTCATTTCCTTGCTGGGACTGCCCCAAGTCAGAGCAGCACAGCAGACACCACAGCCACATGCATAGTAATAGATGCACACAACGCTCAAATTCAACACATCTGCCTCAGATTTACTGCACAGGCTCAGATCAAGTGTGCTGCCTGCACCATGCAGCTCAGTAAGCTGCTACAGCAGCACAGTAAGTACTAGCAACTGCAGATAGCCCTCCACAAGGGAAGCCCCCAGTCCACTCACAATGAGCCCCAGCCTCTCCGCCCATCACAGGGTCTCAGATGCACAGGTCCACGAGCAAATACGAATGTCCAAGATTAATCCGAGGGCAGATTTCTTCTCTCAAGAACTTAAGTGCTTCGATTATCCTGTAAAGAAAGAAATCCTCCTCACTTCTCCTACCTCAATATTAACAGAGCAAAGAGGAAACAGTCATGTTTATAATTGCTTCCCCTTCCCCCTTAAAAAGGTAGAAAGATGCTGGCAAAGGAGGTAAGTACAATGCTACTAAGGAAGGGGGAACTTTAGGGAAAAATGAAGAGTAAAATAATATGTTCATAGACTACTTTGACAGAAGAGGGCTGACAGGAGCTATATAGTAAAATCTAAGAGTTCTGGCACTATACAAAACAAGACTGACCCAAAAACATGCTAGTGGCCTGATCAGAACATTAGATATAGCCATAACTGGCTGGGAAAAATAAGAAAGCTTAAGTCTCAAGAACAGCTAGATTTGTCCTACAACACTCAGTGGAGGCTTAAATTGCAAGTATCAGGTCAGTTTCACATACTCCCTTGGGCTTCAGTTAAAAACCTGACACAGAGTTAGAAATACTTTGCAAGTTTTCTAGTAGAAAAGGGAAGTTGGAAGAGATCTAACAAGTACTGTACAACATAAATGAGTCTGTTCAACCCCAAGAAATGTTTGGGGCCCAGAAAGAGTCAATGTCACCATTCAATAACAAAAACAACCAGTTGATTAAAGTTTCTAATTTGAAAATAAATCTCCATTTGCTTTTCCTTGCCAGAAGTTTAGAAGATATACACCTAGAAAAGGAATAAACTTGACTGAGATAAAAATTCCAGGAGTGTTAGGAGGGAATTAAAAAAAACACACGCATGCACACACACCCCAGAGAAGGCAGCATTTTATTTTTCAGAAGTGCAGTTACTGCAACAGTTCCTCAAAGAAAAAAAAAAGAAAAGAAAAAGGAAAAAGAAAAAGAAAAACTTATTTTGCCCATCTCTGAGCTACCCATTTGGAGACTATATTTTAGCCCCAAAAAGTTAGGAAGTAGATTGACAGACTACATGCTAATCCAAAATTTCACAGTAACTTAAGTCTCCAGACAGATCGTGATTTTTCTTTATATTGTTTGAACCGATTTGTAACCGATTTTCCAAACTCAGTACAGTTCATTTTTCTGAGCTGCAATCTGGTTCAGACCCTGACTTTCCATGAAGTTGTTGATGTCATGCGGAATTTAAAGGATTAGTTAAATCATAGAATTGTTGAGGTTGGAAGGGACCTCCAGCAATCATCTAGTCCAGCCCCCAAACGGGTGGCCCGTACAGGGATCAAACCCACGACCTTGGCGTTATCATCACCACGCTCTAACCAACCGAGCTAACCAGCCTGCTATTAAGACAAAGCACTTCTCTGTAGGCAGGACCTTGGAAACCACATGATTTTTAAAGGACATACCTGTCATAGAATTGGTAAGGTTGGAAGGGACCTCTGGAGATCATTTAGTCCAATCATCAAATGAGTGGCCCACACAGGGATAGAACTCACAACCCTGGAACTAGAAGCACCATGCTCTAACCAACTGAGCAGTTGCTCTTCTAGAGTCCAAGACCCCTAGAAAGGGAAGATAATCTTACTCTGTGCATTTTGCAGTAAGCTGTTAACAACCATAGCTGTTTGCTCGGGCTCAGAATTGTGGGGAGCTTTGCTAGATTAACAGAGAAGGAAAGCGAAGAAGAAAGAGTTAAAAATAACACAACTTATTTCAGAAGCATGAAGTTTAAAAGATAGAATCAGAGAAGCCTCAATAGGTCATATTACCATCCAGCACAACTTGTAAAACTACTACTGGCCTAGAAAAATAAAAAAACGTTTACTTAAAATAGACAAGTTATACTAGGAAATGAAGGAAAAAAAACATTGTTGTGAAATTTCAATCAATAGTTTTCAGTTTTTGCCAGCCAGACTTCTGGGGAACAAGGAAAGATGAAATGGAGAGTTTGGGAAAGAGGTGTCAAATAAGAGGAAATCCTATACATATTTATTGCATCCATTTGTGAGTGCACTGTTTGCTGGGGAAATCTTGTGTTATTCATCAATCCTATCTTCTGTAACTGCTACTTCTGCTAGCACGTGCTAGCAGAAGTAAACAACTGAAGTCAGCACCAAGAAACAGATCATCTCCAGATATGCGGAATAGGGAGGTTAATTGACAAAACAAGGAACTTGTGGAACATATACACAATGATTTGGCCTAAGGATGCACAGAATTTATTTAGAAGCTAAGGGTTTGATTCAGGGGAGATTTCATTTATGGACTAGAAAGGTAACTAGAACAAAAAGGTATGCTGTGTCACTCATTGCTAACATTTCATTAGATTTATAGCAGCAGTTTAAGTGTCCTTCATATATGGAGAGCTGCTTCAAAGTCTCCATTTTAGCAATGAAGAGATTGGTCCAGACGAATAATCTGCCTATTATCTTACATCCAAAATTGCAACAGAAAAAAGGTTGCTACTTGAACTCCAAATTGATTGTGGCAACATCTAAGGAGACGGAATATGGCCATAACTTTCCTCTAAAACAGAATATAGGAGCTCACTTACTCCATAATGAACCACAATAAAGATTTCAATCAGCACAGTAGTTCCTTTCCTTCTCTCTCCCTTTAGAAGTCCAGCCACATGACCAGAGAAGCTAAAGCTAGGCATGATTATTCAGGCAGTCCTGTATTTCTGCAGCGAGCATGCTGACTAGTTTCATCTTACTTCAGCCAAAAATTCATTAATTATACTCCAACAGCAATTAGTTATCCACCTGCATATTCTAACTGGCCACACAGGAGCAAAATCCTTCTGCTTATTGATCTACATTCTGGTCAAAACCCTTGGAAGGCTTGCAAGTATCAGTCTCCCTTACTACCCTGCTGACATCCAAGACCAGCTGATGCTACCTGTTACCCAAAGCCCAGGACAGAGACAAGCACCCCAGTCCCAGTTCAACTGATACAGCTATTGTAAGGCTAAAGCTTGTCCACACAAGGAGGGGGAAAAACTTCTTCACAGGGGCTGAACGAATACTACAGAATGAAATTCAATAAATACATCTTGTTTAAGCAGGAAAACTGTAGGTATACAACAACCACCAAGATGGATTAGGCTACATCACCTACATTAGTAGTCCCTAGGACATACAGCACAGTTGCAGTCTAAATGTCCTACTTTTTCTCATGTAACGTAACAAATTACATGAAGCAGGTAGGTACAGAAAAGACACACCAGTGTTTTGATTTTCATCAGAGAAACAGAAAAGGGAGCACAAAATTATTCAGCACTTATGTCCTGAAGGTAGCCCTTCTCAAAGGAATAATTTATTACGCTAGAGTAGTCTAGTTTTTCACTTACTATTTTTAGGTGAGGAAGGAGAACATTTCGATTTATTGTTTTTTTTTCCCAAAAAGGAGACTGGGAGGCCCAGCTTAAAACCTATTAAGGTTGAACCAGTTACATGCAGAGATCAAATATAAGCCTCCCATACCCTACCGCTTTAAGCTTTGGCATTATGCTGCATTGAGGCATTCCAGCTGCATTCACAGGCACATTCAAGATATTTTCCTCACTGTTACAGTAAAATACCCCACAGCATGTGTCATGCCTAACTTTATTCATCAGCATTCAGCTGGCAGATGACACTTGCCCTCCTGCTCTCCATGCCCAAATATTAACAAGCCTGAAGACATCTCAGACTGATCTGCTATTGATACAGGTAAAATAGAGCAATTTGATCATTGAGGGAATAAAGTGAGAATGGAGATGTTTGTTTACTTATACAAATGTTACCATTAGTCACAACACCCTATACTAGACCAACTCACTTATCAACCTTTCACTGCACTGAAAAATCAGCCATTTATTCCTGTGCTTTATTTGATCCTTGATTGTACCATATTTCTAACCTCATAGCTACTCAATTTCCTTAAAAGCCTATCAGGGAAGATTTTGTTAGTATTTGATGAAGCCTGGTCAATTGGACTTCCAAAGGGATTCAACATCTGTGCAATATATAGCGTAGGCACAGGGCTCTAGTGTCTCCATTTCCCACCAGGACCTTCACTAACCAGGTGAGATGTGCTATGCTGTCTGAGAGGTGCATCTGCTGGGCCAGAATGGGCAAAGGGGGCACAGAACATGTACAGAGAAAGGTAGCCCTAGAACTAAGAACAACATCTTTAAAGAAAAGGGGTGGGGGGAGCACAATATCAAGAGTAGGTTGTTACAGAAAGAATAAGTGATGCAGTGTCCTCATCACAAAACTAATAAAACTTCTTCTGTCTTATATACAAATGCCAAGTAAGAATCATGCATTTTTGCCAGAAACCATTTTCCATATGTATAGCCATACACAGAGCTAAAAGCCAGGGGGAGAGGAGGGAAGCTAAGAATACGAAGAGAAATGAGGTTAAAAACCTACAACTCTCCATCCCATCCCCCTCCTCACACCAACCTCTCATCTCTAATCCAACACAAGACAGACAACAGACAAACAGCAAGAGGTCATCTTCAAAGGGCTGGTTGCCAAGGGAGGCCAGTGCAAAGAGAGCAGGCATGTCCCCATCAAAGTCCAGCAGCCGCCAGAGCCGCAGAGGTGCAGCTTCCTCTGGGCTGCAGTGAAATTCAGAGATGGAGGATAGCACTGGAGCTGCCCTCGCTGGCAATATGAAACAGGTGGCTTTGCATTTTGCAAGAAACAACAAGAGAGAAGGATTGTGATATTTTAATCCTTCTCTTCACCCACTTTTGCATTTCAGATACTTGAACCATTGTTTAGACTCATTGAGATACATCCCACTGAATCACTACAGCAGAAGACAGGAAGCATCAACCAAAGACGAATGCTGCTAAATTCAAAACTAAAACTGTGGCTCAGTGATTGCAAGTGGAAAAGATACAGCAGATAATACACAGTGGTTGCTCTTCACAAAACAAACACCATCATCAGAGCTTGGGAGATTGACTCACAATAAAAATAGTCAGCAAGTATTATCCAGCAAAGCCTATATCATTTTTCCTGGACAAAGCAAGAGATAATAATACACACTAACCTACATGGACGATTTGCATAAAAAAATTAGAGGTCAGCTTATAAAAAACCACAGACTTTGGTTTTATCAAGCCTTTCCAGCATACTGTATAGTGGAACCATATTCAAGCAGTTGGTCAGTGCTTGTGAGCCAGCACACACTCCACACTGCTCCATGCCTCAAACAGAACATTTGATCTTCTCCACATCCATATTACTTATCTTGTTATTACACTGGAGTCCAGTAGCCTTAGTTTTTAAGCTTACTAGAATACTGACACAGAACAGCCCAGTGTTTTAGTTTTTCCTTTATACAATTTTGTATATAGTAATTCAAGACAGTTACAACTAGAAGCAAAAATTAGGAGATAACTCTGCAGAAATGATACTCTGCTCTGAAATAGCCTGGGTCAGGAAGACCGCATAAATGGGATCTCAGCAGTAATCCCATATAGATGGGACATAGTATTTGAAAACCATCATTTCACCACAAGTCTTTTGATCTTCGGTATATTTCTTAGAGCTTGAGCTCTCTGGATTAAAGGAGCACAAGACTGTCACATAAAAATTAAATTCTTAGTCCTTAAATACAGAGAAAAGTTGCAAATGCAAGAAGTCTAACAGATTAAGTAAAATCAGAAAGTAAATATGAACCAACATTCTTCTATTACTCAAAAAAGATCACAAACCAGAACTGACCTCTGTAATTCCTAGAAGACAACAGCCACTCTGTTCCAGATAAGTGACTTGTCAACTTCCCCAGGGAAGTGATTTAAGTAGCCTACAGAATTTTAAAATACAGTTGTTGAATTATCAGGTAATGGCAGAACAAAGATAATTTCAATATATTTACTTCCCACCTCATGCACAGAATCCTCCCAAAAACACACACACATGAAGAAGCAGCTGGTACTTACTAAGGACTAACATTTCTAGAGTATGTATTTTGCACAGAGAACAGCACAAAGTTTCAGCTAACTTTAGCACACAACGGTAGCTTGAGCAAAAATGCAACAGGCACAGTCACATGGCCTGAACAAATAGCCTGGACTGCAATACAAAGCTCGATTGAAGGAATGTTTTAATATTTAGAAAGTTCTTGATCACCAGTTTGACTGAAGGACAGTCTGGGAGCATCACAAAGGAAGCAAGAGACCCATTAGACCTGCATTCCTGTTAGCCAACATGAAAAAAGGTTTAACAGTATATCTTTAGGCATATGAAATGCTATTTCTTAGGTCAGCATGCAAATGAATCTTTGAATACTCACCTAAAGGCTGCTTCAAGACCCTATATAAACTGTACAATCTACAGATAAATGTCCCTTCAGTCTGTGCCTCAGAAGAGGCTCTCAYAAGTTTTTGAATATGATGGAGGTACTGACACCCTGTTATGGCAATGGATACTAGATAGCCTAACACAGACTAGTGATTTTCCATATCGCTAATGTATTTGCAAAAGTTAACTAAAACAAGCAAGCCTTGTCAGTAGTCTTAAACTCAGTACATGAGAGCCTGTTTTAGAAGACTGAAAAACAAGATGTTAAAAGCCTTAAGTATTAGGCATTTAATTCAGAATTTCAGATCCGCCAGAGCAGTGCACAGAGCAGGGAGTTTGTGCCTGCACTCAGACCTGAAACAATCTCTACCTGGCTCACAAGACACAACAACCAAACATCTGTGGAGCTATGGTGCTTACTTGGGTATTTGTTATGTCTTTAAAAGACTGAGTACCCCAGAGAAGAACTGCTTTGAGAACTGAAACACCCTATACCAGCTCTGCTTCTTTCTGTGAAAACTTATAGTATGGCTTATTCTCTGAAGAAAATGGCCATCTGAGATGGTGTCTCAGAGATGCATTTCAGCTCTGGTTATAGAAGTAACTGTTTCTCCATTCCCAGAACAAGTCATATGTCCCCAAAGCACATGCCCAACAGAGTTCAGGTTCTCAGGTCTGCCCAGGCTACCACTACCCGGGGAAGATTTTCCAGCATGCAGTCTCCCCTCCACATTCTCACTTGCCCACCCTACACTGCATTATTTCTAAGGAATCTCATCTGTTCTTCTGTCTTAATTAAAAGAAAAGCTCTGTGTATTCTTTGCAGTCTTCCTCCAATCTACTCCCACAAGAAACTCCCTAGCTCAGACTTAGGTTATTGAAAATGCAGTCACATCTCTCAAAATAATAAGAAAAATATTAAAATCAACTATATGTTTTACTCTTAGCTACATATTTTCCTTATGTTCCCACTAGGTTAAACTGTTTTGGACACATCCTTCTCTCCCATTTTTCTTAATTTTGCATGCACTTCTCTGAAACTTAACCTTAAGCTTTCTAGATTTGTAAGTAGGTGACCTGAGGATAACAATCTTTCTTATACCGTATTTTATCATCAACTACAAAGTACTCTCCCTCGATCTATATTTTACTTGAGCATTTTGTTTGCTTCAATATAAGCTTAAGAACAGCATCTACGACATTGAAAAATGATTTAAGTTTGAACTGTATATCTTCAGATTTTTTAAAATGTAAACGCAAATCTGACCAAAAGGTAAACTTTTTATTGGCTTTAAGCCATCGTAGAACAGTACACAAACAGCAAGAGCACACAGGTCACCTCAAGTTTGCAGTTGTTTCCAACTGCAGCTGTCACACGTCTCTTCATATCCCTGCTCTCACTTCGCTGTGATCCATTTTCTCCTCAACTTTCCCCCCCTAGACCTAAAACTGAAAATGAAGTGATGACAGCCCCATATAATTCACTGGATTTGTTATTAATTTATTACTTCTGTCCATTTGAAATCACTTTAATGTGTAAGGAAAACTGCACTTCAGAGAGAAAGGAGCCAACTAATTCTGGAAGCACAGGTCTCCAAGCAGGTACAGCCTCCTATTGCTAGGATATCTGCTCTTCCATCAACATCAAATCCTCAAGACACTACCTCCTTGACCTCCTTCATGCCCTGTCCCTGCTTTGCACCCACATTCCCTGGGCAAAGTCCATGCATCATGGTTTTAAATACAGTATCATAACTGATAACAGCATAGTCTCTCCAATTCGATATAAAAAATGGAAACACAGGTTAAGCTGAAGCCTCTGCTGCAATTAAGTGAGAAGAAACTCTAGAACAGGCTATACAGAAAAGAACCGAATCTCCTTCATTGGAAGGTCAAGCAGAAGAATCCTGATCAAGTTTGCCTACCTCAGAGCAGGAAGCTGATGCACCCCCAGTTCCCACTGGCATCCCCTCCTGCCGTGCACTTCTAGGATCTCTCAAGACCACTCCAGTTCAGAGCCTCAACAGCAGCAGCACAGCTTTTGGGAAGCTACTGGCCATGCTCAGTCACATCCCCCCCCCCCTTTTTTTTCTCCTCCTTTTTTTAAACCATGCCATTCCCTGGAGACCACGTGTGCCTGGGCCATGCTCCTGGTGGAGAGAACCAACAGCCTAGCACCTAATTTAACCCTCAGAGGGTGGCAGTGGCTGGCTTCCTGTTACAATTAAGCCTTCTCCCATTAAGACTGTCTGGAAATTACTTCTTTCTCCTTCTGCTTTAGTGCCTCAATCACAACACAGGGAAAAAATGCCCTTGCCCATACAGCAGTTCAGTACTAACAGTGGCAATATTGGGATATACAAATTTGGTGCAAAGAGTTGATCCTGAAAACAGTTTTTTTCCAGAATATAAAATACCCAGTATACTAGAGTCTCCACTTCGAATAAAATAACAATTAACTGCACTGTTTCCAAAGTCTTCCATTACAAGAATTTAGTGACTATTGAAACATGCTATATTTTCACATGGAAAGGAACATTCAAATTCACAGAAAAAAATAAATGCCCTTCTTAAAAACAACCGCCTGGTGGCAGCCTGTGGCTTCAGTCCCATTGTTCCCAGTGGCAACTGGCGACCATTTTGCAGTCGATCAGCTCTGGGCTGAGTCACAGCTGAAGAATGCTCAGTAGCAGGAAGCAAGAAGAATGACTTCAAAATAAAAAGGCACTCTTAATTCTAATATAGCACATCACAGGAAAAGCCACTGCCAATATTCCCATCTCACACACTGAAATTCTTCCAACTTTCAGCCTCGGTTTGCTTTATTCCACACAGCAAGTCAATAACTGCAGGTCTCCACAGTTGGGTCCAGGGCACTACTAAAACCCCACCAGCACACACAAGGCTCATGTGCACTCTTGCTCACTGTTCACCATCTATACTTTGACATCTTGAGCAAAAATGCTATTCTGCACTCAGGAAAATGTTGACCCTTCTCTTTTTTCTTTTTTTTTTTAATCTTTCAAAGTTATTTATAGAAACTTAACACTTGGTGCCTGAAGGACTCATTTTGTATTACCTGAAGTCAAACAATTGACAACAAGTTTCTGAAAGTCCAGAGATACTTGACACATTTCCCTTTCATTACAAAGAGGTTAATTYCCTGGTCTAAGAGCAAAATTCAACCTAACTTAAAATATAGAACTACAATTTGCAAAACAATACAGCTTTCCTGAGCTGCTTCTCTAAATTTTATTTATGTACATGCTTGTTATATTACTGCATCTCTAGGCAGGGGCGGGGGGGAAGGCAAAGTTACCCATAGTTTTTAAAACTTAAAACCAAACATTTAGAATAGCAATGTCAGAGAAAACTATTTGGACAAAATAGCTTATGTAATTTTATCTAAAACTTATATTAAGGCTGCTGTATCAACTGTTTAAGATAGCCATTTATCCCTAAATTAAATATTGATGCTTCTGTATTTCAGTATACAAAGAGTGTTTTTCTTCCATCCTTTCCCTACCTCTTCCCAGGTTCCTCCTTTCTATGGTCAACCTCTCTCCTCGAAATTCACCTTCTTCCTCTCCCCACCCCTTCTTAACCTACTTCTTTAGCACTGGCACACAGCCCCTGAGAGTACAGAGCTTGTTGGCATGGGTTAGTGCTGTGTATCTACTGCTGGCACACCTCCACACCTCACCACGGAGGTATGCCCTGCTCACTGGGAAATTATTGCTGTAAACTGTACTCCAAGAATGCAGCAACACAGGACAAATGTGTGCTGCCTGCAGAGCTTCTCCCTTGCACGTTACCAAAATTGGACAGTGTGCCCTGAATGAGGTAAGATACTATGAGAAAAGAAAATATAGTCTTGTGGTTAAAGCAGCTGAATGCTTCAAGATATTGGATTGCTTCCCCTGCCACAGAGTTCCTCAGTGATGTTGGGCAAGTCATAAAAACAGCCATACAGGGTGTGACCAAAAAAAAAAAAAAAACACACACACTCAACCAGCACAGTATCCTGTCTCCAAGAGTGGCCAACAGCAGCAGTTCAGAGAATAGGAGAAGCAGAAGACATACACAATGATCCTTTCTCTGGCACAGCCTCTGAATCAGGGCTATCAGTGATTAAAAGACTTCCAGAGCTGAGTCTTCACCTAGACCATTACACTTAATTGTAAGCAATGCTTCTACATTCCACAATTTGCCTAATCTGTTTGAGGACACTCATGCTTTTGTTTTATTCCTATGGCAAGAGTTCTACAAGCTACTGTGTAGAAAAAATGTGCTTTCTTTTGTTAAAGAGATTCTATGAATTTCACTGAGTACACTTTGATAGTTCCTATACTGTAAGGAACAGTCAAGAATTCTTGCTTAATCACTGTCTCCACATCAGACTTCATGCATATTCTCCAGCAGCCTCCTTTCCAAGCTGACACAATTCAGTCTTTTTCAGAGCATTATTCCACTACATAACAAGGCCGAACTTCACCTTGTGATCTTCCTGTTCTTTCTCTAGTCTCTTCTTCCCCCAGTCTCCCTTCCCACTTTTACACTGCAGTGACTAGAACTGCACACAACGTTCAAGCTCTTGGAGACCAGTGGTGCCTATGAGGTTCTCTGTTCTGCTCTCTACTCCCTTCCTGGGAATTCCAACAGTCTCATGGAGCTTTCAGTGCTGCTTCCACCAAAATCAGCATTTTCAGAAAACACTGTATGCATAGGAAGGAAAGGAAATCTCAGTTGCAACTCTGAGAAGCTTCCTGGCTCCCACTGATGCATGCTTCTGGCTTGCATTGGTTAACTAAGACTCTTCCAAAGGTCAGCGCTGATGCAAAACCCACTGTATACATAGTTGTGACTTGTTGGAGACAATTCCTTCAATTAAGGTTCTTACATGGCACATTCATCTAGAAACTCACACAGAGCAGGGTCTGCAGAAAAATCTGTGTGAGAAGAGTTGAGGTTAGGATCCTCTAGTGACTGCCATGTCATGTACAGCCTCTGTCATTTAATTAATAGTCAACAAAACTATTTACCATCAGTCTTCAGATGGATCATGTAGTTCAAATATCCTATAACATATTTCAGTTTATTAGTACCCAACATCACAAGACAGCATTGCTCTTTGTTTTAGTGCTATAGTAACTATGATGGTTTGAAGGTCACTGAACAAAGTATTATTGATGTCAAATCTGCCTCCTACTGAGGGAAGGAGGAGTAATTTCAGGCCCAGAAGCCTCTAGTAAGTAAAGTTTTCCTGACATCAAGGAGTTTGCACTTTACTCCCACCATTCTTAGCACATTACCAGCCTAGTCCTGGTGTTCACCCCTCCATTTAACACATTCACCCAGACAAAGAGCTCTCTGAAAAATATCCCGTAACCACTGAGTTACAAACTTGACTAAATCCCTGCACAATCAATCACTTAATGCCAAGATCTCCACCATATTTAATGCTATTTGCATTAAGGATGTAGTTTCATTATCAGCCTAAAATCAATCTGTGACCATGCTGCTCCTTAGTGGGACAACTGTTTTTCCATACTCCTAGCCACATACTCCTGCAACACTCCTGGCATCAGTAGTAGATAGCATATGGCTACACTATGTTGGATCTTGCCAAAAAAAAAAAATCTTAACCAGCTCATGATCCAATTTCATTATTACTTCCAACATAAGGAAGTCAGCAGCAATGCCTCAAAGACATTGCCTAAGGACAGGGCTGTGACAACAGGGCTTTAGATCAACAGCAAGTGAGCACAAACCAACACCCAAAACATTGGTCAGCATTCTGACAGACAATGCTGGTAAAATCACGGCAACTGCCTGATGATCTTGAAATATTCTATAGCATCCTAATTGCATGCAAGCATCTCCTGTGACCTGTGCAGATTCACATGCAAGAGTGAGGTCTATGAAGAACCAAAAAGGAAATGAAGGATGATCTGAGAGGTGTCCAGCAAAAAAGCGGCAGAACACCACTACACAAAACACTACTCAGGCACAGAGAAGAGAGTGAGGAGTCTCTTTTGTCACAAAGTTTTAATGTCTCAGAGTTGTATGTTCACTGACCCCAGCACTTCACACCTACAGAGCAGACACCAACACAAACAGAATAGAAACCACAAATTCACTGCAGCTGCAGCAAGAGCCTACATTTCAATGCTTTTCTGGTGCAGGTGAAGGCAACCAAGGAAAGTAATTTTCCTAATGCAAATAAGTCATGGTGAGATCAAATTGTGCTTCCACAAGCACTGCATTCAAACATAATCTAGAGTACAAAAACATCATCAGACCTCATGAAAGCTTGAGAATGAGAAAAACTTGAAGAGCTTTGCAACATGTAGGTGGAGGGAGAGCAGGGGGGAAAAAGTTCTCCCCCTTTTCCTCCCCATTTACTATGTTACCTGAGGGGTCATAAATCAGCTTCCCCAGTATTTTAGCCATGCTTGAATCCAGTCCATTACAAATAGGACAATAAATGAGAAAACATCATCTTTAGTCAAACTGGACAGAATTCATGATCCTGAAAATAAAAATACAGCCATTTAAATAAACTTCTGTTTCTATGAGGAAGTGACAAACAGAATTCCTGGATCTGTAGCTGCAATATCACTAATCAATTAAAAAAAAAAACACACGTTTTCTCTCTGAATAATGTCTGCCAGTTACTTTAAACTGCCCAAATTGAAATGAACAAATCAGGCACTCTACTTGGCAGTGGTACAGCTCAACTCTTACATAAATTCGCTCAAGCTGCAGTCAGAATAAAATCTGTTCAAGGTCAAACTCATCTGCTATCATCTGATCAGCTTCCTTTTCATTCACAAGTGCAGCAATGGCTACAATACAACCATCAAGACAAAAGATGGCTTCACAGGGAACATCTTACAGAGGAAAAAGTTACATCAGCCTAACACTGCTTTGTTCAAAGAGCTCTGAGCATTAATAGCAACTAAAGATGATGCAGCTGTTGCACAGAATTAGAGACAAAAAGAACAATTACTTCCTGACAGCATTTTTTCTTACAGCTCAAAAAAGAATCAGTGGAACTTGAGCTGAACAATTAGGGAATGAGATGAAATTCTAGAGATTTACTCTTCTTTCTTCTATTCATGTTAGTGAGCAATTATAACTAGGGACCTGCCTGATATGCCAACTTAAACTGTTGTTCTAGAGCTCAGAGGATAGCACACTGCTCTAGTATTGAGATGCACCAACCGACTCTTCTGCTCTCCAAAAATAAGGGAAAGTAGAATGTCATAGTATGCAATAAGCCCCAGAAGGCCATCAAAACCAGTACTGACCCTCCTCTTGCTCTTTCAAACTCAGACAGGCAATCTATGAATTAAGTATCAGACTGAAAAGCCTGTGGAAGAAAAAGCCGTGAAACGCTCTTAATATATTAGTATATGCTAACAGAGTCCTAAACCATAAGGCTGGACACATGCACTACAGAAGTCACTGTATGTTTGCTCTATTTTTAGATTTTTTTCACAGGTATCTGCTGCTGGCTTTTGCCAAAGACTTCCAATGGCGCAGATGAATTTTTAGGTTGACTTCCAATGGCAGTTGTGTGAATTCATTTGGTTGCATGCATCAAAAGGTCATGGATGCTGCTGACAGAAGCAGCACAAATTCAGGAAGTGAGATAAAAGCAATTTTCATTCTGTTTCTCACTAGAAGCAGAAGTATGGGGATGCTGCATTAATGGCAGAACCATTCAATACTTCCTTTTCTACGAATGGAGAGGCCTCTGCTTTACCAACTACTGTCCACACAACAGACAAAAGCCTGTATCCCATACATCTAGTGGGATTCCCAAAAATATTTTGAAGTGGATGTGTAAATTCCCAGAAAGTCATGGTAAGTGCTAGGATTCCCATCCCAGAATTTCTCTCTAGCCTCTCCATATAAGACGAAAATGCCTGAAGCAGTAATAGAAGTACATGTCAGAGCCTATCTCAAAGCTTTAAGATGTGCAGATTTCCTGGTGCCACAAGGTTTGGTAACTAGAACCCAAAAATCAGCATATTTCAATTGTATTGAAGCTCATACCACTAGTGTCAAAGATCAAATCAGTTGCTTCTGCAGAGGGAGCAAGATGGAAGAAAGGTTCAAGGGGTGGGAGAGAGGAAAGAAGTTTGTTTTGATGCCAAGCAGCAAAATGGGGAGACTGCCACATAAGAATAGAGTATCATTCAGCATCATGCCACACACTCTACAATAAAGCAGTTCCAGCCCTTTTTGAGCCAGCACTTCTTATTGAGGTAAACTGATTTAGCAGACTATAAATATAACCTCAACCTTGAAACAAAGCATGAAAGCCTCCTCTCTATCATGAGAGATTTTCATATTTCAATGTCATAATTTTGGGTACTAAACTGCACTGTAGAGGCTCATGGCAACAGGAGAAGCAAAGCTGGAGAATTTGCCAACTAGAAAACAGCCACTGCAGTTTCTAGCATCCTGAAATATGTTTTGGGACTGAGATAATCCCATTAGCGCTTTCTTCTAAAAGAGTCAGTAAGTGAAACAATGCAGAACAGTGAATATGCAGTTTTCAGCTCCAGAGTCAACAGCTCACCAGAGACTAATGAGAGAAGCTCTCTCCCCACCAGGGGCTGTTTCAGGCTGTTGCACAGACAGACCCTAAGTCTGCATAAGGAGCAGATGCATGCAGACTTTACTCATGAACCAAGCAGACAAGTTTGTTCTGAGTTCCAAGCATGTTAAAAAAAGAATCAATACAACTATAACTAATACATGTTGCCTCTATTAATACTTACTCATTTAGGCTTAGCATCATGTCTACATGGTCACACAGCTTTTGGAGGATCACACTGTACTAGCTCAGGTCATCCACAATACAGAGAAACATTTGGGGAGAGAAAGTTGTATTATTGTGTTCTTCCCCACAATTTCACAAGGTTCCCTTTGAAAAGCTGTTTTCTACCCCTCACCAGTATTATCAGAACAAAGGTTCAGAAACAGTTCTGTGACAGTTTTGCAGCTGCATCATATAAAAAGAATTTTTAAGTTTTAATTTAAAAGACTGAAAACTCCTTCCATCCCCATGTCTGCTCCCGGAAGTTCACACCTCTCCTTCCTGCCTTCTACATATGGGGGGGGGGGAAGGGGGACAAAGATTCACTGTTTCTTTCCCACTCAGCCTATGCCTGAACAAGGCTGTGCTCCTTGAAAATGAACAGGCTTATCACCTTCCCCTTTAACTGCACCTTGCACATGCTCAACTTTTCATGCAAATATCAGAAATCCTTAACTGGAGTTCAAGAGCAAACAAAATAGTTTCCATTTTAACAAGGAAGGAAGCCTCAAAACAAGCATTCCTTCCTTTGCCATTTTCCTACTTCATCCCACATGGACACCACAAGTGTGAGAATACCACATGTAGAAGTCTTGCAGAGTAAAATAGGAAAAATTGCAAGTTTGTCGTTATTTCCAAGTGCTTGGGCTGCCCGGTATCCACAGAAGGCTTCTAAATACTTGGGTATCCTTGTCCTACCTCCATGGCACATGTTTCACCTCTCTAAACAAACAAGGACTGCCTTTGTGTCTTTGTTCAATTAAAAAAAAAAAAAGAAAGAAAATATAAAAAGAAAAAAACAACCTGTCTCACAGGCTATGATTACATCAGCTAGAGCTTTCTCATTTTCTCTATCAATCCTGCCTTACTCAGGCTTTGAAGAGCCTCTGTGCACTGCTGCCATGTGCTTTGATCTTTCCATTTTATGCCCCAGGGCCAGCACTGATAAAATCTGCTCTGCCTGCGCAGTTTTGGGCAATGCAGTAGCACCCATTCCTGACCAAGAGCAGCTTTGTTATCACAGGGGCATGCATGCCATTTCAGTGTGCTCCCACTGAGACAGACAAAACCCGCACACATTCATTGCACATATGCCACTATAACAACATTTGGACAAACCACATTTTTCCTCCTGTTAGTAAGTAGTTGAGTGTGACAATTTATTTTTAGTCCCTCAGCTACATAAAGCAAAGTCACTGTATACCAGCTACAAAACCCAGAAACTCAGATTTCCACATTCCTGTTGCTCTAAACATTTGGTTCAGGATATTTAATAATACTGAAACTCATCAAATTTTCTCTCTGTTTACACAGAGGTGGGGAATATCTTCAAAGCGTGTCAATTCTTACAACTCAACCTACATGGCAAATGGACTGGAGTTTTTTTTTTTTTTTTTTTTTTTTTTTTAATTCTTTCTCTTGCAGAGCTATACAAAAAGATCTCCGCTGCACATGAAGAGCCAGGCAGCTTCTCTTTCCAAACGAGGCTCTAACACAAGCAGTAGAACCTTGAAAAAAAAATAAAATGAAGTCCCCAAAATGCTGCTTTGGGGCCCTTTACTTTCACTTTTGCCATGGCACTACTACTCACCTTTCTGGAAAACAGATCTGCCAAGTGTAGATTATACATGACGATTTTCAGTGACAGCCTTGGGATTAAGCCAGATCTTTTCTGAGTTTTAGAATCTACCTTACTACACACCTTCTCTGGCACTGAAGGTGTTAAATGTGGAAGCAATGAATTTCAGGTATTAATATGCAAACATTTTGACAGCACCCTACATACAATTCATAAGCCAGAATAAAACCTAGAGGCAAATTCTGCCTATTTCAGCAACTGAATTTGACACTTGCAGGTTCAGAAAGAAAAGGTAGAAAGCAAAACAGCAAAGTGCTAAGCAGTGGGAAATAAATCTGGAAACCCTACTCACAGCCAAGCATCAGATTCTGCAATGGGTAAACAAAGGCACAGGATTATCACAAGGAGATACAAGTTTAGAAGAAATTTGATGAGCAGTGCTATCGTCATCTGCCCAGCAGGAGCAGGTATGAACTATACCCAGCAATGGTCATAGGCACCACACACATGGAGCTCACAGACCCACAGGGGTGAAGGGCAGGGACAAGTTAAGTTCAGGCAGGAATTAAATGTAAAGCAGCTTTCCTCATTTCCCCAAGAGACACCACCCAAAGACAACATCATCCAAACTCCCCCCAGTTTGAAAGGCAGATTTGGATTTGACAGAGCCCTGGCTGAGAACCAGTGAAAATAACCTCTTTCCTGAAGTAAAAAGCAGAGAGAAGGTTTTCCAGCACAGAACAGATAGATACAGCCAGGCATTTTAACTTCACCTCCTCCCTAGCTGGTGGGTAAACTGCTTTTGATTGTCCCTCTAATGGCACTGATTGCCAAAAGATTTTTTTTTTTTTAACTTTCATATAGTAGTGAAAATAGTATCTCTCAGATTCAGACCTTTTCCCAAAAGACCTAAAAAGAGTTTCAAGAAATACTTGCTAGAAGGCACAGTGTTACCCTAGAAAACCAGAGAGCAGCTTCAATTAGCCTAATTCTACTGTTGGCAGGGGCAGGACCCAGCAAGTGTGCTGGAGCCCAGCCTGCATCAAGTTTCATCTATGAAGAGATCTGCTTTTGAGAAGCCACACAGAGCCATTTCATTCATAGTTATGTAGCATGCTGCATGCAGCAGAGAAAAGGGCTCCCTGCCCCATACAGCACTGTAACCCTGTAGGTAGCAACCTGATGCTCCCCAGTTTGGTTTGAGTGGTCTAGGCTGGTGCAATTTCACAGCTACACTGAGTTCACCATCTCCAAGATACAGCATCAGGCTGTGGATTTTGCAGGCTCTATCAAACTGGAAAAAGATACCTGAAAGCTCTAGAAACATATATAGTCCAAAAGCATTCTACTCCTTCCACCACTCAGCAGAGAAATCTTCCTGTGAGGACTGCAGCTGCACACACCTCACGACTTGCCAACCCAGGACCTTCAGCAGCAGCCCTAACTCCGGCCTGCCTGCCTGCCTTCATAGGAAAGGCTATTTTAATCTGCAATTCCTACAACCAGTCCAAAGCCAAGATTTTGCCAAGAATTAACTAGCATTTAAATAATTTCAAAAGCAAAGACTTTGCACCAAGACAGCAGCAGCTAGCATGAAAGCTGCTCCACTGCCAGCCCTAAGCCCACTGTAAACTGCTGGGCTGCAACCCCAGTCCAGGTTTTACACTTAGCCGCTCCTCCCAGGACTTCAAAGCAGCAGTATTTTTGTAGAGCCCAGCAAGGAGGGTAAACTGCCCAGCTGCTTTCAAAGCAAGATGATTTAACCCTTCAGTAGCCACCACTACACCCCCAGCAGGGGCAGCAGATAACAAGAGGTAGGGAAGAGTTTCAAGAGGAACCTAAAAAAAAAAAAAAAAAAAAAAAAAAA
>NW_028186426.1:738025-762399 GCF_003343005.1 Rhea americana | reverse complement strand
CAAACTTGTTTTAGATGTTCACATGGATATCATAGAATTATAGAATTGGTAAGGTTGGAAGGGACCTCTGGAGATCATCTAGTCCAACCCCCCAGCTCAAGCAGGGTCATCTAGCTTCTGAACTGAGCTTAAATGGCTATGAAGACCTCCCTTCTCCCAGTAATGCAAACAGTCAGCCATAAATATCCCAATACCATCCCAAGGTGGACCCCGAAAGGATCCTAGAAGTTCAGCATGCAGCTTTGGTTCAGGCCAAAGTAGTTCACAGTCAACTCTACAAACACTGATAACCAGCCTTCAATCAACATACACCCTGAAGAGGCACTCTTTGGTGTGCTAGCTGGTGATGGGCAAGCTTTGATCTCAAACAGGCCACTTGATTTTGTCTGAAATCAGCATATCCACTCAGGTATTTCAATTAGAAACCCTTGCAAAACCCAATAGCATTTACAAGATCCTTCTTTCTGCCTAATTAAACAGAGGTTGTTTACATACAGACAAAAATCATGCTTATGTTGTGGCTGTCCACACCAGGGTTTTTTTTTTTTTTTTTTAATCACACTTATTTTACGTTTTTCTTGTATAGCAGCTTGTTTGACTTGTATTTGTATAATGTTACAGGCAAACTACATTAGTGTATTCTTTACTCAGGCACATCTGTATTCAAAACTCAAAACATACGTTGATCAGCTACCAAACCCTACAGCCAGCTTACACTATAGCGTAAGGTCTCTCTGTATTTTGAGTTTGGACATTTTATTTTTGAAATCAGTTTCTCTCCTACACCTAGCTGATACTTCAAGCAACTGCATCTCTGTTATAACATTTGGGATTAAATTTATGCCAAGCAGCCCCTAACTTATCTCCCTTTTGTCAGGTGTTCTGCAATATGGCAAAGGAGTTCCTCTACATGATTTTGCAGGTGCATAAGCAGGCAGGTCCCCTCCTGCAAAGAGGAAAGCATGTGCTCCAGCAGGAACCCTGGTGGTACATCATTGCAACTGTGCATTGCTGCACCATGGTGGCTGCACAGCCTCCAGGGGAAGCAGGGAGCAGTGCTGAGAGCACAGCATTCATTACTTATCCTCCAGATTGAATAGCTAGTTATTCATACCATGTTATGAACAGTTCTAGTAACAAGGACATAGAATTTGCCACAGTAATTACATGCCAGTTTGCTTCCCATATTACCCTCTATCTGATGGCATAAAAGATTTCTTCTTCCTTCTCTTCAGCAGCCTCGCCTCCTTGGAGTATAGTCCTAAAGTTTTGAGAGCAGGACAGAATGACTACTAGGGAAGTCAGGGGTGTACATGTGGAAAGCATAAGCAATAAAACATCAAGGGGTGTGTGCATGTTAAATGCACACACCTTGGGTGTACTAAGGAATGAAGTACAGCAGAGTGCCTTTGCCCCAGACCAACATTTGCTAGTCTCTGAACAGATTTTCTTTCATTTCTATTCCCTCTTGTCACTTTTAACTCCTTTCAAAATAAAGGCTTGCATTACTTTTTCCTGCACAGCACTTAACAACTTTCTCTTTTAGGATGTATATGTAAATAACTTATGTTAAAAAGTGGCAATCTTTTTTTAAAAGTACATTTGGAAAAAAAAGGCAATAGTTTTTTTTTTTTTAAACATAATGTATAAACCATAGCACTCACTGCTGTAGATATTGTGGCAGACAAAAGTATAAGTGGTTTCAAGAGGTGTTAGATCCATGGAGAATGAGACAAGGCAAAGTTATTAAACACAGGTAGAACTGTGGTAGGATGCAGCAACTGGTTCAAAAAAGTATCCAGACTGCTGACTTAGATACCTTTCTCAAGCAATCACATTGTTGGCTAGTTGTTAGAAAGTGCACTGGACAGACGGATCTCTAGTTTTATTCATCATATTCTGTAATATTTTAGGGAAGACATCATCCCTTCACCCAGCAATACAAACTAGCGTGATGATACTATCAAGTCTAGCAACAATTTTTTCAAACATACCTTTAAACTTCATTGAATCAAGAAAGCAAGGAAAAAAGTCATGATCACATCCAGTTTGCTGCCAAAGCCCCAAAATGGCAACCCAAATGCCAGAGACTCATCACACAGTCCTACTAAAGAGACACAGGCCTCAGCTGGAGAAAGAGGCCAGACCTAGCATGTTTGTCTGGGACAAGAACAACCCTTCTCTGCAGATGCACTTCTGCTCTCTACGAATGCAAGTCTTTGGTGCAAGTGTAACAGCCCCATTGGCCTGGTGCTCCAAAGATGACTGATACATCGGGACAGAAGGAAACAGGGAGATTACTATCCTAATGGCTTCCACTGCTTTAGTGAGAGGGCAAGCGTCTCCCCAAATTCTTAAGTATAGAAAACAATACAGTGACAAGCCTATTATAAATACATCAGCCTTCGATCTTTGGCTGTGAACATACCAGTTTTAAGCTCCAGAATCCAAACTGGCTATTTTGGAATTCCAAAATTGCTATTTTGTATTTTCATTTTTAAACCTGTCTAAGGTATAGACTACAAGAGAGATTTGCTTAAAAACTGCAAACTTTAGACCTGTAAAACCAATAACAGTCTCCATTATCTAATGTATATTCTGCATGATAAGGATGAGGGTAGGGGCAAGACAGAATGTTTTGCTTTGCAACTGAGTCACAATTTTACAGCTGATAGCTTCAGAAAAATGAGACATTCAATTGAAACCAGAGGTATTTGACAAATAGAGGAACACTTTTTTCTTTTTCTTTTTTTTTTTTTTAAACTAAAGACATTCCAAAGAAATTTACATTTTTCTTCAGGAACTCTCCCAAAATCTTTCGGGCAGTTCAGGAATAGTGATCAGTAGTCAAAGTTAAAAAATTAGGTTTTCCATTTGTTTTTAAGTTATCCATACATTTAGCATATAGCCTTCTGCATGCAAGAGACTGCATGACAGGATAGGTGCTAGATCCATACCAGTGTGAATTTGAAACAATTTTTTCTTTATAGTTAAACTGTCATGAAGAAACTAAAGAAAACCCATACAATTTTGACCCTCTGTGAACATTACCTGTGATTAAGTTAATTTCATTATAATATTTTTTAGAAAAGATCTATACTGGTGCACAAAGGAACTACATCAGTTATATATTACCACCTTTTCTGCCTATAACAACTCTTCCTTATTTAACTGTAAGTTAGAAGTTTATATGTATCAATTCTGTGCAAATATGAAATCAGCTGAAGAGCATCCTTAGGACATCTGAATCATAACATTATCTAAATAGCTCCTTCATATAGATTTCCTCCACCAAAAGACAGTTCTTCATAAACAGCAACTTGTACTGGAAACATAAGGAGGTAACAGCCAATCCACATTATTCAGGTTTTTGAATCCCAGCTCAGAATATTTAATGCTACAGTTTCTGAATTACTGAACAAGCTAAAGTTTGCAAAAGCTGCATAATTCACTCACTGACAGTCTGAAGACCCTAAAACCCTTTTTTTTTTCTGGAGACCACCTAGACAGCTTTGGCCAAACCTCTATAGCAGGTTTCCAACAGACAAACTAGAGATAACTGAGTTGAGCACGACCACAAAAACACATTTCTTGCTGTCTGAGACATGTTAGCGTTGTAACAGAGAGCTACAAGAGAAAGCAAGTCCCAGGGAATTTGGATAACCCACAGTAAGACCTGCAGCTGAA
This sequence comes from Rhea americana, assembly GCF_003343005.1. Classification (NCBI taxonomy): domain Eukaryota; kingdom Metazoa; phylum Chordata; class Aves; order Rheiformes; family Rheidae; genus Rhea; species Rhea americana. The sequence goes on along the minus strand of NW_028186426.1, from coordinate 758,712 downwards.
TGCCAAGCACCTGAAGAATCCTCATGCTTCAAGCCTTATCAGTTCTGAATTGGCAGACAAGACAGAATCCGATATATTTGATAAGGCAACAAGATCATCATTACCTAGAAGCAGCATTAAATTTACATGGGCAGCATTTATGAAGGGACTGATTTTTATAGATGCAAAAAAACATTTAAAATAAACAGTTTACCATGGGTTTCTAAGACAAGGGGATGAACCAGGCCCCCAAAAGTCATTTAGTTATATTGAAAGTTATAGGATAGTTTTATATTTGAGGCAAAAACTAAGCTCTGACTTTGTCAACAATTTCTTTTCAGAAACTTTTTCATCTAAGTGGCAGCTGAATATCTCACTACAATTTCAGAAATATGGTTTGGGTAAATAGTGGAAAAGGCAGCAAGTAAGTGCTACATATCACAAGATTTGCAGTAAAATGGAAGTTCACTGCATGATTTCAGTATAGAATTCTATGACATTGTCTTCCAAACTACTGGATGGAAGTAGTCTGTTATGCTAATGGTCTGGGACACTACCTCAGTTGCCTGTTATGCAGAAGGAGATCCATTCTTTATTCAGTACTACACCAAAAAATAAATCCTGTTGTAACTGAGACACACATATCCAAAGAGCTAGCTTTTTGATCTGCTTTATTTGAATTTTAATTTCTCTTATCAAACTCCTCATTGTGACTGTAAACCTTTATGATGAGCACAGAACTGATTTCCAAAGCAGCACTAATCAAAAAGGTAAGGTTTCTTATAGAAGAACCACCAACCTTGGTTTCTGTCTGCACTCCATCTGGAATAACACAGGTGAAATACAGGAACAGAACAAATCTACAGTATCATCATGAAGGATAAGCATAACTTATCAGTAATTACTCTGTGCATGACATGCACAATAGAGTTGGGCTAAGAATGCCAAGATTCTAAAATAACTTGTCATTTCCCTTTGGCATCCTTTTAGAACTGGTCCATGTCAACAGACTAGAGATAATGTCTTATCTTTAAAAAGCCATTTCAAGAGGATCCCATATAAAAAATTCTCCCTCCTTTTAATTGTCTCACTGCACTTCTATGCCTAGATATAATGAAGGTAACTAGCTTATACCAGACACATCCTGGCTGCATAAAACTAGGAGTATCACATTTCAAAACAAAAGAAAGCTTCCTTCTCTACTGCAAATGAAGCTCAACAATCCAGAATTCACCTCTGCGTTAGAGGTTTATTATTCCCCCCCCCCATTTTCTACTCCACTGTTCAAGTAAAACACTTGAAACTTTTCTAGAGAGCCACAGATTTAAGCGTGTAAGGTATCCAATTCCTACAAGCTTTTTCCCATATTATTCCCTGCTCTAATACAGCTTTGTATCAAGAATGTAAAGTGACTTACAGCTTAGGTTATTTCAGTAAACAGAACCATTTATACAAAAAGGTCTACAGGTATATTGAAGGCTGTCAACACTGAAGAAACATTTGCATGAAAGACCAAATAGCCAGCACAAATGAATCATAAAGTTTCTTTGAAGCAAGATGACAGTTTATCTCTGAACTTCTACACAAATTTGATGGGCTATTTCAGTACTACATCCTCCAAAGGGAGGCAAAAGGCAGACACTCAGTATTTACTCACCCTCTGCAAAGCCAGGCACCTGACCATTCATTCCGTAGAATATTCTCCTAGGTGCTGTGCACTTACTACTCTGTATTTATTACTGCACAACAGACAATAAAACTATAGAATCCTCTTTAAATTAGGGCACTGAGCTCTGCCACAGGCCTGTCCACGAAAGACCCTTGTCACAAACTTATTTTGTATAGTACATTTAAAAGTATTTTAAAAAGGAGATTGATTGCTTGAGTACTTCAAGTTTCCACCTTCTGCAGTTTTGCACAGCAATGTAGATAGCAAGCCAAGACATTTGGAAGGGTTTTGTTTTTATATATTAATATCAACTTTATTTTCTTCTTGCATCATGATCACAAGAAGCCTAAGGTTGGAGTATTCCCACAATCTAAACCAACAGAACACATCTAGTACACATGGGGCAGAAACTTTTTCATAAAGTTCTTCACTCATGTAACAGGATTTAGATTCACATACTGCTATTATAAAGCTTGCTGTTTTTCTTCATGAAGGATTGTGGGAGTGAATAAGAGGAAAAAATGATAGGTTTAACACACCACCATCTACTGCCCTRTAGAGAAATCATTTCAGAAACACCACATTGAAGTTTTTCAAGGGTGGCAATCTCTTACCTGAGCATGCCCTGCAGAGACCCAAACATAGCTAAGAACAAACCAAGGCACAGCTCTAAAGCTGAAGGCTACAACTGGGGTTTCCCTCCTCTTAATCTGAATTCTTCTTCCCCAAATACTCATCACCATCACAAGCTTCCCAGCTCCCTTCTCTCATCCTAAATAACCTCCAGTTTTTCAGTTTTCCTTTTTGACAGATCTCATCTCTCCTCCACTTTGTGTTGCAGCTGAAGTCACTGCTTCTCTGGTCCATGCTCTGTCACATCCCTTTTGAATCTCACCTGTTTCAAGTCCACCTTGTCCACTTTAACTACATATTCACTCCAGTACCAGAAGTGGAAAAGGTAGGACTTTACATGCACTTTTCCCACTACATTTCCATCCCTTCTCCTAAAAGTCTATCATTATTTCTTTATAGCACTAGACTACAGCTCTAGAATTCCACAGAAGAGTGCATCATTTGTCTTCTCACCATTTAGCATTGCCTCAAAACCCTTGTTACTCCTCTTCATTCAGGACCTTGTTAGCAGTTTAAAAAGAAAGCTGGTTCAATAACCATGACATTACACTGCCAAAAGCTTCAAAGCTCTATTAACCACCAAAACTTCCATCAACTTCTGTTCTAGCTTTTTTTCTATGCTGCAGTCTACTCCAAGCAAACATGCTACCATTAGTCTCTTGCTGGTCTCTCTCCTTGTGTAAAGTCTGAAAGAAGGAAGATTGCTTTCCTAAATCAAAGCTAGAAGAACTTTAAAAAACTAGATAAAGCTCATTTCACATGCTACCCAGTCATCAAATTCCAGAGTGCTTCTGCTCACTCTTCAGCATGCTTTAGTTTCCCAGTGATCCATCCCTCCTGGTTTCCTCCAAGCTAGTATGCTAGTCATACATGTATATACAGTTCATAGAATATAGCCCAATGATCCACCAAGTCACATCATAGTAAGTCCCCTCCCTTGCCAAGATATCCACCTCACCTATTGAAGGGTGGTACACAACAATACCTGCCGAGCTATTTGGTCATCACAATTATGCTCTGCCTGTTCACATTCTCTACCTGCTATTTTGCACATTAAATAGCAATCTTATCACGGAGCCATGCAAGCCCCTGTGCACAGGGGCAAGTACAACAAAGCTGCACATGAGAAGTATGCTGTACATTCTACTCCAAGATTAATAAGAACTGATTCCAAGACTAGTCCTGAAGGAATTCTACTGATTAAAAAAAAAGTGAAACAAAAAGCATGGCTGAAAGATACATCACTGTGCAATTCTTGTACTAACCCCACTTCATGCACAAAGCTAATCATTTCCCCATGTGGCATCATATCCAGTGGTCTATTGACATTCAGCAGTTCCCATGTCAGAGTCAATCTTATATCCCTTTCCAACATGTAACTTGGAAAACTTTGATCTTAATACTTTCACCTCAGATATGGACATTTGTATTTCCCCATTTGTTTCTCTTCACTGTTCTCCACCATTCCATATTTAGTATCATCATTCTTTCCAAACAGCACGAAAATACACTCATTTAATCTCAAAAATACCATGATTTCTCAGTCTATTTTCACCACACAGCAGTGCCAATTTTCACTCCTTTATCTGTGTGGCTAAAGACTTTGTTTTGTTCCTAGTTCTTCAGCAATGCCCAAGTCAGACACAGGATAAGAAATGCTAGGAGTTATGCTACAGCAGAACTCACCCCATACACACTAGCTGATCATGCTCTTCCTTTACCTCATTCCTTATAATAGCCAATTCTCATCTTAGTTGAATAACTAAATGAAGGAGGATATTAACTCAAATTAGTGCCACAGCAGAACAGCAATCTGTTATGAATGTGCAACGTTTTGACTCTTCTCTGAATGTTAGGATCATGAACTTTTAATCAGTTTTCTAGCTCATAAATCTAAGAGTTCTGAAGAGTCAAAGACACTAGTGGGTATCCATGCTAATGCACTGAGTTTACACAGAAATCAGAAGGGATCAGAAGGAGACACAAAAGCATGGGAAAGAAAGTTTTGCCACAGACAAATTATACATACAACCTTTTCTTACATAAAGAAAATATTTTGAGTGATTTCATTTTTCTTGTAATTGAAGTCTGACAGAAAATGTCAAAATAAGACATCAGGAAAGAAATAACAGGTCAAGCCTAGATGTTTTATCCCTCATACACACACATTCTCATTTAATATCATACATTGCTGATACATCAGGGCTCACACAATCAATCTTCACCCTGGGAAGGATGTCCTAGCCTATCAGCAGGAGAGCGCCCTTCAGTAGGCTGCCTCTCACCCTGCACGGCTGGCCATTTCCACCTCCACAAACAAGAAAGAAGGCTTGGAAAAAGCAATCTGGATCTCTGGAGGACAGCAGGGGAGTGCTGCTGCTTTGCCAGGATTAGCTGCCAAGTTTTGAATAGCCTGAATGAAGTTTATTCACCCACTACCTACTTCAAGAACAGAAACATGATCCTAGAGTTTTAACATCAGAGATGCAATTCCTTACCAGCTAATAAGAGACAGGAAGAGACCAATGTCAGAAAACATTATAAATATTTTCCTAAAACATGCATGACTTAGAAGCCATCCTTTCTAGTACTCAGGCTGGGGAAGCATGTGCTGCCTTAACAAAACAAAGCACATGTTCTGTTCTAACCCATTTTGTTCACCTTCCAATAATTCATCTAGCTCACGGTCAACAGCCACCCCACAGCATCTGCAAGAGCATTTCACTGACAGGTTTCTAAACAGGCAGTTAAAAAAAAAAAAAAAGGTACCTATAAAGTCCTGACCAAGTGGTACATTCTTAATTGCTTTCAGAATGAGTGTATGCAAGTCTTGTTCAACAAGAAATTGACCAGAAGGAACACTGAAAATGGCTGCACTTTAAAAAGTTTGTTTATGCAAATAAAAGTAGCTTTTGTTTCTCAAAAGCTTTTCTTTAATTGACCATATTTCTAGCAGTCTCTAAATTAAGTCTGACAATGGAAACAAAACGATCCTCCTCCCTGAGGCACAATTTGTGGTGTTAATTCCATGTATCATATACCACTACAGCAAAAATCTGAATTCACTTGGAGATTCTCTCTCAAATCAGGAAATACTATTCTGACCAGTAATGGAGCACTACAGTTCAGCATGGTATGCTGCATTATCATATTGATAGAAAGATTAAAGTCCTCTCTCATTCAGTTCATGAGCTGTTCCTTAAAGCAGAGGAGCTGTAACTACCATGCTTCTGAAGGCAGAAAGTGCTAAAGGGTATTCTCCAGCTGTTCAGTTTTTACAGCTTGAGTTATATACCAGCAACTGCTTAAGGTTTGCTCAAGCTCTCTATCCTTCTGAGCTTACTTTTATTTTCTTTCTAGTGAGAATGCTATTAAAAGGTGAAGACCGCTGTCCACAACCTTGCCTTGGCAGGTATTCAGAATTCCTATTACCTTCTCAACCTTTACCTGAACTGTAAGTCCTAATCTAGGTCAAAATCTGCCTTCTAAGAATGTCTGACATTCATCTCCAAAATATACTGTATAAGTGTGTATTCTGTTTTGAAGACTGCAGTATCTATTTTATCTAAAGTATGTTTATAAGTGTTAGATTAGGATTCAGCAACACTTGGATGGTAAAAGTACTAAAAATGCACTCCAATTTCCTAGGCAAAGACCTTTATCTAAGTAGTTATTCACTATCAGCATCCTTATCAGCAGCCGTATGTCATATCACTTATACAGGGAGCAAATACCTCCCTAGCTTCACTAATCACAATTCAAATTCAAAGACACCAATCAGAAATCAGTTAAGGGTTGAAAATCATTTGTATTTGATTTCCAAAAATCCTTTGCAGTAGGACTGAACTAGACATGTTACTGTCTGCTGCTTTCTTGCGACAAGCACTAACACAACAGCACCAAGTGAGAGATGGAAATAGCACCAGCAGAGCCTACTTGAATTTGTTTAAGAATGCTAGAATCTCCACCATCAATCACGTCTTGCAGCATCACAAAATACTCTAGCTCTAGGTCCCCATGGAGCAACATTAACACATTTCAGTGCTAGCATAAGCCTAAGATCCGAGCCAGTCCCAGAACAGCCAGTGTTGTCCACCAAAGATCCCAAGGGAAGATCTGAACCAGCAGCCTGTAGCTTACTTGAAATGGACATATAAAAAAAAAAAAATAAAATCAGACTGACTGCAAGTCAGCTTAAGGTCCACAACTTTTCTGGGAAAAATGTTAGGAAAATAAATTCTGTAATGGATAAGAGTGATATCAGTAATCTAAGGTAACAAGTTAGAAAATACAGGCAGCAAGTGTTTGGTAGCCTACCTGTGACAACATGATAGGGAGAAAAAGGGAAGGAGATAATGGAATGTGAAAATAAAACTAATATTTATCATGATTTTTCATTTATAAACAGTCTAAGCAGAGCAGATATATTAAGCCAGAAAACACATATTGCTACCTAAGAAGTCACAAGGTTGGTGCAATCACAGCTAAAAAGTGTTAAATGTTTAGGAATTCTAAAGTCCAGCAATGAATTTGTCAAAAAAAAACTTGTCTTCTACATGTAAACATTATGCTTTTCAATCAGACTTTTCTCCAGTAGTAGAATATATTCAATATCCTTCAGATGGAAATAACTCTTCCTGAAGCAGAATTTTTTCCAAAGACCATTTTTTCCTCTAAAGATAAGGCATAACAATCACAGTACCTGTTGTTTAGTTCACCTAAAAGGTCTGACAACTTATGCATGGTGAGGAAGAGGACTATAAAGCTGCAGACTCAAACACAGTGGCTACAGCTACTGTTCTGCATGTGTATCAAGGACTCCAGAGGACTAAATGCTACAAAAAAAAAAAAAAAAAAACTCTTAAACCCACAGATTTGGAAAATAGTGGAGCAATTAACAGATAGGAACGTGAAGTCCTGATCTGTGGCAATAGTTAGATCCGTATGCTGACAGGACCAGGGTCTCCTCTAACACAATAAGGACTCTTCCCCAGCATAAGTCTGTGCCGTGAAAGCTGTACCTTGAGACTATATGGTCACAGTCCTCTCCAGAACATCCTGTCAGCGCGTGAGTTTATAGAAGCCCATCTAACACCTGAACATTTCAAACAATTTTAAACAGGGCAGGAAATGAGCAAGAAAAATCTAGGTTTTCTACACCCAAACACCCACTCCTCTCCTCCTTTTATCATGGGATATCACCTCCCAGACACCCTAACAGTATTTGGGCCTTTTCAGTAGCTTTCCCTTTGGTCTTGATGACTTCAGGCAAGACTGTTCAGCAGGAGGAAGAACCAGCAAACACTTGAACAAGTACAAAGAGACATCTGTCACAAAACATTAACGATGCTGCTTGGACAGATGACCACGCATAGAGGAAGTGAGCTCTTTAAGGAGTTCTCATTTGCAAAACATGTGTCAGCATTACCAGAGTTACTGACACAAAACCAGGTTTTATGCTCCCAAAGCCCTTTCCAAGTACAAAAACGTAAGTAACAAAATAAACACTAGAAAAAGCAATGCAATGGTTTCAGGCTGACATTTGACTTTACAACTAGAGAAGGGTAAGAGTGCACATAACATTCTCACTTCTTAGCTTGTGGATGGCAGCTCTGCACAGTAGCTCAATGTTCTTCAAGCAGTCATACTGCACCAGTTTGTGCAATAGCCCATAAGAAAGGCTGTGAAGTGGAGCCAGTTGTTCAGTTCACAGAAGTGTTCATGGCAGATACCAGGCCTGGAAAACTGATCTTATACCAGCAACAGTGAAGTCAGATAACTGAAGATATTGCTCTCCAAAGCCAAAAATCAAAAAGGTTTTTAACTTGAAGCTTGATCTTTGTATTGGATACTGATAGCTATTAATTTTGCAGTGAGGTGTAAAACACCCCTCTCCCTTCCCTTCCACCTACCCTGCTTTTAACATAAATTTTAGTATTGGGTAGTTTGGAGTGGGAAGAGACAGGGCGGGGGGGGGAATACTTCAAAACCCCTTGAAGAATTTATTTTGAAAGAAACTCTACTCACAGCCTTGAAGAGGCATACCAGTTTTCAAAATACAACACATTTTCTATTGCCCTTAAGATGTTTGAAAGTTTAACTTAAGGTTGCAGTGAAGTTTGAGCCACAGGTTTGGTGCTGTTCATTCCTAAGAGACAGAAGCTTAGAACCAGTTCTTAGTGAGTGGTTTTGCTGATACAAATATGCTTTAAGTTGCACAAACATCCCAAAACATTAAGAAGTTACTGAGTCTAGACTCAAAGCAACTTGCAAGTTTTTCATGAATTATAATCTTCCCCTTCCAAATAAAAGGAAAAAACCCACCCTAGGGCATATTTTGTTTTCTCAGGAAGATGCTGCAGAGCTAGTTAAAAAGTCCACATGTATCTCACATGCCTTGCAGCTTGTTTCTTTACATTTCTATAATTCTTTTGTACTGGCAATAGTACCATATCTTGATGGGGGGGGGGGAGAGAGGAGGAGAGGGAAATTTAGTAAAGTTCAGCCGCAGATCAGTAGGACCAGCCTTCTATTACAACTCTACCCAAAACAAAGTTGTTGATCTTTGGGGAAATCCTTCCCAGAGACAGAAGTATTTAATAGTTTCATACTTCAAGAATTTTCCTCCTTCACAAGGATGCTGTAGGGTATGAGGGAGAAGGAAGACAATCTACACTAATTGGAAGGAGGAAGTGGAATAAAATGAAGCCACAATCATACCTTCCAACTCTAGAAGCAAGCACTCACATTGTGCTGCAGCAGCCACACAGTTCCTGCAAAGACTTCACATTGGCATTAGCAGAATGCCTACAGTTTGTATTGACTTCCTGGAGATACAACACTGTTTTAATTTCTACATATGTCTTCCCTCAAAATTAGCCATGAGAAAGTGATTTTTAGATACTGTGGGCAGAATTCTGTTTGCTTTAGGAGAAGTAGTACTAAGATATCTTTCTAGTTTTATATATTCATAAAGCTCTGTTCATTTAGAAATTTACTGCTACATTAAGTTACATATCCTTTCTCCCCTCTACAGAATTCTGATAAAATTTACTAGCAAACTAATTTTACAGCATAAGAATGTGTGTGACAACACAGAATTCATCACTGTGTAAACTATTTGGATGAAATAGACATACATGCAGTGTGGATGATCAAGTATGCTTCTCCTGCAGTTGCTTCCTGACACTACTTAGTTATGCATGCAATGACATAATTGATTTCACTTGCTGAACTAGAATAGGCTGTAGCAGCAAGGTAATACACCTATAGCAGGAATGTCAAAGCTCAAATGTTTTAATACATGGCCTACAGTAGAAAAGTTACTATCACTCAAAGATAGAATATTCTAAGTGAAGCTATTCAAATTAATACATGAAAATCTGCTACTTGAGTAACTGAATTCCAGATAAGCCTATCCGAAGAGGCTGGTTAGGAGATACAGTAGATCATCACAAAGTGAAACAAGCTGCACTTTAGAACAAAAGCCAAGCTCAGTAAGATAGCATGCAGAAATTGGCCTCTACTGTTGACATCCACATGGAAAAGTTCCCAGAAAAAAAAAAGTAAGTTTTGCTGTCTTGGTTGACCATGATGATATTTTCTCTGGGACCAGGCAGTTCACATGAGATCCAACACAGACAGCTGAGAGGATAAAACTGAAAAGAAGTGGCAGAGAAAAGAGGAAACTGGAAGTTTACAATCAAATCTAGTCTGAACACACTTTCATACAACATACACTTCCTACTGGGGCACCACCAAGGCAAAGATTCACATCACAACCAGGCCTTTCCAGGATACCAAAACTAGAAGAACTAAAGTGGTAAAGAAAAACACATTTCTGTTTTTGAAAGGAAATAGGGTCCTAGCTCTCAGTCCAACCGCTGGCCACACGAGTAGTAGATGCCAGACACTGTCTCTGACTCCAAGGCCAAGGGGAGGGGGGGGAAACACACACACACACACACACACACACACACACAGGGAAGATGAAGAGATTTGGCTGGTACCTGGCCAGAGATCTTTAAGATTCTTGCCTGAGACTGATTAGAGTTTCATATAAGTCAAGTCATCCAAGTAGAATTTTTCATTTTAATATATCGGCAAATTCCAATGAAAATTTTTCCATAATTTCTGACCAGCTCCCACTGAGAGCCTAACCTCAAGTTTTCAGTTCCTCTTTAAACTACAAACCATGATTATAGTCTGATTTAAGAGAAACTTTCTCTGAGAAATCTGAGAGACACTTCTGCCTTTTCCCAGGAGAAAGGGCCTGCTGCAGAGCTCATAACAGTCTGCCGAACACAAGACCCAGGTCCCATCCCACGTGAGTTCAAGTACCAGAGTTTCCAGAGAAAACGTAAGTTTTCAAAACAGCTACATTTTGCTTAACTTTCATTTCACTCTCTTCTACAATATAGGTATCTTCAGTGCAGCTCAAACAAGGAGCTAAGATTTATTAGCCAGACTAATCCAACACCACAGAAACTAGAAGGGAAATCAAGTGGTTCCTGCCCCGCAGAAACAGTGTTTTAGCAACATAAAACCACTCAGTTGACTGCAAATCCAAGAAGACCTGAGAGTAAACAGAGGGAAAAAGTCTGTTGTGTGAGAATCAACTTCTGCTCCAGTTAAAAAGAATACGTATTGGAGTGATCTGAAGCTGCCTATAAATATTTGAGAACATCAAAGTTGGTCCTGTTAAATTAAAAATGCTGTCACACAGATAGGAACTAGCCTCTAGCACTGCCAGCTTCAACATGTGAGCCTCTGATCTGAGAGGCAGAGGCTCCGCTCCTCAAGAAACTGTATTCACCATGAGGAGGAGAAAAAAAGTGAACCAGCAGTTGAGTTTAACAAAGACATTAAATATCTTTAAGTTAATTAGATCTTAACTCTTTCAGGATATTACCACAGACCTTTTACTAACAAGAATAGTTTCCTTTAATTTTTTTCACCATTGCATGTCTCTAGATTCCCACGACACCAATATCCAAGCCTCCAACACAAATACTGAAACAAACTTTAAAAACATTTTGTTGGATTAGTCTTGGTATAACTTTAATTATACTGCATACATCACACTCACATATGCATACCGGTTGGCTGTTATACATCAGAGGCCTATATTTAATACTAAAGTGGCCTGAAATTTTAAAAGCCTTCTGTGTCTTCCCACTGGCTGACTGAAGATAACAAAAGGGGGAGAAGAGAGACCAGACCACTTTGACTTCTGTTATTTGGGGAGACACAGCTCCCAGAGGCAACAGCACATACACAAAAGGTACACTGTTGAGAAATCCTGATTTGCCACAACCACCCTGCATTTCTACTATGGAAAAATCTCTGCAAATTCCAAGTACCAAAACTTAAAGGTTAGCATTGAAAGTTATAACTGCAGTGATGGAGGAGCAGCTCTGGCAATGCAACTTTCTCAAGTAAAGCAATGAGACAAATGAGATCATACTTGATAATTTTTTGCATTATCTACTTTGTAATGTCTTTTCCTCAGACAGTTCTGGGATACAAGAGATACTATCTTTCAAAGAGGCAAAATGGTGCCAGACACAGATCAGGGGGCACCTTGCCTCCAAGCACCAGGAGGTCTCCAGCCCTTGGCTCCCACAAGCCCCACGCTCAGCAGCTCTGCCCAGCTGCTGCTCCACAGGCTCCCTGCTCCGCTCCCAGCCTCATGGCATGCCATCCTGGGAGCTGGCTGGCTCAGCACCCGGAGCCAGCCAGCTCCCCTTTATCTGCAAAGGTGGTACTTGCTCTAAAGGACTCCTGAATTAATAACAAACAGATCAGAGACAGTACATTGGACCCTTGTAAAACAAAACACCGCAGTGGGAACCAACATACCTTCTTGTTATCACACACATTGCAAGCATCAGACTTGCTTAGGAGAAATCTCCAGCTGCCAAGAGAAAGGCAGTAACAGTTACACTAAATATGCCATCCTTATCTCCAAAGGCAGCATGGAGAGGCAAACTAGAGCACAGCAGGGATAGATAAGCATGCACAACTGGCACCATGCACATGTATGTGTTTGTGCACACATGTATGCAAATATATCTATATTTATGTTTTAGCTACAAGATACAGATTTTATTATTTATGCAAAACCTATCGGGGCTCAACTGTGGCTGACACTATTCAACCAAGCCCATGCTACAAGGAAAACCTGCAAGTGCTCAAGGGCACTCTTCACAGAAAAGGAATCTCAGCCTGGGAGATAGAGTCTTTACCAACAACCAAGTTCCAGGAAAACTGATGCATCAGTGTATAAAGTGGAACAGAATATTTTCCACAATTCCAAAACAAACAGACAGTCTCCAGCCCTGCACTTATCTTAACCTGTCAAATTGGACTGTTTAAGGCTGGAAGCTTTCAGTTCCAAAGGTGATTTCACTGTAAAGTGTGGTTAGAGTCTCCTACATTTGGAAAGGGGCAGGGGGGAGGGAAGGAGAGAAACAGAGGAGGAAAAGAATTTTCCTCTGCCACACTTGATCCACTTCTTTCTTTTTTTGAAGCAGATCAGCATCAAAAAGCTCAAATTAGGAAGCCAGATCCTGACACAAACTGCACAAACTAGGGTCTTTCCTGGATTAAATGCGGTTTTTCAAACACAATTCAAAAGCATTTGAAAGTTGCTCACTAAACACATGCAATAAATTCAGTAGGAGGCACATACTTGCAACATGCATGTCTATACAACTAATTAAACAGTTGTACTCAAACCATGACTGCAGTCTCTAAAACATGCCCCTTAGTCCCTTGTCAGGCAAGTCATCTCCTTACTAATTCTTCAGGTTGTTTTACTACTGAACACAATACAAGGTGATAAAACAGCTTAAGTGCAAAAAAAAAAAAAACCCACACACCCAAAAAGCTAAAGACAGCCAACAGCTTCAGAAAACAAGAATCCTTACATTAATGCACAGAATGACATAGGTCTGGAAAGTCTGGAGAGTCTCCATATTTAAGGGTATACTTGTGTCTGGAACATAACAGGCACCTAATCAGCCTTTTTAAACTGGCTTTTAATTTTAATGCCAAGTGCAACAGAAGTCTTTTAAAGCAGCATGAAAAGAAAGAAAATGAATAAAGCAATTCATCACTGAAGAGGACACCCTAGCCCACCAGCAATCTATCTCCCTGAGCACTAATATTCAATCCTAACATAAGCATAGCTCCACCAAGGGGATAAGCGCATTGAAGTGCAATTTGCTAGTCTCTACTGGGAATCCAAGAGACCATACTTCTCTGGTCATCTCAGGTTCAAGTGCCAAGTAGTCAAAAAACACAGAAAGTCTGATTTTTTGTTTTATTCTTCTGTTACAGTTGTTACAACTTCAAAGCATGTTTTTAAGAATTTTTTTTTGTTTGACAGTCTCCTTTACTGTGAAGAACTCCACAGTTCCCTTCAAGTTAGGAACCATGAGAAGCAAGGCCAAGCATTCAACATACATTCTATTTTCTTAGGTAGGCACCACAAACTCTGGTCTGGTCACAATTGAATACAAACGTGCAGATACCCGAAAGAGATAGTTTGAGCTAATATTTAACACTTCCTAATTTGAGTACTTTTAATGTACTCTGAGTGTATTTGCATTAATACATGTACCACTTGTGTAACTGGGTAAAAACCTCACAGAACATACAGAAGATTACTGCCTCCAGATCTTAAGATCTTACCTTTCCTTAACCAATAAGATGCTGGCCTCTCAAAAGTATTCACACATTAAAAAAAAAAAAAAAAAAAAAGCAGCTATGTTTATGAAAGCTATTTTGGGCCAGGAGGGCCTCACTTTGAAATCCCAAAACAAAGTCTAGATGACTGTAATAAAAAAGGAGCATTTTTAAATGCACACTACACCGCAAGATGATACAAACTGGAAGAAAATTACTACGTATGCTAATCAATGGTTTTACACAACTACTCCAGACTTTCCTATAAGATCTGCCTGCAGCAAAGCTGCCTGCATTTCTTTCTTACCAAGTTATGCCAAAACAAATCATGATCTCTTGAAAGGCTCCAGGTGAGCGATGAGGAAGAGTCCTTCACTAGGCAAAGCAATTAAAGCAAAGTTACCCTGTCCCATAATCATGTCCACTAGCAGCATGCACAGAAGAGCACATGCCAGCTCTACCCACAGGTCATGGCTGGCCACGAGCATTGATAACACTGTGACCAAGCACACTGTAATTACATTTAAACCATCATACTCACATAGATCCAGTCTCAACAAATACATATAAATGAAAAAAGTTCTCCAAATGGCTCCATGTCTAACAATTTTTGACTCAGATTTTTCTTATTTCCACCTCTCAAACAAGCAGTTTGAGTACATGAAGGAAGAAGTAGTTAGCATCCTGCCAACAAGGGAAAGGATTTCAACAGTACAAAAGCTAAATGTCTGTGTAGAGCTTGAACTAAACTTATGAACTATGCTGAAAACTTACCTGAAGTTCCTCAAACTATTTTTCCTACTTCCTTCCCCATCTTTACTTAGCAGAGAACAGAAATTGTACTGCTTAGAGCGTAAGTACAAGACCCAGTGCTATAAGCTTCCCATTTCAACTGTTTTATTCTGATTTCTCTAAAAATATCAGATTACTTTTTTCCCCTCTTTCTAATGAAACCTTTTCTTCATGTTTATACTGTGCCTCTCACCTTCTTAGGTGACTGTCTCACCCAGAAGAGCTGACAAGGCTCCRGTAAAAGCATTCTAGCATTGCCACAGCTGTCAGCAAATACTATGTATACTAGAACTGCTGATTTCAGAGGAAGCTCATCACTGGATTTGGTACATTACCTTTTGGACAGCCTTCTCCCTGTAGTAATGGCTAGACACATTTATTATACCTTAGACTCGTTTAGAAACAGTTTTCACTGGTACCCTTATTCTCCTAAGGCTTTATGTATTAGTCTAAAGCTTAAAAGTTCAAAGTTGTTAACTAGGTAAACACAGTTTATCAGCCCTTAACTCTGATAATTCGGGGGGGGGGGGGAGAATGCATTAACTGTTTTCATTAGGTGTTTTTCTCCATTACTATACAAAATATTTCAAAGATGACAAGCTATGCAACAGAAGGAGGGTTGACGATCTGCATGCAGAAGGATTAAGCAGCCAAGCAGCTCTTTTCACTACAGTCTCCAAGATCCCCCTTACAGTGTTGCAGTACAACTCAGAGGAAATCATAATATACAATTATCAAAGTAGAGCACAATATCTGTGAGCAGACATGATACTATCAGGCAGCTATCACAGAAGAAGCTATCAAGTCTTTTCACCACCATTCTAAGAGACAGCTTGGATACCACAATATTGAAGAAAAAAGGAACCTTAATTCCAATAGTGCATTAAGCAGCTGATGAGAAAAGCCAGCCTCTTGTACACTAAGCAGCAGTGCTGTAACTGGGCTGAGGCTCACACTGTGAGCCAGTGAGGACACAACTGTGCAAAAGGATGAACAACTGATGCAAAATACTTCGATGGGCTATCTCCAGCTCTGTCCATGTACCACCCTGCACCACAACACTTGAACTGTTTGGAACTTAAAAAAAATGGATAGAGGGATGGAAACAGCCAGATTAGTCTGGAACCAAGCACACTACCATGCAACCATACATCTTAACAGCAAACTGCTGTTGCATTACTCACTGTAAAAGCTAAGTGTCTTAACTGTGCATGTCCTTATCTCAAAAATCTCTCATTTCAAATGTGAGTTACAATTCCTCTATCATCTTAGCCATCTCCTGAAGTGGACCCAGGACCTGTAACCACCCATATTGTTCACATGGATTATGCCTTCCTCTCACAGCAGGCAGGACTGGAGAGTAGTGAGAGAGTCTAGGACTCTAGCCCTGACAGCCGCCAAGCAACTCTCGGCACAGGCAACCTCCACTCTTCTACCAGAGACTGGTGAAGGACAAGCACCAATCGAGCTCACATTAGCCATGGCAAACAGCAGTAACTAGCAGAGCACCTTGCTGTCAGAAGGACGTGCAATTCTAATCTTCCATTCACCTATCAAATGACTCCAGTATCCAAGAAGGATGATGAGCCCTGCCAACTCATAGAAGCCACCAGTTCAGGCCTTAAAACCTGCACTTATGTTCTAAAGAAATAAAATGTACAATTAAACATTGTAAAGTATTTTGCTGTTCCATGCATGTAGCAAGGCTGTAGTATGGCAGAGTCTTATTCCTACCAGCTGGACACTCAAGTCTCAGTACAATGGTAACTAGAAAATAAAAGAAAAATAGAAGCTCAGATTATACAGGGTTTCTGATCCACAAACCAGTAAATCAGTAACTACAGAAATTACTCACTGCTCTGACTGAATAAAAACAATTATACATCTGATACTGCTCTAACCAGAAAGGAGAAATCTTTTTTTTAAAAAAAAAAAAAGAAAGAAAGAAAAGAAAGAAAAGGAAACAACTCAAGAACTGTGGAAGCCCTGAGACATCTATTTTTTATTTTTATTTTTTTTAAGACAACAGCAATTATAGTCCCTTCTATTCATGACTCAGCCTTCTTAACAGAAGAAGGTCAGCTCCTTAACATTAGACAAGTCTTCTGAACAGGGATGGGGCTCGGTCTTGTCAGAAGCAGCTCCAGAGGAGAGGCTCTGTAGTAGTGCAATGTTTGGATTCAGCAGCTGGAAAGGGACACCTCAAAGATAACCTCTTACTTGCCCCACAGTGTTTACCAAATCAGAATATCCATTCATAATGCTGAAGATCAAGATCGGAGAGGACAACATCCATAACCCAGTCCAGCTTCACATGTAATACAGACCAGACACATTCCACATCTCTTCTTGTCTTTAGGACACAATAGAGACAATTAATACCAAATAGCCTTTCCCCAACACTCCTCTCGGCCTTCCTGGCACATCAGCTCTGCATCTGCTGTGAATGAACTGCCACATCCCAAGGGATGCTCAGCACTGGACATTCTACTCCGAGGACAAAATGACACTGCAAACCCAAGATCCCAAAACTGATACTAGAAACTGAGTTTTACCAGAAAAACATACTATTCCTGATGTCTTCAGGACCACTACTGTAAGCCAGAGCTTTACAGTTAAGGTACAGGAACTAACATAAAAGCAATCACAGGTGTCTTCATATTCTAACACGATAACTAACAAAGAAAACATCCAACAAGGTGGTGACTCAAAGCCACAAATAATTCCACTTCCTTAATCTGAACCACCTTCAGGCACTCAACTCAAGCAAGAAACTTAGCCTGCCTGTTCACCCAAAAAAAGGTTAAGAAAAATTTGATTTTCTCTATTCTCAAAGAACAAACATTGCCTTGACTCAGCCTCCTCTGATCATTGCCAAACATCCATGTGTATGCAGTTATTTCAAGTCACTGATTTCAACCCTGGTGAAAACTTAATACTTCCGAATATGAAACCTACCTGACAGAAGTTTATAGCATTTAGACATTTGTTTTTTGAGAAAACAAAGGAAGCATTCAAGGTTATTCAAGCGAAAAGGGGGGTATGAGGGAAACAGAAGGAACACGAACACACAAATGTGTGCACAAACACTATTTTGTGGTACAATTCAAAGCCTCTCCATCTGCTGCAAGAGGAAGATTGGCAGTGGTATCGCTGCAAGGAACTGCAGTGCAAGGAGTTGAGAAGTGCCCAACTTCCATTTTCTTCCTCAAGCTTAAAGATCTGAGTTATAATTTTTCTCCCCATCTCTACCTTTTGAGTACCAGAAAAAGAAATGCATCTGGAGATTATCATGTAAGCTATGTATTTTACTTGTGTTTGATGGCTACATAAAGTACATTATTCTCCTGCTGGGGCTTCCAAATAGAAACAGACCAATCAAAAACCAAACTCATATCACATGAAGAAAACAGTGTAAAAGTGTGTGTGCATGTGTCATGTCAGTTTTTGACATGCCAGATTTTTTAATGCAATTTAAAGTAGACATTAAGTTCAATCTTTCTTTTTCCCCACACTTCACCTGACCAGAATCACTACTACAACTTTATAAGAAACAGCCATCTGTGCTCTACATCTTAGCTATCAGGCAAAAATACCAAGTGAAACAGTTTTGCAAAATGCAAATAGAATTAAGACAGGTGATCCTTTGAGTAAAAGGGCCACAGTGATGCTTATTATCATAGCAGCATATGTCTGTGGTCACGGAGCATACAGTCCGACAAGGAAATATATCTGAGCCTTTGGTTCAAGTGTTAGGAGTCCCAACCACAAGGGGTTCACGGTTATAATTTGTTTTAAAGCAACCTATTATTCTAGAGCTTTTCAATAAAGTCTTATTTTCACAATGACTCTTTAATCAGAAATTTTCAATTTACAGTCTCAGCCATACTAATGCCAGGATATCGCCTCAAGAAGCACCATGGTGTACAGGCAGGCTGGGATACTCTGTGGCAGTTAGACCTTTGAGCAATTTGAGGACCACCTGACACAGTAAGTGAGGGATGAGCTTGTTGAATGCACACTATGGCCACATTAAAGACAGCACATGAACATCTCAGCTCTCTGAAGAGTTATTCTAGTAGACACCTGACCCTAAGAAGACTCAGTCACAACAGTACGAGAAACAGTATCATAGCATACTACTACTGGATAGGAATCTGACCAATAATCTCTCATTTGAGAATGAACATATGATCGATCAAAAGCTAGAAGTGCATCATTTCTTAACTTTTTGTTCAGAGACTTTCAACACCAATGAGTGATTGCCACTACTAACAAAGGCCTTTGCATAGTCTCAAAACCACACTTTTTGATTCATCTTTTAATATGTGCCTGATTTTCAAGAATTCCTATGTCAGTGTAACGACAAATGCATTTTAATTTCTGAAGAGCTGTGTACACTAACAAGAAAGTCAGGGCTAAGAACAGCTTGCTTACCTGACTGATGTGCCACTAGCTAACATTCAACAGGTTTTTAGTATCGTTAGCCACATTATGCATTTCTAAATCTGAAAAGGAGCTTTAAATAATGATCCAAAATGGCAGGCTTGTATAAGGTTAGTTTCAAAAATATACAGCCTATGCTAAAAATAGAGATAAGATAACATTGTGAAAATGCTTACAAATTTAGCCTAACAAATGCATTTTCAGGAGGAGATGAAGGATGTACAATTCAGACAAGATATCCTACATGTAAACTAAAACATTGATGGGGAGGATGTGGCCAGTAGTATTCAATCTAACCATTTTGGAGCAATGCCTGCCATATTTTATTCTCAACAAAAAAAAAAAACACCACAAACATATTCCAGCTCAGGAAAGAATGTTTCATTTAAGCATAAACTGAGGATATTATTCAGTATATGCACAAATTAACAAGCAAAACAGTTCTGACAGATAAAAGATTATAAAAGGTTTGCCATATTATAGTGAAAGCCAGATTATCTTTCCTATTTTGGGGAGCTGTCATTTTAAGTTTAAAGGAAGCAGATAGTTGATGTTATAAATAAGAGGCAAATCTAGTAAATGAAGTTTGTAGGCCTTCAAGTTCTCACATATCAAATCTCAGTCTTAAGAAGAATGTTTTTTATCCACTTTCACTTAAAATCACAAGAACACAACAACATCAGTAAGTGGCCTCTGTTCTATTCTTAACACTTGCACCTGGCTCAAAGTAAAATTTTAGATTCTCTTATTTTCCCCAAAGATTTAGTGTTGAGTCTTACACATACTGTTTGATAACATACAAAAAGGTTATCAAATGTCAATGCCCATTTCAGCCCTTACTATCATCATCTTTTTTTAAAAGCATCAAAAAAAATTCATTGCTTTACCCCTCCTTTTTTTTTTTTTTTTTGGAGGAAAGGAGAAAAACCCTGTTAAGCAACTTGTCCTCCCAGCTCCTCCACCTACAAGAGAACTTTTACAAGTTCTCCCTGGGACATACTTTTAAAATAAAAAACACTAGAAAGGCAGCAGTATTCTTTCTTGTACAAGGTAAGAAAATAGTTATTTTGGCAGTCATGTAACTGTGTTTTTAGAGTTTTACCTCACTGTTGTTTTTTCTTTTTTTAAAGACTCACGCAGCATATACACATATGTATGTACATACACACAGAACTCGAGCAAACAAACTCCATAGCTGTTAGGGAGAAATAACGACAACTACTGGCAATTGCTAACAGCCAGACTTATTAAAACGCCATTTAAGTCATTTTCCTTACGTAGGCAAGGGGGCAAGAGAGCGAGCCATTACGAATGCCCGCAGAGGAGGGACGAGCACGGCGAGCTCCACGCCCGAGGAGCGGCGCTCGGAGCCGCGCGGACACCCGCGCCCCGGCCGGGCGCAGCAGCAGGCTTTGAGCTGCGAGAGCGCCCGGGCCCGCGCCAGGGCCGGGGCGGCGGGACCCCGCGAGCGGGACGC
>NW_028186426.1:728143-737479 GCF_003343005.1 Rhea americana | reverse complement strand
TCGCTCCCGAGCGGCTCCAGCTCCGGGGCCGGGCACCGCCGCGCCTCAGCGCCCCATGGCAGCCGCCGCCGCGCCACCCGCACTCCCGTCCCCCGCCGCGCGCCCCGCCCCCGCGCCGCTCCCTTTCATGTGCTCCACGTGACCGCCGCCGAGAGGTAGCCACGCCCCCGCGTCGCTCCCTTTCATGTGCTCCACGTGACCGTCGCCGCGAGGTAGCCCCGCCCCCGCGGGTTAGCCCGGCCCCGCGCCGCTCCCCTTTCAAGTCCTCCACGTGACCGCCGCCGCCGCGGGGTAGCCATCCCCCCGCCAGTTAGCCACGCCCCCTAGCTCCGCACCACCCCCCACGCCGCTCCTCTTTCATGTGCTCCACGTGACGGCTCCCGCCAGTTAGCCACGCCCCCACTCTACGCCCCGCC
Source organism: Rhea americana (assembly GCF_003343005.1). Classification (NCBI taxonomy): domain Eukaryota; kingdom Metazoa; phylum Chordata; class Aves; order Rheiformes; family Rheidae; genus Rhea; species Rhea americana. Next base: position 737,063 of record NW_028186426.1, on the reverse strand, counting down.
CCCTCGCGCGGCTCCTCTTTCATGTGCTCCATGTGATGGCCGCGGCGAGGTTAGCCCCGCCCCCGAGCTGCGTCCCGCCCCCACGCTGTGCCCCGCCCCAGGCTACACCCCGCCCCATCGCGCGACACTCTCCCCCTCCGCCCCGCGCGCGCGACGCCCCGCCCCACCACCCGGCCCGGGGCCCGGCCGAGGCCTGGGGGCCGCAGGCGGCCTGGCGTGGGAGCGGTGCGGGAGGAGGCCTGCGGGCAGCCGGGAGCGGGAGTGGGGCTGTTATCGCCCGGCTTCGCGGCGGTGGGGCAGCTCCTGCGCAGAGGTGCCTTGAGCCGTCGGGAGCAGAGTCTTGGTGAACAAAGGTGCTGAAGAGACCGACTTTCTCTGGGCAGGAGCTGCTCCTCCGTGGCCTGTGCATGGCATTATCCTAACCCCTGCCATTGACACCAGCATGCCGGGGTTCAACAGGTTTCGTGTCTGTGTGGAGCAGGAATGACTGATCGGGTCCTTGAGCGCAGCCCCGTGCACTTACTGATGTCAGAGGAGCCTACGTACCCCAGGGCTCTTTGGCTCGTCTGTTAACGGGGGTCCGCGAAACCTCCATGAATGATGTGGGATAGGTGAATGGGCAATGAATTTTGTCTCAATCTACTGAATGGCAGCCAATGATACAATTTTTCTTAACAAGTATGCACAACTAAGCTGTGGAGCTCACCAATACAAGATATCATGCTCATGAACACAAGATCTATGCTAGAAGACTGATGCTAGATCTCTTGATGGTTATGAGGCACAATGTTAAGAAGCAAACTCCAGCCAGGGGGAATCCCTATTCCCTATCCCACTGACAGAAGGGACAATACCAGGGAAAAAATGATCTACAAAACACCTGCTCTTTCCCTAAATATCCTTGTTACTATTGAAGGCAAAATAGTGGGATCCATAATGTGACACAGGGAGCAATATTAGCTTAAGAAATCAGTGAGTCAGAAGGGTCAGGGAGGGATTACAGGAACATGTATTGTGGGTTTCTATCACAAGCCGCAAAATACCCCACAAACTTAAAACTTTAGTACAGTGAATCAAAGGCCACAGAAACTATTGCATAAAAAGACAGCTGGAGAGGGCATCACTGTGGTGCTTTAGCCTGCTAACAGCAAAGAATTCTGCCTGGTGTGCAAAATTAGATCAGGTTAACACATGGAACTTTTAGATTGCTATAGATACATTTCAGGATATTTTCAGACATTCATAACATGCTGTGCTAGACAGAAGCATATTAATCCCCTACTGCAAACTACCTCAACTTAATTTGCCTTCATCTGTGAGGGAAATTATAGGTGTTTGGACAATATGGGTTTTGCTACATCATAATCAACATAGGAAAAGGTTAAACTTCAGGATATTTTCTCCCTGCAGAATCAACTAAATTGTTTTACAGTCTGTACAAAGGGGGCAGATCTATGCATAGATGATAAGATGGCCACTGTTATCTGTGCATGAGGCATGAGGAGAAAGTCTCTTCAGCTAATCACATCACGTTCAGTTAATTCACCATTGTTCCTAACTAACTTTAGTGGCTTAAGCAAATGCTACTGAGACTTTTTAACTTTCTGACTTCTTATCCTTTCAGGAGCCCAGACAAGGCAGTAGCAAGTGCTTGTTCTGTAGGCCCTATGTTCTTCCATTCTTCTCTCTAATGAACCTGAAATGCAGAACCAAAGCTGAATGATGTCCATCTCTTACTCAGTACATACCATTCCTTCTTGCTTCCTTGTGAGTATCTCACATTTCTTCTCCCTCCTTACCTGTTTCAAAAAGTCCTTTTGGACAGTCTTGCATATGATTTTGTATCCTAAGGACAGTACCTCAGAGACTGTTCTGCACTCCAGCACTATCATAAATGCACTGATCTTACTTCCTTTATCCCACCTTCATTGTGCCAAAGGGTAGGTTTGTTCCTGCAGCCCTTCCTGCCGGCCTGGCCACTTTTTGCCTCTTTCAGGAAAGGACGAGCAAGAAAAAGAGAAGGAAGCCAAAAGCTGTTGAAGTACAAGCACCTCTTTCACTGATACCCACAAGACAGCTGCTTCCTGTTTCAGAATTGGAGGACAGGAAAACTTAATCAATCATAGTGTAGAATAAACCATAAACTATGGTAGACCTGACAGCACTGAGGATATAGCAGTTCCAATAGAGAAAGCCTTGCACCCAAGACAGCTTTACAGAAATTAACACATGGAATTCTTATTCATTTGCATGTGAAAGTGAAGGAGCTGTCATTTTTAGGTGCCATATTGTTTCTAATAAAAGTGTTTGAGAGCAACTGGATTTTTGTAACCAATCCCATTTATGACAAACACTCTTAAATTCCATATAGCTCTTTTCTTTATTTGAATTGCCTTTAACTTCCAACCATTAGTAGGTTTTTATTCCCTGCTTGCTAGACTCAGGATTTCTTTCTCATCCACTATTTTTGTTCTTCAAATGACCTTACACCGCTGTACTCAAGTTCTACCAATGCTCTATTAGTAAAGGCAAACAGCTTGAGTTGTTGAATTCTTGTAGGTCAAGACTTCCCAACCATCCTAAACTCAATGAATAGCTAATCAGGTGATGAGAAGTAAGGAAAGATGGAGTTGTGGTGTCAAAGGATATCAGGGTATATGCATGTTCTCACATGAAAGGGAATGGATGGTACCCCTTATAGAATATATCTTGCAGTAGGCCCCCTTTGCTCAGCTCGGAGGAACTGCCAAACATCATGGTATTTGTCCAGCTCCAGGGTTCTCCATACCAGGCACCATCTGGAGCCAGAGAACAGCCAAAGCACTGGATGTGCTAACTCATGAGTTTTGTACTGAGTATGACTTGACATATCCGGCAGAAGTTTGCCAGGTTTGGCAAAGCACTTACTTTAAACAGCTCTTCCTCGCACCACTTGTTTCATTTCTCTAATGCTTCCTTAATCATGCCAAAGTAACTGTTTTGTGGAGCTGTGTGGTAAACTGGATCAGGGAACAGACGAAGGCTAAAAGCAGCCAGGGGGAGAATTATTTATAAATTGAATCAGCAAGCTAAAATGGTGTTGGGAAGAGCAGCTTAAGAGGAGCTGGAGGTTGGAAATCTAAGTCCTAAGAGACCAGGTAAGAGCTCAGTATATCTGGAATTCACAGTTACAGGCCTACAAAAGCCTGGAAGAACTCAGGATTCTTGATTCTTAGCAGTGAAACTGAGAAACACTCCATGCCCTCCCCTGCTGGTCAACAAAGATGATGTCAATTTACTGCTGCAGTTTAGGGGCTCAAATGTCAAGCAAATGTGTAAGTTTCATTGCATCATGCTTAACTATCGCTCCCTAGGCATCAGTAAACACTACAGATTGTTTCCCCTTTTTTCTGTTTCCTTTTAAAAATTACATAGACATCATAGCTGGAGATATTAGTAAGATTGAAAATTTAACATCAAGAAAATAAGGAGTATCCAAATGAGACAATCCAATAGTTATCTTGTCCCCTGTGCACCTGTACTAGTAAAGTCTTCTCTTAGTTAGGTACATTTTTCCCACAGGACCTTGCTTCATGGGAGACTCCCACTGTAGGTAAAATCAATGAAATATAGTGAATAAAAACATTACATAGATAAGATCTCTGCCTCAGCTGTTAGTGAAGTAGGATCATTTGTACTTTAGGGATATTTTCTAGGAAGAGGTCTTCTTACACCTGCCTGCAAATAGGGGCTCTCCCAGTTAGATTGAGAGGTAGGAATGCAGAAATGGCAGTCCAAATAGATCTGTAAACTTACTAATGAAAAATACAGGAAAGGGGCTCTATATACCAAGTGGACAGCATCCTAATTCTAAAACAAAAATTGCTGAAGATATGATCCACCCAGCAAAACTATCATTATCTGCCATTATGGAGCACAGGCTCAGCAAAACTGTTTTTGTGCTAGCCTCACACTCCCTACTGAGGAGTGACATGAAGCACTAGGTCTTAGGTCACTCAATTCCCCCTGCTTGGACAGAAATGCAAGCAGAGGTTTTCAGGATGAGAACGGACTGTTTATCATTAAAGCCATCAAATATTATTAGCTGGCTTCCTTTCTAGCTGGTAGCATACAGTACCTAATTCAGTTATGCCATAATATTCCAGATATGTTTCCTTTTTTTTCCCTTACATACCAATCTTGATACCCAGGGTCTGAAATACAGAAGTCCCAAGCATTTATAGCTGCAACTGAGGTCATTAAGAACTGTGATTTGAACATAATGAAGTGATATATAATGCCAGATAGTCTGAGAAAGTATGTCCCAGGCATCTCACAAGAAGGCACCGACATTATTTGGTGCTTTTGACACCTGTCTCATTTCCCTTGCTAAGAAATGGATATTACAGAACCCTCCTTCCTCCCACACTGCTCTTAAGAGAAAACAATGCTAGTGAAGTACTTGCATATCACCGCGATGAATGTTACAGAAAAATTCCAAGACAAAATTAATAATTTTGCACTGACAGCAGAACTGAAATATTGTACAGGAAGTATGGCTCTGCACACCAGGCAAGAATAAAATAAAATGAGTATTCATTCACAATGTAATTATCAGCCATTCTCACCATTATAATGAAGCAGGAACCCAGTTTCCCTACTCTTCCTCTCTCTGTAATTGAAAATTCACTTGGTGAAGATCTCTTTAAGGCTGCTTTCTGTCTCATCAATGCAGTAAACCACAAATACAGCACACTGGAGAATCCCTTACAGAGCCTCTTTTAGGCCTCATTTCCAAATGAAATTAAGCATATGTTATCTGTCAGGCTCGTTTCTCTTCTGAACCTATTAGCTAATTTTAACTAAACTTAAAGACAGAACAGAGGTCTTAAGACCTTGCACCATCCTTGCAAATGTTGTGAAAATCAAGAGGCCGTGAATTGGTTTGTACTGTAGCAGTATCCAAAAGGGACATGAGGGAGGCTGGGCCTATGGCAGTATGAAAACATCTAAGAAACTGAGCTTTTTCAATTCTCCTGCACAAACAATACTTTGTTGTTGATTTTATATTTATATAGGAATCCATTCTAACGGTATTCCATATAATTAACATGAAGCTTTTTAAACTATGCTTGCATTTTAAAGGATTACCTCCAGAACATGAAGTAAATAAATGTGTGTGTTTAAATGTTTGGTACAAAAAAGTTAAAGGTGTGCAAACACCTCTTGTATTGCTGTAAATTAGTACTCTGATGACATTAGTGACATATCCAAGAAGCAAGTTGCAAGAATTTTTACCTGGTGTAGACATAGAGCTAGCTTATCTAAAATTTTATGCAGATAGATAAATAACTAAGTTCTAATATAAAAATAAGATATATGAACAAAGGGAACTCTGGTTGGACAGTTACCTGAAGAAAATAATGTTGTTTTGCTGTAGACAATGTATTTTAAGGTAAATCCAAGTCTCTACCTGAGCAAATGCTTCTTTAATTAAGACTGTTATGTTGCATAGAATCAGGATGGCATATTCAATTCTTCCAATCTCTAGAACCCATTTGTTTACTAAATTAGCATGGTACATTCCATATGATGAACTATGAATGTGCTGAATTTGTAGTCATACTAATTTTCATTGTTTTCCATGAATTATGCATTTCTTGTAAAATTTGAAGTAAGTTTTCCAAACAAGATACAAATATACATGCTAAATATTAATGCAACTCAAACTTCTTAAGTGTTGCAGAACATTTATATTTTCAGATATATTCAGCCTGGATTCCAAAGGAAGTTTATGTGTTTGCACTGTCCATGTATTATTTGTTTTGAGCAGTTGGCTCAGTTGAACTTAATCTGAAAGAGAAGCAGAAGACTTAAAGAATAAGCTTCCACAAATTATCTGAGAACTATCAGTGGAGAAACTTAAACAAGTGCCTGTCTATAGGAGTGGGGGTAGATCAGTGGAGTTCAGCTGTTACACATTCTGTGTAGCAGTAGCAAGACAAGCTGTGTGTGTGTGCAGCAGCTGATTAGCCACAGCATGTGCTGTCTTTTGCAGGATGGGGATGTTGAAGGAATGTGAAGGGGAAGGGAAAGGGGAAGAGGAAAAGAAAGAGGAAGGGGGCTGAGATAAACAAACTCCATTTGGGTACCTTTTCTCAATGCGCTGGGGCAGCTGAAGATGCAACACTGAACACACTTGCTTTTCAGGCCTGAGATGGCTATCTGTCCAGACAGAAAATTTCATGCAGGAAGAGCAGTCAAAGGAATCTGAGATGCAGTGGCTGACAACTAACGCTTAATAAACTGAAGCTGAAAATAAGGTCCATTTTAAACAAGGTAATTGGTTACTATTGCAGCTTACTTAGCAAGTGTGGTAGATTATTTATAACTTGAGGTATTAATAAAAAGAGAGACCATATTTTCTTCTACTTTAGCTCAAGACATGAGATTTAGACTATTAAAGATTTTTTAATGAAACTGTATGCATCTGTATTACAAGAAACTCGAATTAAATGGATGGAGGAAGTTCCTTCCAGCCTTACTCTGTGAGCAAAAGCTTTGTCACACTAACTCTGAATCAATTAGAATTTCACCCCATCATTTCTATTAACATTTTGTTCTTCTATTTGATGCACTTCCTTGTTAAATAAATGCAAGCCATCAAAACATTTTAGGAGATTTGTAACTCATTTTAGACAAGAAATTAGAGAAATGAGCACTGTATAGAGGTCTATGTTCCTTATGCTGATACAGCTACTTTTAATCAATCAAACTAAAGGGCTCATTAAAACAAGGAATTTGCCTAAGACTTATTTTCCATAAATGTGATTGACACATACCTTTTGAAGCAAAAGAACATAAGCACTGAAAAAGTTCTACAATCTCATACAGAACAGAATAGGAGAATAAAATTAAAACTTTTAATTTACATACTAACACTTCATGATCAAAGAGGCCAGAAGAAGGCCAGAAAGGCTTTAAAAAGGTTAAAACATTAACTATTTTATGCTGCAGTTAATAATGCTTTGCAACCCCTAAAAAAAATAAAAAAAAAAAAAAAAAAAAAAAAAAAAGAAAAGAAAAAAAAGAAAAAAAAAGAAAGAAAAAGAAAAAAGAGGGGAAAAAGGGGTTTTAAACCACAGTATCTTGAGTTGCTCTGAGGCCAAACAGAGCCCAAACACTAGCAATCTGACTCCTCGAGGATGGGTAGGAACACTATCCAGCTCACTGCAGTGCTGCATACCCTGTCCCATTCCTGTCAAAGGGAGGGGTGTGGATTTTGCCCATTGCTCTTTTTACTTACCACAGAATATGGGGGTTTCCATTAACTAAGGTACGCTGCTGTGTGTTCAAATAACCCAAATGTTACAGTGCAGTGTCTGAGTACTGGGCAGATAGTCCATGAGAAGGAGGCTTAGCCCTGGAAAGAACCCGGGTCAAAAAGCCCAAGCTTGTATATTACAGACACCACATTCAATCCTGTTCCTAAACTGATCAAATTCTCCCTTAAAATGGATTGTCTTCACTACTGTGAAGAAATTGGTTAGAATCCTGTAAAAGGTTGCTCCTATCAGTAATCCATTTAATGCATTTGTTTTAGACTAACAGACTTCTTTAGCTTAAAGAACGGTCATATTCTTCCCCAGTAAAGAGCAGTATTATCTCACTTCTGCATTAGATTTCAGATACTATTTCTGACAAACAGTTAGTGGAAAAAAATCAGGCTGTGAATGATGACTGTAGACAGGTGTGCAAGCTCCTAAGTTATTGCTCCAAAGCATTTGGAGAAAGGATTGAGAATGGGGGCACCTGAGCAAGTTACCATGAAATAAAATACGAAATACCTGAAACAAATAACCATGAAATATCTAGTGAGACTACCTCACACTAACTAGAGGAGGGAAATGTGCATATACACAGTTACCTCAAATAGCAGCTATGATATAAATTTGTAGCCCAGCTTAACCAGAGTAATTAATTTGTTTGCTGATGCATAAGACACTGCCTTTCTTTTCAAACTCAACAAAGTCCAGGTGAGATGCAAGAGAAACTTAGAAAAATGTCATTGACCAATCAAGAAAAATGCCAATATATCTGGATTAAAATGTAAGAATTACGCTAAATCATTATATTTTAAAAGCACCAAAATAATAAAGACAAGATAGTATCAGTAGATTTGTTTGTTACTTCCGTTTAAAAATTAGCCAATGTAGTCTAAGTACTCTTTTCAGGTCTTTTCTGCTGTTGTATTTCCAGGAAGTGAGATGTTGCATGCACTGAGGTAGAGCAGCCAGTAGGTGACCTCATAGTCTCAGAAAGCCAGATGAGTTCCTTTGCCACTGGTAAAATATGCCACATAGGGGGAAAAAATAGTTAAGAGTAAAGATGCCTTTCATTTTCATGCACTCGAATTTTACTATTGCAGTTATGAACAGAATGACAACTGTAATAGACAATGTTTTGTATTTGTGAAAAACCATGTTTCATCGTTATCATCAATTATTTTGAACTATAAAGTAACAAACTACTGTAACTAGTAAGCTCACTGGAAAGCCAAAAAAGATAAACCTCCAAATCACAAAATTAGTGGAGATTCATATTATGAAAAAGTATCATCCAGCTGTGGCTTTGCACTTTCCTATTTAAAGTTTAAAATTCTAAACACAATGTACGCAAGTTAAGCAGCATTGGAACTATCCAAACTAACCAACAGACTAGCCACAACAACTTTAACTATAAAAATAATTTTTGAACAAATTTTCTACTAGTTTTTGAAGACCTAAGATTTCCAATGTCCGGAACAATGTGTAGTCATTTAAATCTGTGTGAAGGGGTAACATTCTGATTTGGGAGCACTTCACTCTGTACTTATGTAATTGTCTATGGAAGGGAAATGATAATAAGGAATCAGGCCTGCAACACTGGCATGTGTTAAGTT
>NW_028186426.1:719502-728108 GCF_003343005.1 Rhea americana | reverse complement strand
TATAAAGTAAAACTTTACATCAGAGTTGCAACACAGTACAGGCAAGCATGATGCATTCCTTCAGGGCCACCGCCAAGCATACAGGAACAGCAGATCATACTGCCAAAGAAAGAAGAATATTAGAAAATAAGCTTAAGAAAATGTTGCTATATCCTATTTGATCATCTAAAATCTCTGCAAGGACAGGTAGGAATAAACAGTATGAACACTTGGAGCCAACTTTTCTAAAATTCTTTTTGGAAACAACATCCGTTCATTCTGCAAATACAACCCTCCAAATAAATGTCTTCTGCTGTGCTCTTACCTACCTAAGACTGCTCTGTATCACCTCTACTCACTTCCACCTACAACCTCACTCAAAATAAATTCTCTGGGGCCTAGATCAACATTAACTGTACCAGTGTTCAATATGCCAGTGCTTAGCAGTTTGTTCTCTCATAATATTGAAGAAACATCCAATGTAAATAACATACATTGCATATTTCTGGAAATACATTTAAGTACTATCTCAGCGTTGACTGATAAACAGTAGGGCAAAAGGTATAGTTATGCTAAATTTAACTTCAAGAAAAAAAAGCAAACAAGGAAAGTTTAGTTGCATCTGCGTAAACTTTTTTAAGTTCTCATTCTAATATGAGTAATATCCAGTGAAAAAGTTGATTGTCACCACTGCACTTGTCATAAAGAATGTTACAAGCAAGATTAGATTACATGGATTTTCTCCTATGCTATTCCTGTCTATTCAAGCACAGCCCAGTCTTCCAAGTACTGCACACTTGGGCAAGTTCAATCCTGATACTGCAGCTAGATCTGTGTCAGTGAACTGTCTTGTGAAGCCTGCTTGTGAAGCTTCAACTGAGCTTTGCATATTATTATTATTATATTATAATTTGCTTATATTTATAAGCATTTCCCTCAAGACTCAAAGTTTTTATTCATCTGATTATTTGCAAAAGCAAAGCTACTCACAGTCTTGATACAAAGCCACTGAATAGCATGGGTAGTCTTGACAAGTCCACAAGTATCTGTTGGCTTAAAACTATAAACACTTCTGCATTTAAGTCAATATTGATATTAGTATTTCTGGAGTCTTATATGGTACAAGTTGCTGTTCATGTGGCCCTACCTCAAGCAATCCATGATTTAAAGTGAACATGTAAACAATATAAAACAAATTAGAAGCATATAATCGAAATCTATAATGTAGCAGCTGCTGCTACTAATTGCAACAGATAAATCCTGCACTATTAAGAACTCCTGTTGTTAAAGCTAAGAAATAATTTCACTGTTTCTGATTGCCAAAGGCAAAAAAAAAAAAAAAATTAAAATGTGACTGTCTAAAATGAAATAATTACTATATTAAAAATTGATTAATTCACAGAAAGGTGAGTTAAGCAACTATTTATTCTATTTCATCTTAGCTTATCTCTTATATTAAAGACTCATCTGAGTTATGAGCTCTGACAGGGACTTTTAATTAATGATCTTAGAGCACGCCACTTTCAACACACAAGGAGTAGCAGACAACTTATTTAATTAGTACACAAAGGGCTTCATCTGTCCTTACTATTTACATAAGAAATATGTAAATATCATAATAAATAAATAAATATCATTAAGATCAAGTGCAGCTAATAGAGCAAGTAAAATTAAGGCATCAGAAAAGAAGTATAACAGATTTGTCCCTCTGTGAACACAAACTATCCTGCACTCACAGAGCATTCAGCAAAGCAAAAATGAATGAGGGAGGAGACAAATGATTCTGGCAATAGCCTTCACATTTTGGGTCTTTTTGAACTTGTGTTGAGATAGAACTCTTTCCTAACGTGCYATTTCCTGTTAACTTTCCCCAACCCTTTTTCATGTTGGGTCTCTTAAAACAGCTGAATGCAGGCTACTATGTAAAAGTGCAGAAATAGGTGAAGTAACCCAAATAGAAGAATATACAAGAATCATTTTTAAATTACAAAACAAGAAAGATGCCAATATTCTCAGGGGCTCTGTACTTGTAAGGGAATTCCAAAGCCTAGCGAGTGGCTAAAAAATAAGAGCTATTTACTTTCAAAAGCTGGCACTATTTCAAAGAAGAGATAGCTTTTGCCAACAGGAAGTAGTCATCAAGCTTTCCTAAGCACAGTTGTTTACCTCTCACAGTATTTTGCAAGAAGTGTTTCCATCTCTGAACCAGGATGTGCAAATAGGAAAACTTACTGGAATATAAGCCTTTAGGCACATGAGATTTCAACAGCTGGCTATTTTCTTTAGAGAGCTGGTTGAACATGTTAAATATTTGCACAGAATACAGAACACAGGCTGATAGTTTGCTGCAACAGCACAACAGTAAGTTCAGTCTCTCCAGTATCGCCCAAGCACATATTGAAACATCACCCCAAAGCAAGAACAGGGAAATTTCCCTGCCCAGTGACGCACTCACAGTATGATTTCAATCAAATGCAGGGGACTGCTTTTTGGTAGCACCTTTTCCTTTTTTCTTCTGCTTATGACTATCAGCAACAATGTACCACTACGCATCATTGCACAAAGAATACCATCATCGCACAGAGAATACCTCTCAAGGAACACTGCACCTAAAGACAGAACTCACAGCACACAACTCTATCCTCTAGCGAGGCCAAGACTTTAATCACATTGGGAAATGATGTTAAACCATGTATCTTACAAAACCTCTAAATGTTGCAAAAAATCAGCACCTCTCTCACATCCAGACTTTCCCTTCAGCACTATTAGAAGGCTAAAGCACTGTGCTTAGGGCCAAGCTAGAAATAAAGCAGTCAAAGAGCTAAAGTAGGGCTAGAGTAAGGAAACATGTATTTTAGTTAGACAAGCCATACCCTAGCACCAGAGATACCAATAGATATACCTTTTAAAGGGAAAGGGAATCCACACAATGAAGTAAAGTCAAGATAGAGGGGTAGCAGGGGAACATAATGAGCTCAGCACTAAGCAAGCTGATTGGAGACAAAAGACAGAACAACAAAGCAGGGACACAAAGCAAGACAAACTCCTAAGAACCCCAACTTCTCCCTGACCAGTGGGATTCTTTCACGTATCAGATAGTTGGGGCACTCACCAGTCAATTTCCCTGACCTGAGCCTAGACCCCTGGCCAGTTGGTCCACTGCTGTTTGATTCCCAGGTGGAGCTTTCCAGGGACCTACAGATGTAACATAAATCCTGCCAAGGGAATCCAGTCACTATGTACAAATATCTGTTTAAATGGCAAATGTTTGCAGAGCTTTCCAGGAACATTTCAGATCACAAAGTAGCAGAGAGGCCATATTGGGATTATATCTGTTCATGCATTTCTATGGAACTAGCAGCACACAGTTGCAGGGAAGCATGCCCTTCCATTTGCTGTGGTGTGGATAACTTGTCTTCTCTTTAAATCTCATGACTGGTGTACTCCATTCTCTGAATCTGCAAAAGAAATTCAGTTCTCAGTCTGACAGAACAAATCTCATCAAAAAATCAGGAAATCATTATCTCAAAATACTGGAATTTCCTTGTAAACATGTAAGTTTTGTCTGTGCCTACTCCGGGGGGGGGGGGGGTCAACCTTGAGCAGAGCAGAGATTAGTAGAGATTAACAGTTCTACACAGAGAGACCTTGGCTATTTAATAAACAAACAAAATTTCTGGAAAAAAAGAATTGTCAAAAATTGCAATTGTCCCAAAATTATATATGCTAGTTAATATATAGGTTAGTTCTGAACTTTCCTAAAACCAGAGAATTCCTGAGTTTTGGAGGAGTCTAACAAAATGAAGCAAAAGCAATGGTGCAAGTGAAATCCAGTAACAAGAAGACCCCACCTATTTGTAAGGATGCTTTTGAACTCCTTATATAGGTTGCTTGTTTTAAAATTYACTGTTACCACTGCAAAAAGAGACTATGTATCATTAGACCACATTCACAAATTTGCTGCCTTGTATGCCTTAACAGGAAAAAAAAGGAATCTCACAAAATTTTAGAAAGCTTGAAGCATGAGATGATTTTGCTGCCAAAAAATCTGTGGTGCAAAAAGTTTATCATAGAAGGGGGCAATCATGGAAATTCAAATTAAAAAAAAACAAAAGGAAAAAAAGGTTAATCAGTCACTATAAATGATTCTACAACCTTTTTTTGGAAACTGTGCTCCACACCTGCCTTTTTTATGAGGCCATGCATGAAATTAATTGCTATTAAGCTACTACTAAGCTTATGACAGGGCCCAACCACTTTGAATGTGGAGCAATGCTACAGAAGTGCCCAAAGAAGCCTGAGATGTGCTTCAGTGCTTGTAGCTGCTTGGAACTCCAAAGGAGACCCTTTTCCTGAACAAAGAGGACTATTCAAAGGCCCAGCCCCTATCCAATCATTAAGAATATATTCCAAAATGCCTAAAAGGATTGTCTGAGCTAATTCATACATCTCCTGTGAGCCAGAAACAAAGCTTGGGGAGACAGAAGAGCCCGGTATGAGGGCATGTGATATCTGTCAAAAGACATACAGTGCCTGACAAAATGAACAGATGTTTACTCTAGTGGCCAGGACACAGGTAGAGAGGAAAACACAGACCCAACTTCAGCATGAAGTTCTGATAGTATTGGAAGAGGAGCTGCAACAAGATGCACTCAAGGTGCACGTGTGACAGGATCTCCCTCTCACCACAAAAGCAGCTGGGGTGAGTGGATCATACCATAAAGATGATTGAAGTAAGAATTTCCAGCCTATGCTTGCAGCCCACCACACAGGTCTAAGATGGAACTGAGGCTCTTCTACCACTGTTCTTTGTAATTCTAGGTAATAATTGGTCCCAGTAGTATATGTGGGTGTACCATGAAGCAGAGGAAATAGAACATAAGGCACACATGAGTATAGGAATCAGGTTTTAAAGATTGATTGAACAGGTCTTTTCCGGACTTTTTTGGTGGCACACTGAAGGCCATCGGAGGATAGTAAAGCAGTCTCAATAATAAGTATTAATGGAGAAGGGACAATGGATGAGTGAAAATCACTTTTCTGCAGGATTTGCTGGAGATAGTTCTAGCAAAGGCAAAGCCAACCTCACTTCCTACAGCATGCAGGTGGGTTGGCAGTTCTGTATGTTAGGCAAAGAACACATATTCTGCATAATTCTTTTTATAGCAGTGTCACCTCTGGCGTGTCACTGAGGTAAAGGCATGTCACTGTTTCTATGCTTGACAGACCTTGCTGAGAAGTGCCGTATCTTTCACCAAACTACCGATGCACTACCTGTAGATTGCTCTCATCCACTACAAAGTTAGGGCACTGTCAGGGAAAATAGCTGTGCATGAAAAGGACTCTCCTGGTGCCAAAGAAATGACCCACAGAGAGGTGCAGTGGTGCTCTACATACAAATGACATGATTAGCTCTCCTACTCTCCAAGAGAAAAAAAAGGTGACATCATTTGCCTTATGGTCATTCCAGACACTAAAGAAAGACTTGTGTTCTAATGACATTAAAATGTCATTATATCACACATTTTCCTTCTGATAGAGTCCTGAGGGCTAATATTAGAGTCCACAACTCACAATAACTACACTGCTGAGGACACCTGCTTGCAGGAATGCCCTGCCTCCGTATCTGGCACACATAGCATAAATGTTAACAAAGTTTAAGATCAGTCCTTCCACCCAAGCCCAGAGGAGCAGCAAGAACCCCAATACAGGTCTCCAAGCAGGTAAGAGGGGAAAAAATAACACTGCCAACATGCCAGAAATCTGGATAAAGTAGCTGCAGTAAACCTTTCCCCTGCTCCAGCAAATCCCTTCCCCTCCTCTGTCTAGTGAGGAGCTCAGCAGCTAGGTTAGTCTGAATATCCTACCAGAAGGTCGTGGTTACTTCCCACCTGAAGACTCAGAGAACTACAATACTCAGAGGTGCACTCTTTTCTCCCCATATGACCTGATGACATTTCAAAATGACTAAAACAAAGATCATTGCAAACATTATAGGTTTGGAATAACCTCATTTTAGGCTGCAAAATAAATCCCCTTCTCATTTTATAAGCTACTGAGACAGATCTGGGAATAGTCCTGCTGTTGACACTAGCCTGAGGCCCTTGGCCACTTTACAAGTGTTTTCAGACACACATGGGACAAACAAGTTGTTTCTCAAACAATGCCCTTGACTCTCATCGAATTATTTAAAGTACATTTTCTTTACAGTTTCTTATTCCACTTTTTTTCTTCCTCTATTCCCCTCTTTTTCATGTTGGTAACATTCAAAGTAGTTCTTTGTATCTGACATTACACAACAGCAAAGCTTCTCCACCTTTGTTAAACAGAGGTATTTTCTTCGGTGGGTTGGCCATCTCAAACATACCACAAAAAGGTATTTTAGCAGGAACTAAAATGTGCAGTTGGGCACACTGTCTCTGGCAGGACAGCCAACAGAATCCTTGTTGGCACATTCTTCAGACTGTTGTGCTGACTATAAGGCCAGGTATGAAGTCTCTTGTATAACCTGAGCATATGGTTCACAGGCTTGAACCCAAATGACTGAAAAAATGGGAGGGGGGGAAGAGAAAAAAAGGAATGCATAAACAGCGAGTTTTCCAAAAAGTGGTACAAATCAGAATTGAACTTGAAGCCCTACAATTAAAACTTTATGGAAGGGTGTCTGAGTTCAAGACCAACTTTATTGAACTTTTGTCTTCTGCGATTTTACCCAGTGACTTAACAGCATATTTATAAAAGACTCTATGTATCCTAGTGATAGTAACATAATTTTAAGTCTGACTGTATTTGCAATAATTATATCACAGCTAGTCTTAGTAATGCACCTACAAACATTCAACAAGACTAGAGAGTAGGGTCTGATGACTTCCTTTGCCAGCTATTATCAACTAGCAGTAAGCCCTGTTAATGCGTACCATTATCATATTCAGTAAGAATGGACACAACTAGTGTCAGTAGCAGCTTCCAGTTCTGTGGCTGGTCACATACTGATATGCTGAAGTATCTTGTGTACCATTACTAGTACAAATGTCTCTGCGCTCATGCATTTTATTCATGGTCACAATTGTTTTTCTCAGAAAGAAAAAGAAGTTTTTGTTCTGATTCACTATAAAATTATACAGGAAATTAAATTACATACAGACAGAAAGTTAGGATTTTTCTTCGTCTGTAATACTAAGAAATCTGGATTTATATTTGATAAATCACATCATGGTTAGTCTCAGCAGTATGGCTATAAAGCATCACAAAGCTGCAAGAAGAGGGGCAGCCTGCCTGCTGTAAAAAGTTCAAACCTTTTGTTTGTTGTAAAAAAGACTAAGTTCAGTATTTTATGTGAATGTCTGAAATCAGAAAAAGATATTAATACTGACTTGCATTTTGTGAGGAAACAGTAAATTTATTAAATGTGAGTTATAACTATAGAAGAAATACGAAGAAATAGGAGTACAAATCCACAAGAGACATACAAAGGAGAAGCAGATAGTTTTTAATGACTAGTATCTGAGAGGCCCAGCAGGTCCAGAACAAACAATTTATTTGCACTCAGAATAAAAACCTAATCAAAAGCTGCCGTACTTTTCACAAAAGTGTCAAATTAGAAAGGTGAACTTTCAGGCTTTAGTTAAATGTCATACTGCAGTGAGTAAGAAAAGAACAAACAAAAACTCAAACGCTGTGTTTGTTCTCCATATCATGAAAATCTGGCAGTACTCTAATACTGGAACAATGCCAAACCAGCACACCAGTTTTGCAGTGCCTTTGAACATTTAAAGCTGACGTTTTTCCTTTCCTGTTTAACAATCTTAACTATTTTTAATTCACTGTGCAAATGGACTTCAGATACAAACTCAGTAGCTAAAACGTTAACATTTCATAGCTACTCAGGTCACGGGCAACTGCCCTAGAACAGCAACACATGGAACATAGAAAGTTTAGTGCACCAAATAAAGTTGACATTTAAAAATTAACTTAATGCCCCAGATGGTTGCATATTATTGCTTGCACTGCTCAGAAATATGTCGAATTCAAAATACATCACCCGAAGAATTTTTCTGTGCTCTCTGGCAGCTTCTGCTTGTCCATCACTAACCTCGCCTTGGCTTTCGTTTTTAGCCCATCTGCCTGAGAGCAGGGGTAGCCGCAGTGACGGCATCTGCCTTCCCCAAGCACTGCCTTTGGCGTCGCTCCTGCTCGGTAACGACCCCTGTCTGTGAGCGCTTTGGGAGAAACCGTACCTGGAAGGCGGCAACAGGTTCACAGAATCACAGAACAGTTGAGGCTGGCAGGGACCTCTGGAGACCATCTAGTCCAGCCCCCCTGCTCAGCAGGGTCACCTAGAGCACGTTAGACAGGGTTGCATCCAGGCAGGTTTTGAATCTCTCCAGAGAAGGAGACTGCACAGCCTCTCTGGGCAACCCGGGCCGGGGCTCTGTCACTCTCCTCCTCACAGGAGCAGAAATTCCCCCTCACGCTCAGGCGGAGCTTCCTGCAGTTCACTTTGTGCCCGCTGTCTCTACTCCTTTCGCTGGGGCAACAGAGAGGTTTAAATCTATCACCAGCCTTTAACCGCGTCCGATCCCTGCTCCTGAGGCCCCGATCAGCGCCAGCGGCGCCGCGCTCGCCTC
>NW_028186426.1:681395-718118 GCF_003343005.1 Rhea americana | reverse complement strand
GGGTCGCGAGAGGGCATGGGGAACCAGGCCAGGCCCACTGTGGAATGGGAGGCTGGGCTGGCCCCCCCCGGCTCCACGGGGGGGGGCTGACGATAGCACTGCCCTGTAGGAAGCTGAAGAATCGTGTGGCGGCACAGAGTGCGCGGGACAGGAAGAAGGCACGAATGACAGAGCTGGAGCAGCAGGTGGTGGAGCTGGAGGAGGAGGTAAGGGCAGCCATGGGGTGTGGTGGGTGTTGCCAGGCTCCACTATGATGTTACTGCCTCTCTGGACCCTCTGCAGAATCAGAAGTTGATTCTAGAGAACCAGCTCCTGCGGGAGAAGACATGCAGCCTTTCTTTGGAGAACCAGGAGCTTCGCTGCCGTCTGGGTTTGGATGCTCTGAAGACAGAGGATGAGAATGAGTCCAATGTGAGTTTTCTGCAATCCCTGCTGGCTTGTCTCCCTCTGCTTTGTGACAGATATTGTAATGGTGTGTAGTACTGCAGAGTTCCATGAGGTAACAGTAGTGGGCAGAACAAACAAATTTGCACAGTGCTGGGAGCTCTTGTGCCAGAAAAGTGCTTGCTGTCCTCCAAGTGGAGGCTTTCCCACACACTGAATAGGAGATGATTTTTGAAGTGGGCACTACTGGCAGTGTGGCAGATGGCAAGCTAGTTAGTTAGCTGTTTAAAACGAAGTAACCTGCTCTTGACTTCCAGAACAGAAAGTAGAAGTAGTAACTACTATGATTTTGTCTGCCTGTGCCAAAAGAATGGAGGAGGTGGTGGGAGGTCAGGCTGCCACTTAGAAGTGGTATACAGGCTGTATTTGCAAATACTTAAGGGAATGTATGGAAGTTTGGGCTAACTTATAAAGTGGTTTTTCTCTTCTAGCTCCTGTTCCTGCACAAGCAAGTAGAAATTCCAGTATTGGAAGTCTTTGTAGTAAGAGTGATCTTCAAGAGGCTGTACTGTGAACCAGAACATCTATGGTGACTGACTGGGCTCTTTGTTTGACACAGGTTGTGAAGGAATCTCAGGTGGATGAGATCAAATTGGTGACCGGGTCCGCTGAGTCCGCAGCACTCAGACTACGTGTTCCTCTGCAGCAGGTGCAGGCCCAGCAGTCACCAGTTCTGACAGCTTCCACATGGATTCTGATGGCAATGATTCTTCAGACTCTGAAGTGAGCATCCATTCCTGTCTGAAATCCACATGAATTTGAGAACCATTGTGGATTTCTAAGTAGTAGGAGTTTTATTTTAACAGTGACTTCTTTGTATGAAGTCTGTCAATGGCTTATAGTTGGTGTCCCACATTCCTTCCCCTTTCCACTCTCCTCCTCTTCCCCACAAGTTCTGAAATGCCTTACCAGGGATTCAAGACTGCTAGGTAAGTCTGTCTAGTGAGTATAGCAGAATGTCATGCAGTTGAAACTCCTATTTCCATGAAATCTAAGTGTACTTTTTTTTTCCAAGCTCTTGCAGGAAAAATCCGCAAATCTGAAAGCATAGTATGCCTTTACTGTTATAGACAAACTTCAATATTCTAATGCTGATTTACTGGGGCTTTGCAAAGCTGTTAGTACTTAGTGTCCCCCATGATGGATGTACAGGAAACTTAGGACAGGCCATTCAAAGCTTAGATTGCTTTGATCTGAAGTAGGTCTTTGATTATGGGCAGATCTGCCTAAGCTAGGTTCTGGCACTTGCTCTGCGGAGCCAGCAGGTGAGTATTGTGTTTATGCATGATGGGCTCAATCTTGAAGAGCAGCTAATACAGGTTTTGAGTATCAAAGGTATGAAGAGCTCTTTGAGGATCTCCGGTACCCATACAGAACAGTTAATGGACTAAAACTCTGAAAGAAATGTAATTGCTGTAAGTTTTTCTTTCTGATAGCAATGCTTTTAGTAAACTTCTAGTTTTCTACTTGTATTAGCAAGTGCCATAAACAGATGTTTTCCTGTAACAGTAGGAAGCTGTTCTTCTAAAACAGTATTTCATTCTGCAGTCTGATCTCCTGTTGGGCTTTCTGGACAGTTTGGACCCAGAGATGTTTCTCAAATACGCTGATTCAGAGTCAACGTGCCTGGAAAAGCTGGAGGAAGATATTTGTGGAGAAACAAATTTCATACCAACCTCCCCCTCTCAGTCTTTGGGGTCCTCATCAGCTAAGTTGGAGGCCATTAATGAACTGATAAGGTTTGATCATGTATACACAAAGCCTCTAATTTTGGAGATTCCTGTTAAAATGGGCAACCAAGCTAATATGCTAGTGAAAATAGAGGAAGTATCTCTCTCTCAATCTGAAGGTAAAGCTATCCCTGAGACCCCAGTATCTGTGAAGGAGGAACCTATAGACACCTGCTTCATGCCTGAACTGGGCATATCTCATCTGCTTTCCTCTCATCACAGTCTTGTAACCTCAAGCTGTCTGTTGGATGCCTGTAGTGACTCTGGATATGAAGGATCTCCTTCACCCTTCAGTGACATGTCCTCTCCACTTGACACTGACCATGCTTGGGAGGATAGTTTTGCCAATGAACTCTTCCCCCAGTTGATCAGTGTCTGACTTGGTAGGGTTAACTGTCCTTGGATCACTATACTGGTAGCATAACAGGACATGCCCCTTCTTGGGGAGAAGGGTGGGGGGAAATAACGGTTCTTAAATGTTGCTCACCTTTCCCCTGAGTGCTAGTAGTGATGGCCAGTGCATTTTTTTTCCCCCCTGGGATGAAAAGTAAATTCTCTTCCTCCTGCCCCAAAGATGAAATGAATGTTAGCTTATGAGGGATGAAATTTGCATTCTCAGTAACTTGCTAGTTATGGAGGAACCTGAAAATTGGAACTTTTTTGTTCTTAAAGTGAGAATTCTCATATCAAAGGCTTTAAGATATTTGTATAGACAGCTAGGTTAAAACTAAGTAGTCTGTGTATCTTACAGATTTACTATATAAATGCTTGTTTTCAATTTGCTGTGTAGAGTTGCTTTTTCTGTTTTAATATTTAAATGTACCTGTGCAATTAAAGTGCAATGAAGTTCACTATTAATCTTTATTTTGGATCACTTAGGGAGGGGGACTATCTGGGGCTTGCAGGTTTTAAAACTATCTGTAGAACTTAATCAGAGATTGGGTCTTTCAGGGGGCTGGTCCTTGTACCACCTTGATGCAGCATGTATAGGCTGCTGGATTGATGCATGTTTGTAGCTGGATGCTTGAGCAGCCTTTGCAATGTCCTACAGCACTTGATGTTGCAAACTCTGTGTTCAGGGTAGAATGGGGTTGTATGATGGCAAGTGTTGCTGTGGCAAAATCTTTTGCCATATTAAAGATGGCAAGTGGCAGGACCTTGATACCTGAATAAAACTACTCTAACAGATTTATGCTTGCAGCTAATATCACTTCTGAAACACTACAGAACAGTCTGACTGAAGGTCAGTGTATTTCTAGTGTTCCTGAAGCAGAGTGAGATGCTTAAGTTTATGGAGTTGAAAAACTGCAGATTCTGTATTACCATAAGACTTGCTGAAGTATAAAATTAGTTTTGCAGGGGCTAATTTCAAATAGCACAGTATGACTAAAAGCAGTATCACTGACCTCATCTACTTGCAACAACGCAATATTAAAAGTATACTTGCAAGTATACTTGCACTGAAGTGACTTGGAGAGAAACTGAAATTCTATAATTAGTATGAGAGCTGGTCCAGGTGTTTACAGCCTGATGTGGTGCTCCTGGTTTCAGTGCTCTTTCATGTCTTGCATTAAACTTTTGATAAAAATAACTTTAACTGGGAGGATACTGGTCATTAAGTTTTGAGGTGACAAGACTTTTTTTGGATAAAATTTGACTAACCTAGAATGCTGTAATTAAACATCTATCTGAGTATTGGGTTGCAATAAATAAAGTAGTGTAGCAGAAACATGGAATAAAAAGCAAGCTAAACTTCCAAACTACCTAGAATTTGAGTAGTTGGGTAGGTAGCTGGTCTTGGCCTAGTCTTGCAGTGTCTGGCAATAGGTTGCTTATGTTTCTACACTGCAAAATATGACTAAAAAAGGATCCTTTGTAGGTCTGAAAAGAAAACAGGCTGTGACTGRTTCATAATTTTGCATGACTTTGTGTGAAATACAATGGTGAATGTGAAATTGCAAAACGAATTTAAATTCAGTAGAAATGATATTTTGGAGATGTAAGGGGAAACCGTCTCCCATTTTTCTCAAAACAGTACTTGACATTCCCTACCCTGGGAGTTTAAAACATAGTTAACAGTTGGCTGCTTTCTAATATTACAGGATATAAAGATGTCTCTAAAGGACTGAAATTTCATACTTCCTCTGGACTTACAAGAAGGATAAGATTTGCCACACTGGAGGTGTGCAGCTCATTCTACTGCTCTTGTAGCTGTTCCTTCCTGTTCTCATGTAGGAATATCTGGCCTTTGAAAGGCAGTACAGAAAAGACTAAACCTAGTAATCAATGTAACTATGTTTCTGCTCAGTGCTGTGCATTACTTCCAGGCAATTTGTGTGTTCTTGTGAATTTGCTGTCTGAGAAAACAGAATGTGGCTGTGATTCACTGTAGATGTAGCCTGTTACTCTGTGAGACTTCTTTCCTTCTCTAGGAGCAGATGGCCAATTTTAGAGAGAGATTTTTTTGGTGATGATATTGCCCTTAGAATAGCTCAGCTTATTAGAATCATAGAGTCAGTAAGGTTGGAAGGGACCTCTACAGATCATCTAGTCCAACCTCCCTGCTCAGCAGGGTCACTTAGAGCATGGTAGACAGGGTTGCATCCAGGTGGGCCTTGGAGATCTCCAGAGAAGGAGACTGCACAACCTCTCTGGGCAACCTGTTCCAGTGCTCCGTCACTCTCACAGGGAAGAAATTCCYCCTCACATTCAGGCGGAACTTCCTGTGCTTCAGTTTCTGCCCATTGCCTCTTGTCCTGTCACACGGGACAACTGAAAAGAGTTTGTCCCCTTCCCCTTGACACCCTCCCTGAAGGTACTTACACACACTGATCAGATCCACCCCTCAGCCTTCTCTTCCCCAGGCTGAAGAGGCCCAGCTCTTGCAGCTGTTCCTCATAGTGCAGATGTTCCAGCCCTCTGGTCATCTTTGTAGCCCTAAGGATGTTTCAGCCCAGATTCATTCATTGGCATGCAAATGCACTTTCAATGCAGCTACAGAGGCTATGTGGTTAAAACAAGCACTTAAAAAAAAAACCCTGGAAGTAAGGCCTTTGCCAGAAGAAGTTCATGTAATGAAATACATAATTTTAAGTACTCTAGCTTTCTGAACAGCTTTTTATCTTCCCTTGTGTTTTGTTTTTAGGAGTAGTGTGATCACAGATAATGGACTTGCCATATACTATGCAATGATTTAAATACAGCCTCTGCTTCTAAAAAAAAAAAAAGAAAAAAAGAAAAAGGGTAAGGCTTTAGGCTTTTTTTAGTGTGGTGTCTTATGTTTAGTTTTTTTAGTTTTAACATAGTTTATGCAGACAGAAATGATGGTATGGTAGAAAAATTTCATAGAGCGTTCAAGAACCAGCCCAGAAAACCTTAACATCTAAAATGCCTCTGTTCTAAGTTTCTGTGATGCTCTTGATCAAAAAACACCTTTCCAGCCTCTAAATGCAAATTCTGGAATTTCCTTAAACTTATGAGGAATAAAGCCAGATTCAAAAGAAACTAGTTCAAAGCTTGCAGCCTATAATGCTCAACATCTGCACAATAGACTTAGACCTATATTTTCCCTCTCATGGGAGGAATCATTTATTTTTTTTAAACAGCAATTCTGAAGATAGTTCTTTTTTTATGTTAGCTCAGGTTAAGACCTCACAATGTTTTTCCTGACCAGATGGGGAAGACAGGAAGTGGTAAGGTATGTGTGCTTGCTATCAAACTACCCATGCAAACTGCCTGTACTATTTTCAGACTTGCAACAAATTTCTTTGGGAAAGGGAGGGCCTTTCTTTTCAATGAATAAGAAAGGTGGCAATTTTAACTTCAACTCTTGATGCAGCATCAAGATAGCGCTGTGCAGTATCACATGCACATTGCATAGTAAATTCAAGGACTCTACAAGAGTAATTCAGCTCAAACCAAGGACAGAGCAAAGCAATCTTCCTTTCTATTACTAAGTTTCAGAGGGATGCACAAAAACATAGCTGCCTGAAAAAAACTGGAAAAGCCAACTACATGGAAAATGGCTTAGGCACTGCTCTCTGCTGTTCTGCTTTTTAGGACAGAAGCCTGTGAAAAACTAAAACTTCCTGCCGCTCAAATGCCTGGCAGACATAAAGTTCTATAGCCATACAGGAATGGCACATTTGAAGAAATATGAATATATGCAAGAGCCTGCCTTTCCTGGGCTTTCACCTTGAGATCACCACCAGAAATTCCAACATTGTAAAGGACTGCTTCAGACAACATTCAGAATCCAAAAATTTATACCTCTACTGCATATTGCTCTCCTCTGTTTTTATACCAACTAAAATGCAATTCTCAGCTTTTTCTGGACAAGCTCCTGCTACAGCAATTGTTCTAAGCCACTGGTACAAGAGTTCAGTGTTTGTAACTTTAATGAATCAAAGCAGTTAAAAATGTCAAAGTAGTTAATGGTGGTTTTAACCAGCATTGTGGACAACATGCAGTTCGGTAGCTGCACAGATAAGCTTTTTAGGGCTTCTGTAAATTGAATCCAACTTCAGAGCCTGTCTTAGAGCTGCCAAGTGCTTTGAAACAAAAGCTGCTATCAAAGCAGTGAGGGGAAGCAGCACTTGGTCACATCCTTTTTTTCTTCCTAAATTGCAACAGCTGCTGGTTAATCACTTTGAATTAGAATATTGCAATCCTCTGAATCTTTTGCTGCTACAAATACAACTAGGCAAAAGGACAAGACTGGGATGGGGGTGAATGATACAGCATCAGGAAGCTGCCTTCATTTACTACAGGAAAACTTGTATGGCTATTGCCCCAGCAGGCAAGAAAATCATTTCTTACGTCCCCACATTGATGTATTTCTGCCCACAGGGCATAATCACCTCTGGCCTCCTTTTCTCCCCTGCAATGGGCTGCTCTGAATGGCTTGATGACATGTAGTTTTTCCCCAACTTTATGCCTTCTATCTTGATGATGATGGAGCACTTCTACCCAGCTATGTGGTGTAGGTGCCTGTAATCAGTCTTCAGCCCTTTATCAAGGCTAGAGTGATGTTCAGCCACTGCACCACCATTTGGGACTATGCATAGAAATGTGAAAGGGCATACAAGAGTAAGTGAAATAAATGTGCCTCAATGTTTTCTGTTGAATGTTGCTTCAATATCCTGATTACCCATACTTTCCTAGCTGTGATTTAAAAATGCTGCTAACAACACTGCTATCCACTGCCCATTTGCAGTATTGCATGCCTCACAGGCATGAACCTACACTTTCAGAGGTATGCATATCCATTTCATTTACCTTGCAGATTAAAACATGTCTCTATGAGCAATAAACATTTTAAACAGATCTAAAAAAATTCAAAGGCCAGTTCGGTTATGGTTACATTCCCATCATGTTTGGAACATGGACTTCTCTTAGTAGGCTCACAGACAAACACTAACTATTATTTACACCTCGTTGTTTCCATTTTTGAGGTTTACAGCCATGTGTATTTCCTGGCATGCTTTATTGAGAATTACTGTCAGTACAGGTTCCAATGTAAGCTTCAATTGCGAGCTGTTAGCTTTCGCTAAGACATTTCCCTTTAAAAGCAGGTAGGTATTTCTTTAGAGGCATTAGACATTTGGAAGTCTAATGGAATTCAGAATTGCCATTAGCACTAATGTGTTTTACTGCAGTCAAGCCAGCTTAGTAGTTAAGGCCCCACAAAGTTTTATGCATTCAGATAGGAGTTTGGTCTAGATGATCTCCATCAGTCCCTTCCAACCTTAACCATTTTGTGATCACCATTCAGATTGAAGTGTGAGAATTTATAGTGGCAGCAGATGGTCTTTATCTGAGATTTTCCTGTGGATGAGAGAAGCTAAATTAAGCTAAACTCAAAGTGTGTGTTTGTGGAGAGGCTGGAGAGAATAATACATGCTTTGAGGGACCTTTCAGAGATGTCACCTTTACAGCATGCTTCCTTGAGATCTTTCTAAAGAAAGATCTTTCTGATCACTCTAAATTGTTTTTTGGAGTCCCATGTTCTACTGAGATATAAGTAACTCCACTCATGTTACAGCAAGCACAAATCCAGACCCAGCACACATCTGTTACAGCTGCAGTTGATTACAAAATGTGATAGAAGCAACACATCTGCCATAGCAAACTGATACCAGACACAAGCTTTAGAGCAATTGCAAACCCACTTCCAAGTCCCTGCCAAAATAAATTCTGTCCAGAGGGTTGGCTTTGTAACTGAAATACTCTTACCATCTCCACAGCTTGACAACCATATTTGCATGAGACTCTCAGTCAGCTGAGAGCACTGTACACAATCCTAAATAAGTTGAACTTTATTTTTTTTCTCTCCTGCTTCCTTGTACTGGAGAAAAACTTAAGTCTTCTTAAAATTCTTAATACAATTTAAGTGAATCAGTGTTTGACTCGGCCTAGAAACTTAATTTTTTTTTTTGATGTGTGATTTCCCTCATTTTGAAATCAAAGATTAGTACTAATCTGGCATACAAATTTATGTAGACCGTGAACTGTTTGAAGAGTTCTTGAACAGAAAATGTTAGAAGAGGGCAAAGCATTACATTCCAATGAAACAACTTAGTAAAATTTGGATTTGCTTTAAAACTCTCCTCATTCAAATATTTATTGATTTTAGGCAGAGCTAGCCACACCTGGCTTCCATAATTTTAGTCTAAGGTAAAATGAAAGATCTGAAAACAAAAGCTACAGCAACACCTCTTGGTGTCTCTCTGCTTTCCTGGAGGCCCTCGGGTCATGACACATCTACAGCCACTCTTCCCTGCCTGCAGCTTTCAGGTTTAGTTCTACCCTGCTGTTGAGGAAAGTGACATGTCCTTGGGAATACATGGTTAAATTGAAAACTTTTCTAGACCAGAACAGTATTCTACCTCCTGTAAAAGGACCAGACATACACTCTCAGTCTTCACCTCAATTAAGAATGAAACACAGCCATCTAAAAAATATTCTAAAAAATTTATTGAAAACTGACATACAAAGGGTGATTTGGTCCGAAGAGAAAACAGACCAGGATCAGGTCTTCTATATTTAAAAATAAAGGATAAAGATTTTCCTAATACTGTATCAACCATGCCATCCTGCTTGTAAACAGAATTAATAAAAGTCTTTTAAGGAAGCCAACAACAAATGGAACTGTCACAAATACAGAAGTTTGAAATGACTCAGAAGCATTCCCCTCCCTTACACTCTCCAAATCATTGCTAGAGCAAAAACTTGCTCAGTCCTCGCACATAATTCCTACTCATACTCTTCTGCCCTCACCAATTAAGAGATTCACCTGTTCTCTTCTAAAAGAGGAGCTCAGATGAATTACAGAAGATTCAAAATACATCTGCACTAAAGCAAAACTTCTTAAGACATTTTTTGCCCATCTCATTCATGGTCTTTATCAATAGTTAACTGCTAAGTTCTTGTTTCAGATGATAGGGGTCAGTGATAGTGCATTGGCATCAAAGGATTAAAAGAAGAAATAGTCTGCTGAAAGTCAACCTTTAGTTCAAATTTAACAAGAAAAAAAATCTTTAAAAGAGTTCTACATAAATTTGTTCTCCTGCAAGTTAATCAATTTGTATCAAGTGTTGTTGAGATGGTTTAATCAAATCTTTTTTTTCTCCTTTCTTTTCAGTTCATTTAGGATCAGATCCATCAGGTAAAAGTCCCAACCTTGAACCTTCACTATAATCCTGCAAGCTTAAAACCAGTTAGGTATTTAGAGGCATCCTATTTTCTACCCTTATCGACTACAGCCTTCTCCAAAGGCATTGCTTTACATTATACTTGAGCAACCCAGCAAGTTGAAGGCTGTATATTTTAAGCAAGTTTAGCAGTGTAACAATACTCACATGAGAAATTTTACACAGTTTATGGAAGAGATTTATAGCAGAGACTGAAAGTAAAAAAGCTGCACACATTCTCCAATTTAATATAAATTCCAGAATGGTAAAGTTGTACACCAGTTTCCAGACTAATATCTATTCAAATGCTGGTATGATTTTAGTGCATTCCAAAATTTTTTAGCAAGAGACAGCAAATTTTACACAACCTTCAACAAGAACAAGATAGACAGGATAAAACAAATGAAGGACTCCTCTTCCTTGACCAAAACATGCTTGTCAAAAGATACCTTTCCAATAAAGAAGTTTTTGCTGTCAACCAAGAGAGGAGAAATGATGACAGCAGAAAGGGAAGCTTGATTTTAAACTATCCACTATGGGTTATTCAACAATAAAAAAAACCCAACCCCCACTTAAAAAAAAGAAAAACACAAAGATTATTAAGAACCTGTGCAAAGAGAATAGAGATGATTTTTTCATGCAAACAAACAGCTGAATTACTGAAAGATCAATGTATCTCCATCTCTATGTTACACAGAAGTCAAAAGCAGACTGGGATGGTAACACTCCCAGCAGAGTCCATTACTGGGAAAGGAATTTCTTAAGAAAAGTCTCAATTCAGACATCTCTAAGAAAGCTTGGAGACTGAATAGAAGATTCTTTACTTTGGTTAAGGGTTTTAAGCATAATAGAAGTGTTGTGTATTGAGGAAAGGTGCAAGTAGTAACTCATTGGCAGTTCCTTTTCCTAACACCATAAACAGAGATAAATTCTTTTGGCATAAGTCTATATTAACTACCCGGCATTATATTAATGGCACATGTTCTGACTTAGACTGTAAGTCAAGTTTCACTCAGGAAGAGGGCAAGTATCTTACTCACTTCACCACCAATGTCAGCAGTCACACTTAAAGTTTGGGACTTAGTTATATATGGTAAGCAGCATTTAACCTTCCTTACCCAAAAAGCAGTTCCATGTTATCTGATTTAATTACCAGGTTTATCAAAATTAAAGCATACCATTTATTTCATCAAAAGTTACACTGACCTCAACTGACTTTTCAACTTAATGCATATAAGCAAAGAATCACAGCACAACATAAAATGTGAATCAATTGGCTAGGAAACACTTTTCTCTAGATTTTGCATCATTTGAAAGGAAGAGGGGGCCATCAAAAACGTAAGTACAGTTTTATGGGGCAGTGAACCAAAGAGAACTAATGTTAGGAGTTATCTTGCAAGTTAGTAGCCAAAATTACCTTTTTTTTTTTTTTTTTTAAGCAAAAGGCTTATACTCAGCTATGACATTCCTTCCCTACCACAGTGCAGCATGTGACATGTCTACATTTGAGTTTAAATGAAATGCAAACCAGCCACATATAAAGTAATAATTGTGTGAAAAAGTTATATTTTTACAGGGATTGCTTTTTTTCTAACCTGTGACCAGACTCAGAAATATTCCTTTCTTTCAGTACCTTTTTGTAATTCAGATGAAACTAACTGACAAAGCACAGTATATGCATCAAAGTCTCAATGGCTCAGTAACTGAAAGGTGTGGCTTGAGCCACAGTTACATTCAGAATTTACATTATATACTTTACCAGGGACAATTAAGAGGATATTTCCCCACTAACCAATATGGAAAGCTACTTCCTTGTTTGAAAGCCCTTTGGATTTCGTTCTCACTTTAAAAAGAAGAAAAAAAAAAGTATATTTAACAGATCAGACTACAGAAGTCTTTTTTTTTTAATTTCCTAAAGTTGCGTCTGGCCAATCTGTATTGATATGATTGTTACTAGGAGAAAACAAACAAGAAAATAAAACTCCAGATTCACACATCAAACCAGAAATAAGCAGGAAATGAAGAAACAGCAATAAAAACATCAGAAGGTCACCACTTCCAGTCTAAAATCTTGTATCTACAACTCCATTTCTTCTTCAGCACACCCAGGGATCCCCAAACTATCATACAAATTTGGAGACATTGCAGTCTGTTGTGGTTCAGGGAATGAGTCAGTCTGTGGGTGAAAATCAGCTCCTGGTAATGATTGCTTAGCTTGACACTCTTCCGTACTCTGCTGCTTGAAATTCTTCACAGAAACAGATGTCAGCTTATCTGTGAGAAATTCTGGAAGAGGTTTCCAAAGCACCAGCTCCATAGAAGGACGGCTCCTAGAAGGAATGGAGACTCAGTTGAATTAAAGTTCTCCAATCACAACTATTAAATGCAGAAGACCAGTCAGTATCTTCATCCTTTGTGCTAACCTGGAGTTATGTCTCAGAATGCACATACCAGTTTTTTTTCCTATTAAATTTTCTCTTCCTTAACTAGTTCCATTACTTCTAGTTCTAACCTGTATTCAAGAAAAATCTTTTCTGTTGCTCCAAACTTGATGACCACTGTTGGTCACACTTCAGGACCTTCCTCCTTTGGAAGCTCACATACATAAAAAACAGAGTATGCATGCGCATTCAACATATTTCATCCTGTACAAATGAGGAGTAAAAACAGACAGCTTGATGACCGCTAGAGTTACACTTGCTTCTGTTTTATATTAAGATAGCATTTCCTGGTTTTGACCAGATAAATGGTGTGTTATACAATGCTGACTGCATCATGCAGTAATAAAGGACATCTCCACAAACATAACAGACTGGGTCTCTCTTCTAATTCGCATGTGTTAGCTACATAGCACCATGATTTCCTCCAGAACTTACATAGATTCTATTATTTTCTTTGTCAGGACTTCACCAAAATCCCTCTTCATCCCTTTTTTAAGGGTATCTGACAGGATAAGAGTGGGCAGATTGCTAATATTTCCATCAGCATGAACTTCCTCATCTTCATCAATTATCCTAGGAATGGAGGGGGAAGAGGGAAATAAACACCTTTGAGCATACTGTTAATAGGCACATCTACTGCAGACTACAGTTATATCTACATGCACTGCATTGTACAGTGTAGATATCTGACCTAGGTTGGGTACCAGAAGCAGCGGGGCTGTGTTAACATGAGTCTCTCTTGGGCCAATTTAACCTAAGAACGAATGTTAAAATATAAGCCACACAAGCAGCTATGCCATTTCTGGTACCTGAGCTAGCTTTATYATCTCTGCATTATCCAGCAGTATGCAATGCAGAAATACACTAAGAGAAAGAAAACAAATTCACTTCAGTGGAAAGTGTACAATTCAGTCATATTACAAGAATGAATCTTAGCTATGCAGTAGCTTAACTTTCTCAGCTCCCCATGTCTTAACCTTCAGAATTACTGAAAAGCTACCAAACACAGTTCTTAAACTTTTTGTGTCATTTTAACTCCAGATAAATGGATGCAATATCCTTAAAGGTTAAGCATTTAGAACAAACTTAAGGCAATACCTTTGTTTTTGATGCACCTTTCAAAGAAAATTTAACAGAGTAGCTGGGAGGGACAGAGAACAATCCTCTGAGAGAGCCAAAGCAAACTTCGTAATGTAGAAATAACCAGATAGTAAGACAAATATTACTGCTCTTATTTGCCCACAAAATATTAAAATTGTGCAACAGTACCTTGCATCTTTTCCAAATTTCTTATGGAGTAATAATCACCTAAAAACATCTTTAGTCCTGTAATTTCTGTAACTTTTGGCTTTTCTAATGACTGTTTGCGAGAGTCACTTTAGAATATTTTGGAATACTAGCTCAACTGTAATCAACTGATATATGCATGACATTCTCAGAAACCTTTCAAAGGCAAGAGCTTAATGCACAGTACATTTATTAAATGACTGCTTATAGTCGTCCCATTATAGCCGTATCAGACCTTCTGACATTTAACTATAAAAGGAACCCCAGTCTTACTGCATACATGCAGAAAGATCTTACTGGTTCCTGTTATTTTGTATACTAACAGCTTCACATTTATCCCGAGCTACTAGAAGAATTAATCAGAACAAGTTGCAATTGACAAAGAAAATGGTGAGCTCAAACCTAACCAGACAATATCAGTTAAAGTTTGAGTTCTGGACAGTCACAGAAGAATGATTCAAAACCCACCCTGCTATTATGATGTTGCATAATTTTAAGGAGATAGTTATTTATTCAGTATATCTTGCTCTATAGCTCTCAAGTTCAGATCATAGTATTGACCCCAAGAGGCATAAGACCATAGGGAGCCTAAAAAGAAATCACTCGAACAAAAGGTTCATCTCAGACTTGTAGCAGCATGGTTGTACTGCTCAACTCTAATTACCCCTGAATGCCCAGCAAAAAAAAGGAAAGCTAAGCAAAGCCCATCTACTCAATCCCTGCATTTACCTGTCCTCAATTTCCTGAAGCTTCCTGCGAGCAACCTCGCATTGCTGTTCCCCCATTGTCTGATCCATTTCTTCACCGGGCATTTCTAACATGGCAGCTTCAGGACGGCTGCCACCATACTGACTTGCTACCTCCCCAGCTGCCTGCTGACCTGCACAGAGAATCCATTCTTCAGTGCTGGGATTCAAAGGGGAATTTTTGGCTCCTGTCAGTCTCTTCTTCCTCACAGGACAACTAGGAAACAAAACCAATTTACAATTGTCAAAAGAGAAATTGTACAGAGAATTGTTTCATGTAACTTACAGGAAAAAAATATTTTAGAAAGTCACATGCATTTCAAGGGATTTGACACACTACGGAAATTAAATCTCCTTCTCCGAAAGCATGTAAACCAACATTCCTCTTACTAAAATGCTACACAAATAATTAGGTGAATAAAATGCATTTGGGCGCATATCTGCAATTCAGGGGAAGAGTTCCAAACAGAAACAGATAGAGGTTCCTTTCCTTTATATCTTGTAGATGAGATGCATTGAAATCCTTACAGAAAATAAAAAGCAAATTAAGATTTTTCAGACCAAAGAAGACAAATTTAATTTACCCTTCTGCCTCTTCTTCTAGTTTATGCTTCTTTCCACAGCGAACAGACACACTGCAGAAAAAGAACAAATGGTTATGTGGCTGGTAATTATCTTCCAAGTACACTGGGATTTCCAAATACTATTTTTCCTCCCTTTTAAAATTTCACTACAACAAATAACAAACGCTAAAACCAATTCATAACGTGTCACCAGCTGTGAAGGAAGTAGAAATTTTGGACAATAAATGACCACTTTGTTCCAAAAGAAGTCAAAGAAGAAAGGAATTACTCAGTTCTCTGAGCTGAATTCCATGATAATTTCTCTTCCTGTATGGTATTTGTTTTTTTCCCACAGTGAGCAAGACTGATTTTTCCTACAGTTCAAATGTTTCGAGAAGTAGTATGTGATCCAACTTCACTCTGTCGCACAGTGACATACTCAAATTAAATATGACCAAAAAATAAAATTCTGCATCACGGTTTTTGTCTTCACACAAATACTTTGTGCTCACGTAAGAGAAAAAGTAAAATAAAAGTACAAGAACTTACAAGAACATCGAGATCTAGCTAAAAATGACCACGTTTCTTTCCTTTTTTGAAAGCTTCTTCATGCCCCACCAATAAACTTCAAGACAACAGGACAACCAAGGCAATTCTAATACTGCACAAGCAGTGGCATACTAAAAAAGCACAAATTATGGTCTTTTTTGAAAAGAAAACTTAAACTTTGCATAGGCCTACTACAACGGAGCCATATTCCCCCCTCCCCCCCCCCCCCCCCCCCCCCGTTCGGGGAGATGTTTTGTACTTACTGGCTGTGGCACTGCTGCTGGAGCAAGCCCGGGGGCCGTTCTGCGTGTGTGAAGGAACCCACCGGTGCAACACTCAGACCCTCGTTATAGCTCCCAACCGCCGCTAAGGAGGCGAGGTCAAAGCTGTTCCGCAGCCGGAGGTCGGCGGAGCCGCAGCCGCGGACGCTGCCGTTCCCGTTCCCGATCCCGATCCCTGTCATCGTCACCATCCCCGGCTGCACCGACTCCAAGCCGACGGCTCCGGGCTGCGAGCCGGCCCCCGGCTGGCCGTGGCGGTCCGGGGCGCCGGCCAGGGCCTGCGGGAGCTCTGCGGCCGCGACAGGGAGGCCGCGGCAGGGTCTGCCCAGCGCTGCCATCTCCTGCTGCCGGGAGAGAGGGACATGGACACGGCCCGCGCGCGGCGCCACTAACGGCCGCCGACCAGGTCAAGTCAGGTTGCGCCGCGTCGCGCCGCGCCGCATCGCGCCGCGCCCCACAGCCGCTCACCGCCCAGAGCTCCACGCCGTGACACCCAGGGCTCGCTCAGCCGCCCGCGCCGCCCAGTGCGCTCTGCCGCGCCGCGCCGGGCCGGGCTGGGCCCGGAGCGGGACGACACCGCCAGCTCCCAGCTCCTTCCAGGCCTTTCGCGGCGCCTGGGGCGCGCGCCCGCAAGGCACGCCGGGAGCCGTAGTCCGACCCTGGCGCACGCCGGGAGCCGTAGTCCGGGCGCGGGTCACGCCGGGAGCCGTAGTCCCGGCCGCGCGGCACGCCGGGAGCCGCGGGGCCGGAAGGCGGTCGCGGGKCACGCCGGGAGCCGTAGTCCGGGCGCGGGTCACGCCGGGAGCCGTAGTCCCGGCCGCGCGGCACGCCGGGAGCCGCGGGGCCGGAAGGCGGTCGCGGGKCACGCCGGGAGCCGTAGTCCGGGCGCGGGTCACGCCGGGAGCCGTAGTCCCGGCCGCGCGGCACGCCGGGAGCCGCGGGGCCGGAAGGCGGTCGCGGGGCACACCGGGAGCCGTAGTCCGGGCGGCGGGCGGCGCCCACCGGGTGTGAAGGCCGCGCTGGCTGCGGTGTCGCCCTGGCCACGGGGCAGCCCAGGCCTGGGCATGACGCTGCGGCTGCGGCTGCTGCGCTGCCGCCGGGCGGCGGGCGGGGAGCCCCGCTGCCTTGTCCGGCCGTGCCGCGAGGAGCGCGCAGAGCCGGTGGCCCCCAGGGAGCCTCGAGGTTGCGGCGCCAGGCCGCGGACGGGGCGGGCTGCTGTGACGGCCAAATCCCTGTCAGATGAGGAGCTTAGCACGCAGCTGCTCGCTGCCCCGCTGCCCGGAGTGACGTGGAGCCGCCAGCGCCCCGAGCATGCCGCCGAGGCACGAGGTAACTGCACTGCTTTTCCTGGGGGCCGCGGGCAGGGCTGGCTGCGGGCGCCTCTCCTGCTCCACCGGTGCGGGGAACCGCTCCCGCGTTAAGGGTTCCCTGAAAGCGCCGCCGCGAGTTGCTGCCTAGACGCCGTGGCTTGGTAGGAGCTTACAGAAGTCGGACGTTGCTGTYGTGAGGGTCTCGTGCAGCGCTGGGAGGGATTCCGGTGGCTGTGCTGGAGTGCAGGCCCATTGCCCCTGCTCCAGGGCAACAGCAACGTCGTTTCTTTGGCACCTTTCACTCCTGTAGAGTAATTTACTAAACTTTTCAGAGGAAATGTAATTCAGCCCCTGCTAAGAATGGAGTACAAACCCCTGCTGAGAGGGTCTGGCATGCAGCGCAAGGTAAGCAGAGCCATCTTAACCTGCAAGGATGACTCCTGTGGAGAGTTTGTGAGTTTAACAATGAATTGCCAGTTGGAAAGTCTCTAATCGTTTCATGTTTAGTTTCAAATCAAAATTACATTAAATGATCAGGCTTGTGAATTTTTATGTTTTCCAGTGACTCTTAGCTGTGTTATAAGATGGGAACTGTAAAAACACATTTTCTGATTCTTGTGTTTTTACACTGAGTGTAAGTTGAGCTGGCTTTTGTTTCTGGCATGTTTCTGAAATTAGGTGAAAGTGCTCATAAGCAGTCATGAGTTAAGCAGCTCTCACAGAACAGGTAAGGCTGTTGTCTCTGCTCTGAAAAGTCAAGCTCCAAGCTCCCATGTGACACAGCATGTGAGGGTAATGAGCAGACTGATTTATTTGGGCAGGAAGAAGAATGGAGGTATCGTAACAAAATATAAGTTATAAGATATGTGTTAATTTTTCTGGATTTGCCTTTCTTTTTTTCCTTCCCCCTCTCTGCCTTACGAACTTGAAGTTCTTAACGATAAGTTTTAACTATCTATCCTGCTGATCAGGAACCTGAGTTGCAGGGAAAGTAAGGAGCTAGTTCAGGTCAAATGGTCAGTGGCGGAGACAGGAATCAAATCCATGGGTCTTGCCTTCTATTTCTGTGGGTAATTAATGAGATTTGCACTTCCACATGTGACTGGTGTTGCTAATGCATCAGTGCTGCTACATTTTTGTTAGTCTTGATAAGGATGATGTTGCTTTTTATTTATTCTGCGTTAAGCACGCTTTGATTGTCTGTGGTCATATTATGTAGATTAAAACAACGACCTTCGTAAATGTGTGAGATCTTTACAGGAATGTCTTGACATTGGATTATTCTAGGATTAAAGTGCTAACCATGAAACTTCATTCTGGTTGGTAGAAAAAGATAGTATGGGCATGGAGGAGTTAAGACAAGCAATCATGTGATTTAACATTTGATTATGTCAAAGAAAATTCTTCTCAACAAGAACCAAATCAATATTTGATAAACACTGCTTTTTCTCTGATCTCGTTGTACTTCAATGGATGTCACCAATGAGCTCTATCGGAGAACTGGTCTCCTTCATGCATTCTGGGTGTTGGAAAGAGCAGAATAATATTGAGAACTCCAAACTCTTTTGCATGGAATTGTTCTAAAATTACCTCTTAGTAATTGGAAATAGAGGGCATATGGCAACATTTGATAAGAATCTACTGTCACAGACACACATCAAAGAAGTAGAAGATTAAAAGCATAGCTGTTTTAAAGACAAGAGA
This sequence comes from Rhea americana, assembly GCF_003343005.1. Lineage (NCBI taxonomy): Eukaryota > Metazoa > Chordata > Aves > Rheiformes > Rheidae > Rhea > Rhea americana. The sequence continues at coordinate 699,372 of NW_028186426.1, read as the reverse complement.
ACATTGCTTGGACCATGGATGACCTTTTATGGCTTTCAGACTTTTAATGTAGTTAATCTTCATGCTATCTTAAAAATTAATCAATATTACTATCTATTTATAGAAAGTATAAGATATGTAATAATTTGTGGGGAAAAAAATTACTGTATCAGTGTATCAACTCAAATACCATAGAAGAATCAAGCAAACCTCAACTGATCATGACTGAAGTCAGCATGAAATGTTTTTCCTCCTGCAGATGTTTGTGAAGTTGTATAGTTTTATAACCAAACACTTTTACTGTTCAAAAATAACTGAGATATAATAATGATAAATAACATAATAATGATTGTTTCACTGTGATTTTCTTCTAGACAGAATATGCGTGAGTTGAAGGCCTTACCGCTTTAATGCCCCTATTACTCTGTTTTGTTCTCTAGCTCCCCAGCTGGACCTTATTTCTGTCTGTTTGTGCTGTGGGAATTGGAGGGACCTTTCAATATGGATATAATGTTTCCATTATCAATGCACCCACACAGGTAAAACATTGTGCTGCTGTTCATAGGGTTATTTTATTGTGAGGGAGGTGTTCTATCTCACTGGACTGAGAGGCCAAATGCACTTTGACTATGATGGCAGTGGGAACCAAAGCAGATTTCCTCTAATATGAAGGATTCTTGTTGATTTCCTAACGGGTTTCGTAAGAATTTGTTGTTTGAATATCTCCTGTTAGAGGTATTCCACGTCTGATAAAAGTGAAAAAACATGCCACCTAAAAACCTTTTGGAAAGTCTGTTTTTGAAGGATTAACTGAATGAATAAGTAACATCTTTCATTAATACCTTTGACTAATGTAGCCCAGATATTAAAGATAGTTATAGCAGTCTATTACAAGACAGCATATTGGGAAAGATCTTTTTAGAGAGTGAAAAAACTTGGGTTGGTGATGTCTGAGCCTGTATCTTTAGCATTTCCACCCACTTGTTAGTTTTGCATCCATTACTGTGGCCTTGAGGATTCTGCATACTTTATGGCTGACTCAAGAGGGACTGAGCTAATGAAAGAGCTAATCACTTTCTTATTAAAGTGATAGATACAATTTTCTGCTGCCGGCTGATTTATTTTCCTATCCAACTGTAAAGACTGCATTTGCTATACCATTGTATGCTTTTCACAGATGTTAAAATAAGCTGATCATGAAGGAAGATGTCGTATGCTGGAAACGGGGAGTGTCCAGGAAGTTGGTTCATGTATTAATTCTGTATTTGATGGCTAAAAACACAAGTCTGTAGTTGCAGATGCATGTCAGTTCAAGAGTTTCTGAAGGCAAATTTTACAAAATCAAGCATGTAGAATAACAGTTGGAGAGTACTGACATGTGAAGACTGTAAGAAAGGAGAAGGAAAATTTGAGTTGAGAAGGGGAATTTTACTTTGAATTATTGGATTACACTAAAAAGAAAATTTAAATGTAATGTCAGGATGAATTTTCTGGCAGTAGGATCTGTTAGATTTTGAGAGACTTCTTTTCTGTGAGGTATTTCTAAAAGCAAGTGGGACTTGCCCACCTTCCCTGTCCCCCTTTCATTCAGAAGGACCTCAAAGCTCTTTCCCAGTGATATATGGAAAGGTTATGTGTCTCTAGTGGAATATAGACTCTCCTGAGATAAGGTACCAAAGGAAAGCCACTCAGCAGTTTTTGAGATGTATGGGGAATAGGAAATGGTATTCTGTTCAGAGAAGATTCCGCTAGTTATTAATATTTTCAATATAATGCCACTAAGATAGCTGTTTCTTGTTAGCTCCTGGAATGGGATTTCAAGATTTAGATGAAAATTATTTATAGCGCTACGTTATAGGGCTTATACATAGTGCTACACATTCCTCTTTCTTTTGTAATGCAGCATATACACAGCTTTTTAAATGAAACCTGGACTAGTCGTTATCACAAGAAGCTAAATCTGAATTTGCTGACTTTTCTCTGGTCTGTCATTGCTTCTATATTTTCACTTGGAGGCTTGTGTGGAGCCCTTATAGGAGGCAGCATGGCAGTCCGGCTAGGCAGGTGAGTTGTAGCAGCAAGTAGAGATATAGCATGTTTTCTTTTCACACTTTCTCACTGTAACGTAAAGTAAATAAATAGAAAAAGAATGGGAGAAAATGTACCTTAGGTAATTAAAAATGTTTTCACTAGGAAGCAGTTTTCTAGCAGTAATTTACGGTTTATTCTAATGTTACTTTAAAAGAGGAAGAAGGATGATTTATAGTCTTTCAGTCCAGGCCTTCCATTAAATTTCTTGAAATCTAAGCAGAATTATGCATATATTGTATGGAATGAAACACAGTTTCCCCATACACACATTTACAGCCTTCATGCCAGTAAGGACATGCTGCCTAATTTGCAACATTTCATAAGCATTCCATGTAGATACAGCATGAATGAACATGAACACGCCCCTACCTTGTTATGCATTTCTGCTGTATTTATGCCTTATGTTTGAACTTTATTTTTAAATATGAGTAAATAGTTCTGTTAGATTCTAGTGAATAGAGTGTCTTCAGTACAAAGCCCTTTTTTCCATATTATCAAAAAGGAAAAGGTTTTAAAAAACATGTTTCTCTATGTATCCATAATGTTTTCTTTTTTTTTCCCCTTTAGAAAAGGAGCTCTTTTGATGAACARTATCATAGCAATACTGGCCTCCATTTTAATGGGGATCAGTTTCCCTACAGGAATGTTTGAGCTATTGATTGTTGGCAGGTTTTTGATTGGCATAAATTCAGGTAAATGAATTTCTATTCCTACTTTCAATAAACTATAGTGAATGATAACTTATCATTACTGCTAATTCTGTACATAGTGTGATTCATCTTTGTATGCCATTTTGTAAATATGATGACAAAAATACTCTGCAGTCTGAATTGGAATCTGAAGGCTGTTAAGTTCATAGAGAGATCAGAAAAAGTCTGATTTCTTATATATTTGCTTCTCAAAGCAAAATCTAGAGCCTAAAAAGACTAGTGCTGTAATGCTGACCTAATGTAATATGACATGTTATTAAAGGCATGGAGAATCATATCTCTGGTGGCATGAGGGGAATAATTATTTATAACGATGGTGGTATTTTGTCACAAGTTTCAGCAATGGGCTGTGGCAAAGATTGTATCACTGGAGGAACTGAAAAAACTCTATCTAGAGCTAGTTGAGGGAATTCTTATAGCAATAGTTTAGGAAGAACATTATAAGAGGCAAAAGCCAAGTAGATCAAGAAAACTTGAATCAGGATAATGGGCAAAATAACTTTGATACAGCCTCCTGTGGAAAGAGTCCTTTAAACACAACAAAATTCAGAAGAAACTGTTCTGAGTTTCCAAGGATAAACTCCTAGTTCTGTATGCTTTAAAACAAGCTCTTTGTTGCAGCAGATATTCCATGCTGCATGTTGAATGTAAACTCAATCAGAATGCTTAAAGGCCTGGAGTTTTAGGAAGAAATAGAGAGGACAGTTAAAAAGAATCTAAAATAAACCAATGTGTCATAAATGGTGCCTCAGTATTTTTCAATAAACAGAATATGGTAAAGGATCAAACTATCTTTAGCGTAGAAATCCAGGGTACATGTTGATTATCATGAACTGTGTGAAAACCTAGTAAAATTTAATCCATTAAAAGATTTTTTTTTCTTGCAGGTATTGGGCTCTGTGTGCAGCCTCTATATCTTGGGGAGGTTGCACCAAAACATCTTAGAGGTGGTATGGCCATGGGCAGTTCCATCTTTTTGACAGGGGGGATTCTGGCAGGACAAATAATTGGTTTGAGGTTAGAAATACATTTTTTTGTGTGTGTTTTGTATTAGTCACATGTAGAGAGTTTCAATTGCCTGCAAAGCAGTCATTTTAACAGTGAATCAGCTGAAGCTCTGATCTACCTCTGGGTAGATCTATAGAAGATCTATCTGTAGGAAGAAAACCCTGTTTTCACTGCCTTATTTCTACTATTGCAAACCATCTGTACTACTCCGTATGGAGGTATTCTCAGATTAGATGGGTCAGCCAGAACAGCTTCAGTAAAGCAGGTACAGTTATGCTGAATTGGTGTTTCTTCCAGTTTCTTACTGAAGACAGTGGGGCATAACATAATTCGTAAGACCAGACTAAGAGTAAAGATTAATTTATGCGTTTTAGCACTACAGCTGATCCTTGTCCTTTCTGAGCTCAGACCAGGTTGCTAATGACTTTATCAAGTTGGGTCTTGAAAACTTCCAAGAGTGGAGACTGTACAATGTCAAAATGAACAGCTTCTTTCATGAACTCTGCTGGAAGCTTCCAGCTGCCTTAAGAGCCACTGTTAATACCTGAAAAATAGCATATCATCTGTTGTGCCTCTGTGCTGGTACTTAGAGCCATTGGACTTCCTTTTCTTTTTCTATATTGCCACTTTCTTAACTACTTTTGCTGGATACTTCAGGCATGAAGTCCTACCACGTTCTATGAAATACAGTAGAAAACAAGCTTCAGGCTATATAATTTTGTCTTACCTAAAAGCTAGGATCACTATTTAAAATGCAATACAATTTCTATTTTAACAAGTTTGTATTGCCCACAATGCATCATTCTGCTGACTCTAGCTATACCAATTTTAATGATTAATTTCTATTTAAATACATCTTCTCATCAGATCAGCTTGAATAGGAGGTGGGATCAAATGACCTCCGGGCTTCTCTTATGTAATTTATTCTATGGTTATCAAAAGCAGATGTATTGCTGCTGATCTTAAGGTGAGGTCCTTACGTTTTCACTTTTCTATGCTACTAGGAAGCCCTGCTTTGACAAACCTGAAAATAATGCTTAGGACCAACACAGCAGTATGCAGCAGTAAGGTAGTGTTGCTCATCTCTTTACTTTCCAAACTTTCTGCTGAGGTTCACAAAAAGTAGGTAACCGGTTACAGGGAAACTTACCTCAAGGGAGAAACATCTTGCTCCCAACAGTCTTTTGAATGGTCACCATTAGCCAATTGCATGATTTTTTTCCCCCCCTCCTTCTGCACTTCCTCCAGGGAATTATTGGGTGGAGAAACATATTGGCCTTTGTTGCTATCCAGCAGCTGTTTCCCAGCATTTGCCCAACTTGTATTCCTGCCATGGTTTCCTGAAAGTCCCAGATACCTTCTTATTGACAGAGATGATGAGCTGAGCTGTGTCAAAGGTAACTTAGAGCATTTATGCTGTCTCTAAACCTTCAAAATATCACAGTGGCTATACAGGGTTCCAGATTACCCTTTTCTTTTAATCAGCACAGCACAATTATTTTGCCTTGTGCTTTTTGGCCTGAGTTTTTCACCAAGTGAGCTTATATGGAAAAATGACTTGTGGAACTTTATAATCTATAATGGATTGTGAACAGAACTTCAGTACCTTGATTCAGATGTATGTTCATATTTTGTTACTGTCTGCTAAAATCTCTGAAGATTTTTCCCTTAATTCTCTTAATTTTTCTCTTATATTAAATAACATACGTAAAATACGTAATCTCTCACTGTTTTGTTCATTTCCCAGGATATATCACAAGTAAATATAAGTTATCAGGTATATTTTTTATTTTCAGTGATACTATTGTACTATTACTGTAAAAAAAAAAAAAAAAGGAAATCAAAAGTAGTATAATAAAAAAGGAGACAAAAAAGGAGATCTTTTTATTAAAGAAGGTGTCATATTAAAAAGGGAATCATTGGCTATTTTAGTAGAAAATTTTTTTGATCTCTATTTTCAAAATATTTAGATATCTTTCTGAATATCCTTTTTTCCTCTCTGATGTCTCATGTAGGGAGAACTATGACAGTTTTCAGGTTATTTTCTCTTCGAGAGATGCATGATTGTTCTCATTTTATTCAAACTTTACTCATGAAATAACTATAATACAATAGCTGTGAAGTACTGCATAAATGAGCAAGTGAGGCCAATGTGCTATAAGAAGAACTTAAAACACACAAATTTAGATTATTTCTGATTTTTATTTATCCTGAAATTACAAAATTCTTCTACACTGCAAGAAGAAATTAATTATCAACAGATTCTTTTTTCTTAATAAAATGCCAAAAGGAGACATCGTGTTAGTCATTTGTATCCTCACACACCATGGATAGTATTTCACTTCCCAGACAGACCTCATGAAGTAGTACTCCAAGGAGCAGACTATTAGCCATTTTAAATAAGTCTACTTAATTCATTCAGCTTGATGGAATGTCAATCCTTTAAATATGAAAAGGCACTCAAAAAAAGGAGGGGGGAGGGAGAAGGTGGGGGGGACGAGACAGAAAGACTTAAAAGGAATCCCAGTCTACAAACCCAGACAATAAAATACTGAATCTCAAATTTGTCAGAAATATGCTCAGTCTTATAACACTTGTGACCTCTAGATTTTCCATTTAAAATGCTAAACAAGAGAGAAAAGAACAAAGGACAGCACGTTCTTTCCCAGGAGTAAAGTATAATCTGTTTGAAAGTGGTCAGATAGGTTAAGTATTGCCAAAGCTCTGTAGATTCTGTGAAGTTTTTGCTGCTGCTGTTGTAAACTTGTCCCCGTGAGATTGCATTCAGTAGTTACTTAGATCAAGATGGATTCTGTCGAGATGGTGATACTCCTTTGTGTCAAATTGTTGTTTTGTAAGATAAACGCTTATGTGTTAAGGTCTTTGTTTAAAATCTTTGACGTATTTCGACACAAATTCAATGTATCTAAAAGTTTATTTCTGAGCAATACTACACAAATATAAATATGCAAAACCTGTTTTCTTTGGCTATTCATCATTAGGGGACACTAATGCATCAAACCTTCTGTTCATAAGGCTGGATAATATTTGCAGAAATTTTAAACTTTCATGATGCATTCAAGGATTGCTAAGTCTGCTTTTTGTCCTCACTGAGATAATCTAGTATCATATAACTGTGTGTGAATACACATAGTTATTGCATAAACAGTATGTGAATATACATGTGTGAATATACATAAATATGAATATTATGTGAATATACATAATTTAGAAGTTTACCTTGTTAGCATCTGATAAGTTTATTTTTACCTAATTTTATTTAATTCTCATTGTGTGCATAAATAAGGAAAACTTCAGTTCTTCCTTTGCCTTTTTAATGTTTCTTTTTTTGAAGCACTGTTGATAAGCCTGTGAGTTTTTACCTGTCTGGAAAAAGTATTCCTAGAGAGAGCAGTATGCCTTGTGAAAGGATCTTCAACAGTATTAAAAAGGAGACTGAAGAAGCTTCATTACTGGAAGTGTCGAGGGCAAGGTTAAATCTGTCAGAAATGATAAGAGGGAGAAGGAAATTCATAGGGAAAGATAAAATCTTCTGCTACACTAGCTTGTGTAATTAATAAACAAGCAGAAAAAATAGTAAAGTGTTTAGGTATAGCTGTGTGTACCTGCAAGTCTGTCTCTCTTTTTCCCTTCCTGGCCAAGTTTGTCAGCTGATCTGATAAAATATCTCTCTACTTACTTTGCCCCAGAGATAGTCATAGACTGTCACAATTGCAAAAGCACAACAACTATAAATGACATACAGAGTTAATCCTGCCTAATTGGGAAGCCATGGACAAGATGATCTTACTGTTACTTTCAGGTTATGATTTATTTTGTGGTTTTTTTAAACACAATTTTGTTAATCTAAGTGAAGCTTGCAAGCGTCATCATGTTGAAGTCTTTGCCTCTCTTTTTTTAACAGCATAATCAAGGATTGCTTTTTTTTTTTTCCCTATATTTTTTGGTTTTGAGGTATTTTTTGTTTGAGCCCCCCCCACCCCCCAAAAAAAGAACTGTGGTTGCTCCTGAATTGATACTGAAGAATGGCTAGAGCTTCAAACACACTACAGTATTAGCAATAACAATAGCATTGAAAACTTTCTGCTTTCAGGATCATCGAAGTTCTGTTGTTCTGCTTAAAAAGATGAATCGTCACTTATGATGTACTTAATCTCGAAGATTTTAGAAGAACTGATTTAGTAGAGATCTTTCAGCTTTGCATTCTAATGAATTTTGTTGATACTTGCTTTGGAAAAGTTTCCTATTCTCTTTACTGTAGTTCACTAAATGCATTCTACTGGCAAAAGTAAAGGCAAGGACCTAACAAAAAAACTTGGTATCAGCTTATAATTTAAGCAAAAGACTATAAGGTGCTTGCAAACACTGTTTGGAGGTCTGTGATTCAGATACAAAATACTTCAAAATATTCACCAAGCATAATATTTTAAAATGAGATAGTCCTCTAAGAAAAGTGAACACAAAGAACAAAAGAAGAATCACATTAATGAAATGTCCAAATCCACGAGAGCAAAAATTAAATTAAAAGAATACCCTTTATGGTGGAAGACCAACAAGCAAATACTAAATCATTAACCAAATGATTTTTTTTTTCCATAAAGTTTTCATATCCCAGCAAAGGTCAGGTTATTATGGAAAAACATGATTTTCTAGAAATTGTGTTCAATAGGTAAATGTACAAGAATCTATCATCTTCTTTTTTTATTAGCTTTGAAGCAATTTCATGGCTCTTTACAATATCAAATGGAGATGGAAGACATACAGCGGGAATGTTTTGCCTTAGATGGGGAGAAATCCAAGAAACCCTGGCAATTATTCACTGATCGTGGTGTGAGATGGCAGCTCATTACTGTGATTGTTATGACTATGGGCCAGCAGCTCAGTGGCATAAATGCTGTAAGATTTCATACTTACAAACCTAAATAATTGCTAATTTCCATGTGTTTTATAACCCTTTATTAAAATGAAGGATTGATGTAGAGAAGTTCAGAGACATGAGATAAATGAGAAAGAGTACCTTTGCTTTATTCATGTTTGTTAAATTGAAACAGATTTCTCCCCTATGTATTTGCAAAGGTAGGAATTAATTTGTTTGAATTTCAGGAAGGGTTTTACAAAAGTTACAAAGTAGTTCATACTTTTTTTTTTCAGTAAGGACCTAATACTTGTGTTTATATCTTCATTCTACTGGAAAAGTAAATAATGGTGGATCAGCTTATCCTGCTATATATAGCTTAAGAACGATGAAGCTAAATAACTATATTCGCTTTTGTGCTAGTAACCATATTCACCTACACAGTAAATTATATATAGTAAGTTATATATAATCTTTGCTGTCTGCATCATATTTGTAAGTCACAATATAAAATATATTCACATGTATGTTTAGTATGAACTTGACTGTCTCCAGCTGATGATTTAACTACTGGGAATATCTTTAATGTCCCTTTTTCTTTCTTTTTATTCTAGATTTATTTCTATGCAACTTATATTTTTAAACAAGCTGGGATCTCAGCAGAAAAAATCCCGTATGTGACACTAGGCACTGGAGCTTGTGAATGCCTCACAGCCCTCACCTGCGTATGTAACATTTTTTTTTTCTGCCTTAAAGCAAAATTGTTGCTCTTTATGCTTGAAGAACAATTTTGGTAAATATGTGGTCAGTATTGTAACAAAAATGTTCTGTCTTGTCCATAGGGCTTATTGATTGACTGTGTGGGAAGAAGATTTCTCATCATTGGAGGGTATCTGCTTATGACCCTTTGGAGTATTGTTTTAACATTCTCCCTGACTTATCAGGTGCAAAGAAGGGTGAATTTATATTACATGATATGACAATAGTGAGTGAAAATCTGTGCTATTCAAAAGAACCTTTCAAGATGAGAGCTGCATAGGTTTAAATAGCAACGCAATTAATGACAGCAATGAAAACATTTTCTAGGTGGATTTTGATCGATTCTGGAATATTTCCCTAAAATAAAAGAATAGTCCAAGCTCAGATTTGATCCTGTATTTGTCTTAAAGCTACAGCTGTGTTAATGTTGTTAAAATTAAGTAATGACAAAACAGCCTCTATTTTTTTAAGTAATTTAGGATGAAATACTACATAGTGAGATTGAGCATCGGTCTGCTTCAGTTACTTGTAAAACAGACAAACAAAATCTTTTACAGATGTTGAAGTTCAAAATGTGCTTAAACGCATTAGATCAGAATTAAATGTAAATTCAAAAAAACCGCAAAAAGCTATTATAAGTATTCATAGTGTCCTAAATTCACCATGCAAATGTTCTTATTGATGTAGTATGAAGAGATGCATCATAAATTGCTCTGCATGTGTTATCATCTCGAGTAAGGCAGTCCCACAAACCTCCTGAAATGAAGGTTAGAAGAAATGCATCTCTACATTTCAAGACCATGCTCTACTATATACTTACTGTGTAGTGTTGAGGACCCCTCGTTACCTTCTGGTAATCCAAGCAACATGATGTAGGTGCAGCTGTCCAGGTCCCTGTTAAGTGCTGAGTCCTTCATGGCTTCTTACAGGAGCTCCAACAGCGAGCAACTCCATTCATTTAGTATTTGATTGCCTGATAAATCCCTAGCTGACTAAGGTAGGATTAAAGAGCTGTAACACTTTCCCCGTCTACACCACCAAAGTTTAGAGCTTGCTTTGAACAGGTGTATGTATCACATGGTCACATTTTGGGTATGATGCTTGGAGGGACAGTAGGTCTACAGGCTAGCAAGCAGGCCACAGAATTGGCAGCTGAAGGATGCAGGAGTAGAGTAAGCTGCTAGGCCAAGCAAAAAAATTGACTGAGCCAGGCTTTAGGCAGAGCATAGACTTAGTTATTTTATCATAACTTTTGTAGACTTCTGCTTTTCTTTTTGTATAATGAGGCTTGGTCATAGTTGCAATAAAATAGGTGTGTGAAAATGTAACTGTTAAGGTAGGCCTGAACACTGGATAATCAAAATCTGAATTGGAACTTCTCATTCTCTTCTTTTCCAGGAACTATACTCATGGGTACCATATGTGAGCATGACATCTATATTTGCCTTCATTTTGAGCTTTGGGTTGGGACCAGGTATTACACACTAATAAAAATTTTTAAGTGGTAAGATGAGTGTTTGGGTAAAAAAAAAAAAAAAAAAGTCAAACTATGCTGTTCAAGCCAGACAGTAAGTACTTACTGTATGGTTGTTGATGTAAAGGAACAAAAGTGGTCCTATCTCATCAAAACAGGGTAGTTTCATACAACCTGAAACATGCTTTAAGACTCATAGTGCATTCTTCTCAATGGCAGTTAGACACGAGGGAAGTTTTAGTTCTGGTGTTTGATGCATTCTAGTTGCACAAAAAAAAAAAAAAAAAAAAAAAAAGTTGAGCTTTTAAAGGTTCGCTAGCTCCCTGAGCAGTCCCACTGAAATAGGGACACTTTTTTAAAGGATACGTACAACATGAGCAATAGATTCCTAATTTTGCAGTTAATCTATTGAGAAAAATTTTGAAGAGAAGCAGATCAGCTACTGGCATATTTGAAAGCAATTGCCTTTTCTTCAGCTTCAAACATACCTGAAAATGCACACTTAGCATAGTAACCTATTCTGTTTCTGAAACTGATTCTCCCAGGTGGCATAACAAATACCCTGACAGCTGAATTATTTATACAGTCTTCACGTCCTGCTGCTTACATGATAGGAGGAGCTATTAGTTGGATTAGTTTCTTCACAATTGGAATGCTCTTTCCCTTTATAGTGGTAAGTATCCATAACACTTCTTTTTCTAATTGTATCACCTTCCCTTACTCTTCTCTTAGGTTCCCTCAGATTGTTTTTTCTTATACAGTAACAGTTAAACATAGGATGTGCACAAACCCTTAACAGAGTATAACTAGATTCAGTCACTCTTAAAATACTTTTAATATCTAAACAGTAATAAAACATAACAAAATAAGTGAAAAATATAAGGAATGTATGAGTGGTAATTTTCATCCTCAGAGTCAAAAAATGGAGAAGGTATCAAGACTAGAAAAACTTAGTTAGATACTGAGATTCAAATAACACATTTTTGTAATAGCTTCTCTGGCTACTGTGTCAAAGTAGTAGTACCACCTGAGGCTAGTAGCTTACTTCTCTTAGGTCTCACTAACCTGTCTAAACTAAACTTACAGAGGGTTCTCTGACCAGAAAGTATATTAGGGAAAATACTATGGACTTTCATTTCTAGCCTGTTATTTCCTGTTTTAGTATTTATTCTTGAGAGCATACAAGAACTGCATGCAGTAGAGTATCTCAATAATTTTTTTTTGTTTTTTTTTCTTGCTGTTGAACAAGTATTCATAGTTAAAATTCTTCATAAACACTTATAAAAAGATTTATAAAAAAAACTCAATTTTTAAAACGAGACAGCTAAGTCTAAGCAACTTTGAGTAAACAATGAGTTGTCAGTTTGTCACAAGTACAACATTTTTGTAACAAAAACTTGTCAGATTACACTTTAAACCCATGCACATAACATGTGTGTGTACTGCAAACCATTAGTAGTCTTTTGTCTTCCCGAAAAAAAAAAAGCTATATGTAAAGTTATGATAATAGGTGGATCATCATTTAAAAAAAAAAATCTGGTGACAATGTTAGGTTTGCCAGGAAACAGAAAGCTCTGTATTTTCCAAAACCCACTATCATATTTGACATATGTTGTAATCAGATATATTTTATTTTCAGAATGGGCTGAAACAGTATTGTTTTCTGGTGTTCTTAGTGGAATGCGCCTTAGTTGCTGCTTTCATCTTTGTCATAATTCCCGAGACAAAAAACAAATCTTTTCTGGAAATCAAAAAGGAATTTCACAAGCTTAATTTTGGAAGAAATAATAAAGAAAAGGAAACAGCTGTATGAAGGAAGACAACTCCATGATGAATTTTAAAATATTCTGTGCAACTTTACAGCAGTAACTAATTAATGAGAATTATGAATAGTCTTCTGAATTAGCTATAACAAAATGAACAAGGAGCTTATTAACTGTCGTACATGCAGAAGGAGTTTAATTAAAAGACAGGTTAATCTTTCTGAAGTGTTATTAAATATATAGTGTATTACACACAGATTTCAAGTTTAGATACAACTTGCTATTGTACTAATGCAGAAATGCAGGGGAGAGGTGTTCACTGGGTCTCTGTTTTTTGCAGAATTCTTTAGAGAGCCAATAATATTCAGTAACTCTTTTTATTTCTAAGCCTAGTCTTCATATCCAGATAATCGAATATGTTTTATTCAATAAAATATTAACATAACTAGTATGCTGTAGACTTAAAACCCAAATGAGAACTTACCTACTCAAACTGCTATTTCAAATATTCTCATTAATATAAAACTTAAACTAAGGTATTTAGTTGCTGTTTTTCAAATAAGTAACTCCTTTGAAAGATTTCAGGATGTTCCTCACTCAGTCCTAATGTAACAATACAAGGACGGTCTATCCCATAGGAACAAAGGTGGTAGAGCATCTATTTGAATTATCTTTATTAAAATAAAGTTTATTAGGCTTATTTCCTGAAAGGGCACAATATAACAGTTTTGGGGGGAGGGGTTGATTTTTTTTTTTCCCTTCCTCAATCTAGCATTTTAACATTTTAAACTGAGTGACAGGTAAGACCTGCACTGGTTATGAAGGTCAATTCCTAGCATAACAAAATCAACATCGTTAAAAGCAGGTAAGTACCAGAGAGGGCAGACAACAGAAATTAAAGACATTTCACCTTTGAAGACCTTCCAAAATGATCTGGTAGAACACAGACAAGAAGACTAAATAGAGCTTGGAGGGCCTGTGGAATGAGCTTTCTGCTTTATCTTCAACATACCAGACTTTTCCTCAAAATAAAAAAAATAACATTTCTGAGCTACTAAAATGTTAAATTCCTTACTGTATTTGTATGCCTGTTTGATACTAATTTCCATACCTGCAACCCCTGCTGGGACAGCAGTCCTAACTTACCTCTTACAATTTTTCCTGCTTAGAAGCATTTCCTACTTCTACTGGTTAATTAATCAGTGCTGCAGTAAGCACTGTATTTCTTCTATGTTAACCTTCCTTCTCTCAGAATCAAGAATTATAAACAAAACAAAACAAAAACAAAAAAAGAACAGGAGGCAAATACCATTTCCCCAGTTTTTGGTTGCTGAATCAGATGTTTAATTGAAGATAACACTAACTCTTACAATAAAGGAAGCAGGGAAGCAGTATCAGGAAGGGATCTTTTTGTTCTTTAGTTTATCCTCTAAGTTTGCAAAGTATTTCATTTTGGCTAGAAGCTTCTTAGCTTCTTGAAGATCATCTGAAATGAAATAAAATATTACTACTTTTAGAATTACTACTTCATAGTTATTTCTAAGGTAAATCCCAACATTCTACTGAAATTAGAATTAAGAACTAAAAATTGTAAGGACCCATACACTACTAAAACAGAATTTTTGTATAGCATTACATATTTTGATTTCAGAAGGTTTTGGGGGCCTCAATTCAGATGTTCCACAAACATTTAAAAATGTCTGGGACAAATGGCTTACAGCTGGAAAAAGAAATATGACACAAATACCCTTTAGTAAGTTTCCTGTAAAGTGGCTATAGTGTTGATGTAGCAACTGAAGAAGTATAAGTATATAGGCAAGTGTTTTGTTTTGTTTTTTTTTTTAATGTATATGATTAGACTAAAAATGCAAAAGATTTGGTGTTCAGATGGAGGCTGTTACAAAACTGGATTGAAGCAATTGCTCCTTACTTAAACAATTAAGTAATTCGAGGTGAAAGGTGGTTTATCTCCTACTGACAAGGACAGATGCAGCACCATCCTTTACTCTCATGGAACAAGGAGTTGACAGACTATACCATTATAATTCTTCATATGCAGGTCTGGTCACCACTACCTTCCATATAGTACCTTGAGTTAACTATTACAACACGCTATCTAAACCTAACAATAAAAGCATTCTAAGACCCAGCAGAAGAATATTAATGTTTCTTCCCTGGGTAATAAGATAGTATGGATTGGTTCAAGCTCTTGTCAGTCAGTCAGCTAGTCGTGTTGGTCAAAGTTATGTTAATAATGGCCCAGGCAGTCCCTAAAACCTTAGGCTTAGCCAAATGGGCCATCAAGTCCTCTTTTGCTATACAGGTTCAGTTGCAATCAGCAAACACATTCCTGTTTGGCCGCTTACTGCAAAAAGCAGTACCCAGACACTATTTTGTTAACAGCATCAGGTCTGCTGAACAAAATCCCCAAATTCCATTTTGAAGCTTTAGATTTTTTTATTTGAAGTTTGATTAAGAGTCTGTTTTTCCCCAATATTTTGGGAAACAAACAAACAAAAAATCTTAATCTCCAGGATGTGTTGGAAGTGACCATTTTGATGCAACTGGAATTTATTGAAACTTTTTTATTAGAGCTTCCCCCTGCCCTTACRAGGTCTAGGACTAAAGGAAAGGTCAAGTTAGATGTATTTATTTTAAACATCCAACACAGAACACTTGTTTAGGCAGTGAATAGCTCAGAAAATACTAGCCAATAAGAGAATGTGGGAGTTTTATTTAAGCATTTATTACTGATATTATGGCAGAAAAGTACTTAATGCAAACAACTACCTCTTTCAAAAGCTGCAGTCACCTCTTTGGTCAGTTCTTCTTGTTTAACTGTAAAACAAAATAATTGTAATTTGTCATATACTTAGTATATTCAATACCACTGCATTATGATTGTCTGTGGGGAACTTTATCAGTTTTATCACAGTTTTTTGGGAGCGAAGAGAATTTTCTGTATTAGTGCCGTCAATTACTTTCACTATCAGTTCAAACATATGCTTCTTTGTTTAGACAGATTTTATGAACAGTGATGCCAATGGTCGCTAGATTCTCAGAAGTCTGACTTACTTTCAGAATTTGTTTGCTACAATTTTCTTTCATTCTATAACTTTTTATTCTAATTGCTTTTGACGTAGTGTTGTTACTACAAAGAATGAAAAATAGTTATGAACTAATGTTTTGGATATCACCAACCACATAAAAAGGAAACTTGCTAGTGTAAACATAGTGATCACTTACTAAATTGAAGAAAAATACTGCAAGTGATAGCCACTAAGTTGAAGAAAATTACTGCAAATACAGTATGGAGATAGTAATTGCGTTTGTAAATTATGTCATGGTTACTTGCATTAACATGTAGAAAAACTATTTTGCTGAAAGGCTTAAGTCTCCTTTGTACAGAATAGCTTTGACAGAGTTTATCACATCTCACTTGTCTTGTCCTCTTGGTTTAGTGGGCAATGGTTTGTTCAATCTGCACAACACTACTGCCATCAGATTATGCCAGCATCTTGTCTGGATTCTCCACTAGCACTGATTCATGAACTGCCTTTTAATGAAATATTTYATCAATTTTTCTTCTACGTTCACCAAAATACTCAACTTTTTCACTTTTTCCCAGTGAAAGTTGGGAAGTCTTGTCACTGACAAATGACCATTTCTGGTAGAAAGTACTACTCAGTTTGGGCTCCTTCATCACAGAAAATTTCCATATATTTATCTGCTTGAAACCAGAAGATACCCAGTTAAGTAGTTTATTAAACTCCATTTTGAATGGTTTTTACCTTTGGAACAATCTATGTGCCCTTATCTGCTGAAGACTGAGTAAGAACTTTGTTTTTACTGTGTATGTATATATATATATATGCACACATATACACACAAATATATGTACACATACACACTATATGTACCTTCAGAATAGGTACTATCATGCAGATTTTCTGAAGCCTGTTTTGATTTTTAGGTGGCATAAATTGCTAATGATAACATTCCTACAAAAACAGTGCTTGGAGCAAGTCAGTTCAAGTGCAATGCAGGTAAGTGATACAAACTAAAAGAAATACACTGATAGAATTAAGAGTCTTAAGAGAAGCTAGCTTATTCACATGTGACAAGATACAGAAATGTAAATTAGTCCTGTATAAAACTGCTAAATTGCAACCTACCTTTAATTAAGGTTTCAATTTCTTCAAGGTTACCCTCGTTATTAGGCTCCACTAATTTCTCATTAATTTCCATGATTTCCATGAGAAACTCTGAATCAGCATCATAGTCTGTCTCTTGTGCCAGCTGTATTCCATTCAGCTCCAGCTTGTGTAAAAAAAAATAGGAATTTGGAAACAAATGTTGTTACATCTATTTTAGTGTAAATGATTTTCTAGAGTACTTATGTCTTTAAGTAGAGCTAACTTGCACAGACTCGTATTTAATAAACTTCAAGTATGTGAACTTACTCAGTGAAGTATGCATTAACAGAGTCTGTTAAAATTAACTCCATAGGTAGACCCTAAAAATAAACAGTTAATCAGAGCAAGAAAAGTAACAAAGGCTGCAAAGAGCCTGACTCAAATTTAGAAGGAACAGGTAGGGCCAAAGACAACATATGAAACAGGTAAATTAGTGACATAAGCAGGAAGTGCGAATACAGTAAAGTGTCAGACGAAATAGTGGTGTACAGAAAGGCTGATAACTTTTAGAAAGCTTGTTTTTGCCCCCTCTTCTGTCCTAGGTAGTCCTGTTTCTTTTTCAGAGGAACACAAAATAGCAAGTTAGTGGTAGAGTCTGAAGAATTTTATAAAGCTCTAGTTTGTTACATTATTACCAGCTGCCCTCTCTACCTATGATTAGTTAGGCGAGTGTTAATACAGAGTGTAATGGAAACCTTACTAGATAGAGGCCACGGCTCAAAGGATTCAGAAGGGTTTGGTAGGCTTTGTTAAGCAAGGAAGAGTGCTGCTCAGAGTAGTACTGTTCTTTCTGTCAACAGAAAAACAAATAATAGCAGCAAGTTATGCATAATAATAAATGGCAAGATACATTACGCTTAATTACCTGCAGAGGAATAACATTTCCACAGCAATACAGGTGTGTAGAGCTGAAAGCTCATTTTAACAGAGATGAAACGCAGAGCACGGGAGAGGGCTGTGCAAAACGGAGCCTTGGCCCCCTCCGGTGACCAAGGTCATGGAGCCGGCAGGAAGCCCCCGAGCTGGCGCTCCCGCCCGCTTCTCAGGCGGCAAAGCCCGGAGGCCGCTGGGGCCCCCGGGGGACCGCGGCGGCGCTGGGGGCGGCCCCGGCCGCCGCGGGG